>NW_026889758.1:15317500-15767500 GCF_033153115.1 Saccostrea echinata
GTGCACGTAAAATTAAAAAAGAAATATTTTAGACTGGACATAATCGTTTTATAGTTAATTGATATGACAGTATAGTTTACCAAATATTCTAGGCGGAACTACCGTAGAAGAGGTGTAAATAGAAAGCGGGACTGGGCGTGGTGCTCTTTGTTTTAGATACGTAAAATTGACAAAATCAATGTTTATATGCAAACTGCATATAGAAGAATGTCAAAAGAAAACCCAAGAGGAGCATGCGTGTCTTCTACGATATGGTTCTTAAAGAGGAACATTGTCTGCCTAAAAAATAACGAGAGTTAAAGTTAGTGTCTCCTAGCACGTAATTTATAGACATAACAACTCCTATTTAAAGAAAGTTAAGCTGCTTTATACTGCCCGTAATTACTGTGTCCATAGCTATTCTTAAATGCGATGGAGTATATTTGTAATGTGCCATTGCAACTTTGAATTTGAATTATTATATGAACATTATAAATATGTCACCACCATGTCATAATGTACAAGCATATGTTTATCTGTTTTCTGTCTTTGTGCTGACTATTTTGAGTTAGGTATCTACTGTTTAAAATAAAAAAAAATAACAAAGAAAACCCACCTACTTCTGACGGAGAAGTTCAACAAAGAAAAAGGATGCATGGTTTGTTTTCTTTCTATCGTGGTGACTTTCGGGACAATAAAACAATTCATAATTAAGCTTTATATATGTAAAAATTACAATATCAATGTTTGTATGCGAACTGCATATAGAAACATATCAAGAAAAACCAATGAGCAGCATGCTGGTCTTTTTCGACATGATAGTTATTATTGGTTTTAGTGAGTGCATATAGAGGTTATGAATTTTTATTGGTTACATAAAACTTAAATGTTCAAATTTTAACTGCTTCATTTTAAAAATTCTTTTTCCCAAATAACGAAACAAGAATACTGCTGAGCACCAACTTGTCTGTCCGTCAAACTGAAATATTTTAAACCATGTTAAAGCAAATACACACATAAATCTCACACTGGTCGTTTGATTTCTTTGTTGTCTAAGAAGTAAATTAAACCTTGAAGAAATTAAAAAAAAAAAATGAAGAAGGATAGGCATTACCTATTTCATTTTGATGTCAACCTCCTATTCATTTAGCATAATTATTGCGTTACATTAAGTGGCTAAACTTTTCAAGCGTCAAGAAGTAGGAGCTGGGTAGTAATGCCCAAACCAGTTCTGAGACTTTGACTTTAATCGGAGAGAGAGAGAGAGAGAGAGAGAGAGAGAGAGAGAGAGAGAGAGCAATATCAGTTTCTTTATATAATCAACTCCCAACCCCACTGTGGTTTTGGAGTGATTATAAAATATTTATTTTGTCCTTATCTGAATTTATATAGGTCTAGATGACCGTTTTCTACGGTGCAGAAGTTAAATATAGACCTCAGGAGTAGTAGTAGTCCACATTAATGTCCGCCCAGTGGTGCTACACGGTTGCTGGTGCTGAGTAGTAGTCCAGATAAATGTCCGCCCAGTGGTGCTACATTGTACACGGTTGCTGGTGCTGAGTAGTAGTCCAGATAAATGTCCGCCCAGTGGTGCTACACGGTTGCTGGTGCTTTCTTCCGTAAGGCCAAGAGGCTGTATCCTCGCATACCGCACTCTTAATCTGCACTTTTATTATTAGAGGAAAATTTGATTATTTGTGCTTCATCATATTAAGCTTAACAAGTGATTTCGAAATGAATGCAATGTAGTGATTTGATGACCTTGTACAAAATAGACAACTAAAGAAGTCTCATTTCACTTCCCCTACTTGGCATTTTCCAGGCACCACATGTAAATACCGGAAACCATGAGTCATGGGACTACCGGAACTTATATATTGCACGTGTAATTTAAAACCTAGCTATGTAACCACTTGCGAATATTGATGATCGAAGACTATCTTCTGTGTTCGCTTCTTATGCCCTTTCTTTGACGTAAAAATCATCAACAGTCCATTTAGAGGACGAATTTACGGACATTTGCATAAAATGTTGCATTTCAAAAAAACTAGAACTTTACCAGATGTAGTTATGTTAAAAGCTTTCATCACATTAATTTTATACAATGATTTTTTTTCATCCCGGCAGATCATGAACAAATCGTCTCACTGATCGTTGATTAATTTTGCAAGTGTATATAGACAAGTCTATTAGCGCTTTTTTGTATGTAATACCACAGTCTGTCCTGTGTTCATGACCGTGAGACATGTATGTCCCATTAACCTTACAAGGTATTACTCATTCATTCAGAAAAAAACCTTGAAAAATAAACATAAAAAGAGGCGCGTTTTGACGACGGAACTTGTTATATATAGACAGTGAAATGCGGTCACTGTCACACCAATTACAGGTCCCCGAAAAGAAGCTCAAAGAACAGCTGACCAACAAATCATAGAAGAAATTGCGGTAAAAAAAACCCAGATGTACTTGGTTAAACATTTCATCGTGCAAGGTACGATAGTATTAATTTTGAATATAGATTTTAATGCCGAAGAAATTCTTACATTCTAAGTCTAACCAAAATTACCTTCAAACTGGACTATTTTGTTAATCATATTCAAAAGCAACGAAGAAACTGCTGTAAAACATACATTGACATGCAAAGGACATGCATAAAAGGCAACATGCACATGCCGCTTATATATATACAGTAAGCACATAGTACAATGCACGTTGGATTCAAGTCTCTGTAAAATTTGAAATTTAGTTCAAAGTTCCCCCAAAATAAAATGAATATACATGTAATTATAATTTATAAAATATGAAGTCAATAAAACGATTCCTCATGATTGCATGGTCCTGTCAACAATAAACCACGGCACACTAAAACCGTGCCATGTCAGTGTAAATGTGAACATTCTCTTACAGATCCATCATGTCGCCATTACAAAAAGAATAATTAACAAATATCGTGTATAACGCCTATATGTGTAACTTTATTCAAATGAGTTGACATGACAGTATTTATATGTACAAAGTTTTCATGGCTGATGAGTCACAACAACTTTTTTCACACGTTTCACAAATTTAAAACACCCACTCCATGATTAAGCATGTTTCCATTTCATTACTTTATTGTTTTAAAGTGCTTAATACCCCTCATCTCAAGGGCTGGCAATTACTTTGTGTTCATATTGCATTTGTCATGATTTTTGTTAAATGCTTATCTCAGAGTTAAGAGATTCGGTGGATTTTTATTTATTGTTTGCAGACACAAACAGAAAAGGGGGAAAAAGATTCCAAAATGTTCAAAAACTGAATACTGACACGTATAACTGAATACGGACAGATACGTAGAATCGTTTTTTTTAATTGAAAAAGGCCGTAATAATACATAACAAAATAAAATACTTTAACTGCCCAATTCCTGCGTATTTTATGCAGCAAAAGTTTTAGCTACACCAATGTTAGGGGGTCGACCATTGCAATAAAAAGGGGGAAATTGGTCTTTGATTGAGATTTTTAACAACCTTAACAGCATTCTCAAAAAAGTGATACTACAAGTCTGTGATAACCCCCCCCCCTCCTCCCTCTCCCACATCATGTGCACACAAACCACCGAGACCAGGAGAGTTACACCATATTTCCAATGTTGCAAACAAAGCAAAATAAACTACATGTTGCACATGCATACAGAGGAAATTTCGAGTTGACAAAGTGTTTTTAGATAAATTCTTTAAATATAGGATGTATCTGTTTATTTTTTAATACATATTTATGGGTAAGATGTAAAGGAAAAGAAAAAAAAACACTCATCCCTTAATAAAATATACTTCGGTGTTTCTAAAATCACTCGGGATGCAGGCGATCCAAGCGAGAAAAGGCAATACTTTAAGTAAGTACAATGAACATACGTTTGATTCAGGTTTCAAATCTATACAATTAAGCATTGCTCTCAATATATATATATATATATATATATATATATATATATATATATATATATATATATATATATATATATATATATATATATATATATATAAGATCAGGTTTGGACTAATAAAATCTTGTATCTTGTATACCAACTCGTGTCCAAAATGGCAAATTATGAATTTACCGTTCAACAGTAAATACACAACTTATAACACGTGAACTAACTGGCTATCAAACTATGTTTTGCGAAAATTCTTCAAACCACATGTTGTTCAAAGTTTACTGTTTTACGTTAAAATATTGTGAATTTTACATTTACATCCGAAGTGAACATAAAAACACTGTAAAAATTCTTAAACCCACACAAATACGCTCTAGCATGAATTCTATTCTACAAAATCTAGTTGTAAAATCATTTCTAACAATATTTATTTAAAGAAATCTATTTCGAAGATGAACTACTGGAAAACAAGCTGCATAGCTGCCTATTAGGCTCTCTCCCGCACAAGGTATAAACAGTACAAGTAAAACAGGTAACTTATCCTTGGAGGGAAAGCGTTTGCTGACCGTATACATGCAACTAGAATTTTAATGAGCTAGCTATAACACCAGAATGAACATTTCCCTTCGTATTCAGGGAAATTTCTATTTGGTTTCTGACAGTTACGTTTATTCAAACATGCATAATATGTACTTTGGGAAAAATATTTATACACACACCACAGCTCTTTTGCAGATATCTGTTTTGAGGAAATCCAAAGGTTAAAGTTAACAAAGACTTAGGTTTGATAAAAACCACTTTAAAACTTTCATTTACGGTGCCCCGAAAGGAAGTACATCTAACAATACTTGTTGGGGGATATCTTTGATGTATACTTGAAGCCTATTGTTTATTTTTTCTAACTATTAGAAGCAGATTTGAATTTATGGAATCTCATATCGTTGAAAAGATGAAAAAGTGAAGATAACGAACAGTGACCGAGCTCAAAATCCAATACAATACAAAATTTTGTTTGTTGGTTGGTTTTTTAACGTCCCTCTCGAAAATTTTTCACTCATATGGAGACGCCACCACTTGCCGGTGGAGAGCTGCAAATTTTGACCTATGCTCGGCACTCAGAGCCATTGAGCAGTGAATCTTTTTCGTGCCAACACCTACTGCGACACGGGACCTCGGTTTATACGGTCTCACCCAAAGGACCAGTCTCCACGTCCCACAGTGGGATTCAAACCCGCGACGCAAGGGTCAAAACTCTAGAGCAGAAGCTTTACCACTGCACCACGCGAGCTAAGTGAAGGCCGTCGTTTAACAATGCGAACTGTTAGGTTCATTATCGGGATTGAGAAATTGTCTATTAAAAGAATTATTCCGCAATCTTTTGGTAACACTAGTATTTGAGATGTATTACTTGGTACATAAAAGAAAATTAAATACAGTGCCAGATTTATGCTTAAACGATTTTTATCAGAAGCACATTTCCAGAACAAATTCACAAACGCCACGAGCTACGTTTTGACGTCGCCAGTGTTCCGCCGACAACTGAATTGTAAGATTCGTTTACCTGAGAGGGAAATGTTAATATAGAGATATTTCATTGAAATTTTTATGCATTATTAAAAAAAATGTTGATCATGATGTATGCCAATTTTTAACTTTATAGTATTAGTGAAACAAAAGATATTCAAAATGTTCGCGTATTTCTGGGACAACCCTTGTATCTAGTCTTTGGAGACAAGGTCTCCAACAATCTGTTGGAATTTCCGATGGAAACTAATTGTTCCCCTTTATTAGCCAACCTGGTTTTATTTTCCCATGAAGGAGAATTTATTGAAAAACTTCAATATGAGAAGAAGAAAACTCTTGCTGAGGCCTTCAAGTTGACATTAAGATATATCGACTACGTTTTATCAATTAACGATAGTTATACTTCCATTCATGTGTAGACTAGATATATCACAGTGAACTCGAAATTAACGACACTACAGAGTCTGCACATCTCACATCTCTTTCATATTTTTTTTTTTTACTGAATATAGACATTAATGGCTAACTAATAACTAGAATGTATTACAAACGGAGTGACTTCAGAGTTTTCATCGTTACCTTCCCTTATTCATGTAAATAACATTCCAAAATCACCTGCATTCTGTTGTTTATGTCTCCTAACTGATTCGATACGCAAGAGCATGCTCGATTAAGATCAATTTTTTTTAAACCGAGGCAAGTCACCAAGCTACCGACAAAAAAGTTGATGTAACAAAGATTCCAACAACCCCGTTTAAAGTCACCTTTTCGCAAATTCTACGGTCCCTATAATGACCTTGTTTGTAAATACAAAATATTGTATAAAGTCTCCCGACTTTTTGGTCAGTTGAGTTTTTTTTCTTCTCAGACCTTTTTGGAAGTTGTCCCCCTTTGAAATCGTTGATTAGGGCCTGTTGGGTCGTATTTGTATCTGACATGTTTGATACCATTTCTATGACATTACTTTTATACTAAATTTGACTAAGGAGTACTCCGTATACCTGTTCAATACATAGGACTTACGGCGAGTGTGACCGGTCGACAGAGGATGCTTTCTCCTCCAAGGCACCTGATCCCACCTCTAGAATTTCCAGGGGTCCGTGTTTTTGTCCTGTTCACGATTCAATGATAAGGAAAGTTAACAAGTTTCGAAAGTCATCCCATTTATCGTAAAATTTCGTTGTTAGTTTAAAATCAAATATCTATACACAGTAAAATAACGGAATATGAAATTTATTTCAGTTTTAATTATATATATATTGAATCAACGAACGATTGAAAATGAACATTGTTAACAGATTATGATATGGCGCTATATAATGAAGGCCACAGTAAGAGACTCCTTCTTTTCATGTAAAGTTGTTTTGATAAGAATAAAAAAAACGGGTCGGCTAATAAAGGAGCACACATAGTGTCTATGGAAATTCCAAGAGATTGATAGAATACTCAGTCTCCACAAACTACATAGTTTTTGTCAGCATCCTCTTGGTATTTACTTCAGAGTACTTTTTCAAAGAATCAGAATGGATTTTAACAAAATAACTTCTATATTATAGACCTACAAATTAATGGCTGCAGCGCTTTATTTCAAATCGAAAAGTACTGTATAAATTTAGGGTTCAGTCAAACCCCACCGGATAGTGCTAAAGGACGCGTCAAACAGCTGGCAAATTTTTCAATCCGTTCATTTTCGTTCGCGTAAGTTTCTTGTCCGTTTCTTATTCGGTGTTTTACGTTCAGGGTCTGGAGTGGTCTACATGGTGAAGTTCTTTATATTCGACCATATTCAAAACTTGGAACGGACACCGAGGGACTAAGGTGTCAGCTTAAATTACGGCCGGTCCGTTTAAAGAATGCGTTTTTGCACAGAACTCATGCGCTTCTTCTCCTGTATGGCGTTCTTCATACGTCGATCTCCGTTGCACCTAAATAACAACTGGACAATTACCGATCGTGAAACGGATATATCCGGACGTGCTCTGGACTCTGACTGTACTACCATTAGTCTGACGGTTAAAAACCGTTTTGATAGTTTTCATGTGTTTTATACTCGTTTTACATGGTAATCTTTCGTTACTGAAAGTCCGTTAGTTGACGGTTCATAGGCGTCGAAACTGGGGGGGGGGGGGGCTTAGCCCCCCCCCCCCCACATTTTTTGAAAGATAGACAAAATATAGGCATTGAAAACTAGGGATTACCTTTTTCCGTAAGTTTAGCCCCCCCCCCCACTTTCAATTAGCCACCCCACTTTCAATTTGCTTCCGACGCCTATGCGGTTACTTTAAAGGTACATGTCTGATACATGTAATCGTTCGGTTTTTGTTCATTTATACATCTCCCACGTTGAGTGCAAGAGCCTCGGAGAGCTGCGGGGGACGACTTTTATTAAAAGGTTACCGACGACTTGCGTTCTCTCGCCATTTTTTCATCCGTTTGACGTCTGTTGGCGCTATCCGGTAAAGTGTGACTGAGCCCTTAAGAAACAGACGTAAGTTGTGTGATTGCACGTGGAAGTTATATGATGTCGATCTCCCACAGTCTAAAAATAATTAAGGAGAAAAGACCCTCAGCTAAAGGAAATGCCATCTTCATTGATAGAAATATACAATTTTAGTTGGCAGAGAGTAGACTTCTAGCGAGGACAAACAGGAAGTGTCTGACAGTAGGTAGAGTTGAAAATTGATATCAACAGTGTTAAAGTTGAAATCCGTTTTCGAATCGTGCATCTATTGTCTATTTTGGGGTGAAAATACATGTATGCAAAAAAGAAACAGTGACTGGTAAATTCCAAAATTGATGAAAAAGTTTCATATCATAGATTCCAGACAGTTAAAAGGAATGGTAGAGAAATGATTGGCATGCAGTGACCGTATACGGTAACATGTAAATTATAACATTGATGTATTTAGCAAGATTGCAGTTCCCCCGAGGCGCCTAGGGAATTAGTCCTGGTCGAGGGGAACTGGAATCTTGCTATATTCTTCAATGGTATACTTTTTAATTGGTTCTTTTTTTAATACTGATACAAATTAGCATTCAAAGCAAGGATTACCTCACTTGATCAAAATCCTTCTGTCGTAATATAAGAAGCAAATTTTTATATTGAAATATTAATTTTAATGTTTACCGTAATAATACATGTACCTTTACTGTAATTTTAAAGATCGATTTCAACTCTTAAGTCTTAACATACACGCACGTCCCATTCGAGAATTTTTTCACTCATATACCAGGGGTTTTTTAGGGGTCGTAGGGGGCCTGTAATAGGCCCCATTCCCAATGGTAAAAAGTATGTGTTTTTCCCAATTTCATCAAAGAAAATTCCCAAAAGATGATTTGAAGCATGACATTAAAGTCAAATAATACTAAATATTATAGAAAGAATAGCAATTACAAGTTAAACTGATATTCAGTAAGATTTATTGAATGTAAATAAGTCAATAAATGCCTTGCAAGTAAAGAAATGGCTCTTATTTGAATTTTTTCTAGAAAAATGTGAATTATGATATTTTTCCCAATTCTAATTAAATGTCGCTAATTTTTCCCAAATGGAAAGGCCCAGGCCCTTGATTTTAAGACCTAAAAAAAACCCTGTATACAGAGGTGTGGAGCAGTGGTTAGAGCGTCTGCTGAAGAGTCGCGGAATAAGGTCGCGGGTTTGAATCCACTGCAGGACGGGAAGACCAGTCCGTTGGATGAGACTGTATAAACAGAGGTCCCGTGTCGCAGTAGGTGTTGGCACGAAAAAGATCCTTCACATCTCAATGGCCCTGAGTGCCGATCATAGGTTAATATTTGCAGCCCTCCACCGGCAAGTGGTGGCGTCTCCATATGAATGGAAAATTCTCAAGAGGGATTTTAAACAACATGCAAACAAAAACAAACATACAGAGACGTCACCATATACCGGTGAAGGGCTTCAAATCTAGACCTTTTATACTCGGCACTCAGGGCCATTGAGCAGTGAGGGTTCTTTACTGTGCCAACGCCTACCGTTACACGGGACCTCGGTTTTTAAGATCTCATGCGAAGGACCCGCAACTTTCAAAGTAAGAAGCGCTTGGCGAAGGAGCAGTTGTTATCTTTTTTTTTTTTTTTTATCGACTTGGGTCAGTCGCGGCCGTGATTCGAACACACGACCTTCCGCTTACGGAGCGGGCGTTCCAACTAGATTTCCAAGAATGTTTAAGAAAAGGTTTTTTTTTTTAGATATATATAAAAAGAAAACAATTTCTTGCAAAGATATGCACGGACCTTCTTCCATACGAAATCATTGCAAGTCGCTGAAAATCAATTAATTTCCATAACAATCTTGTTTCAAATTGTACACACAGAATGCAGATTTCACAAAGAACTGAAACTTACCTGAAAGTGACCATGGAAAACCAAATACACACTGTATCATCGATTCTAGTTGCGAGAGAGCTACTTAAACCATTACTTTTCTACATTCTAGTAATAAAATGAACTGGACAAAAAGAGTTATCTCTCTTAAGAGTCATTCTCTGTAAGCATCAAAATGGGCTGGAAATAGACTCTCACCGATTTTGTTTAAACTTGGTGACATAATTACACTATAAGCCCAGTTTAAAAAAATAGTATTGCAAATGATCAATTGGCATTGTTTCCATGGTAACGGGTCACCTATTTTTGCACATATGTGGGAAATAACAACAAAGGTCATTTCACCCCATTAATGTTTATTTGATGAATTTAAATGACTATTATTAATTTTTATCTTTAAAATTATTTGTGAATTGTATTTTCTAAACAAGAAAACTGCAAAAAAAAGTTTTGAACCTGCCAAGAAATGCAAAGTAATGTCAAAAAATGCTATTAAAAAGGTGGGGAAAACATAACAGTGTACCTAAAAAACGCAGGCACTGGTGGAATATTTGATGCTCCTAATTTTACCCTAAACAATTATTATGAACATATCAAAAAAATTGGAGTGGTAATATTTGATTTCAGAAAATAAATCAATTGTAAAGTTTGTAAAAATCTCTGAAATTACACTTTTTCACCAAGAGTTGTTTCCCTTTTCGGAAATCTTCAGCCAAATTTCAAGAAAATGAAAGTGAAAGTAGATAGCAGAACATAATTCTGACTGTTTTGGATATTTTCAGTCATTTTAAACCTACTTTGTGTAGTATTTCGTATTACTGGAATGTAAATGTTTGGTTAAGCCTTGCTGTGCCTGAGAAATATATGTGTTTGGTCGTGAAAAGCCTGAAATGGATTTCACCTTATTGAAATTCCAAGTGTGATACGTACCGATGCTCTGCATGAACAATAGAAGCATTGGAAACAAAATATTTATAAGAAAGCAACAGCAGTTACATGGATTCCAGAGCTACAATTATGTTGCGTTTGGTGATAAGGCCGTGAAAGATACCTGGCAGTAATAAGATCACCAGGCAAGTATCAAAGTACAAAAACCTTTAAAAATTATTTACCTTTGTCAATATTTACTCTTAACTCATGCATGTTTGTGAATTATAAGTAAATTAATTAATAACAGTGTATGAATATCTATAAGAAAGAAACATCAAAGTATCCAAAAAACATGAATGACATTTGAATTCAATTATTAAAAAAATTAATTAATAATCGTCAAGTTTTCAAACTGCATATAATAATAAATATCTGTTGTTGAAAATTAATTATGTTATCCATACAGCATATATGATAAAATCTACATTGGTTTTAAAGTTACATCAAATTTCAGTGTGTGTTTGCATAAAGAGGGGGGGGGTAGCAAAAATATATTTACTCTCTTGCATTCATTCAATCGTTAACTGTTTTTACATGTTGATCCAGGTAGAATGTAAACACATGTAAAACCATCACATTGCTAAACAAAACACAACATTGCAGGTTTTGTAGGTTTCAGTGTGTCCAGGGCTTAATTTTGTTTGTTTGTTTGTTAGGATTATTTTTTGAGGGGTGGGGGTAGTGTCATGTGCTATTTCATTTAAGAACTAATTATATAAAATTAGAAAAACTCTGAAATTTGTTTTATAATCTCTAATTACATTATATAATTGCAACTACGTAAGAAAGTTTAAAATATAGAAAGAAATTTTCATTATTAAAACACTACTACTTCACACTTAATAGAATTCTGTAATTAATGAGATATCCTTATAAAATTTGATATAAGGAATCAAAATATAAATTTTTGTATCTCAGCAATGCAAAGGCTGAAATGTTCATTTTAACTTCAAATGTTTAAAATATGGAGAAAAAAGGGGGATGATTGAAGCTATATTTTTATACAATCAAATTGATGCATGCAGTTGGCAATGTTTGCTGCAACTGTTGCCCCTGACTTTGTTTTGGGAGAACAGAAGAGATCTCACTGCATATTATTTTTATATGAGGGGGTGGGGTTGGGGGACTTAATCATATCTCTTTTTTTTCTTCTTTTTTTTAAAAGTGTTTATGTATGTAAATGCTAATTGATCCATATGTTTTTTTTTTTAGGAAACAGTGCACAAAATTGCTGGAATACTATTTGGAACTGAGAAATGTATGCTTAATATAGTGATTTTACAAAGAAATAATCAAAACCAAGAAAAAATTTGCAATGACATTATGTGATTGCACAAGTGAAATCATCTAAAATGCAGAATCAGGAAAGATGAAAAGAGAGATTTTTTTATATTGAAGATTCACAAAATAAATTTTTCATGAAATTGTGCAACCATTATTGACAATAAGCATAATAGGGATGCTTGCCTACTTGATGCCTAATTAGAATTGAAGGATTGTTTTAGTTGTATTATTTAGTAAATACATATTGGTATTAACTGGTCAAATAAACAAAATCTTTATTCAGTGAAATTTCATGATTTGTCAACTAGAGCAAAATATGAATTTATAATTTTGTCAGATTTATCAAGTATGTTAATACAGGTTTTTGTTGTTGTTGATCTTATTGAGTATGATAAGTTAAAAAATGTTTGGGTAGACAGAGTACCCTCTAGTTCATGAGAGTAATTTTTCATTAAAGTCAGAATTTCATATTGTTCTGTTTCTTGTTTCTTGGCATGCCAGCAAGATAATGTAGTATTCTTTAAAATAACTTTAATAATTTTAACTAAGGCCAAAAAAATAATTAGTCTTGTTTCCTGCTACCCGTCCGACCCTTTTTTTGCGCCCGGCCCTAAAGTTTTAGTTTTGGAAGAAAAAATAAGGAATTTCCGGAATTTCATTGTTCTATCGCTGTAATTGCTTTCCGTGTTAACACAAAACAAGCATTTCATGAAATTCTATGTTTCAAAATGGATTTTCATAAAATACCACTTGAGTTGTGCATCAAAAGACATGAAATTTAATTTTAAAAGACAGTATTGACCTGTGACATGTTTAATTTGATCTTGTATTAGTTCATATCCAAAAAAAGCCGTCGGAAAAAAATAAGATAATTTTCCTACCTACCCTATTTTTTTCCAGGCTGGTAGCAGGAAACAAGACTATTATTTTTTTGGCCTAAAATCAAAATACATGTACAAATGTCTCTAACAAGACTACTAGTTTGTTATTATAATAAAAAAAGAGAAAATAAGCTCCTTGACTCAAAATTTTATTCTTATAAATAAAATGATTCTTGATTTAGTTTACTCATGTACCAAGTGATATTGAAGTCTGACTTAACCTGCACGAAGGGTAGTCTCTGGCCAGTAGAAAAATAGATCAGGTTAGGTCAAAGTCACGAATAATGATTTCAGAGTCGAACATTAGCATGGTTGAAGTTCTGTCTTCAAGTTGTATGAAATTCAAGGTACATGTAGCAAGGTCAATGCAAAATCAGGTCAATGTCAATGTCAGAGTCAATGAGTATAATCAACATCAGGAAATGTAATAGCAATGCAATGAATAGGGAGGGGCAATATCACAAAATCTTGAAATGTTTGAATTGTGATTATCAAATTTAATTTAATCGGTGAATGATGATAGACAATTATATCTTCGACAGTTTCTTTTTACATGAGCAAAAATGTAAACTGATGGAGGGCAGAAAGGAGAGTGGAACAACAAAGATGAACATGACAAATTATATACTGTAAACCAATTTCTATTCACGTGCAAAAAATATCTGCGATTTTCACGACCTATTTTAACTCTCCAATATTAATCGCCGCAAACCATTTATCTTGCTATAAATTTGTAAAGGACATTTCCTCAGTCGCGAAAAATAATCGTCGCAGATTGTTTTCAAACTGAAGAGTCACGAATAAAAGATGACGTGAATAATAGCTGGTTTACAGTAATTTGTCATGTGAATCTTTGGTTGTTCCATTCTCCATACTGCCCTCCATCAAAAAAGGAGAATGGAACAACCACAGATGCACATGACAAATTATATAACTTGTCATGTGCATCTTTTGTTGTTCCACTCTCCTTTCTGCCCTCCATCCAAGCATACTTTGTATGGCAAAATATGAGGCATATAATATTGACTTTCAAGGGGGGGGGGGGTACTGCAAAAAAAGGAAGGGGAAGGGAATTTCCATTGAATTTTATATTGGCAGTTATTGCTTATACATCCATTTATTGTTTGTTTCCATGGAAACAACATAGTGCAAAACCACTCCTGTTGCAGTAATTTTGATATATTTGTATTTTATTAATTTAAGTGTTCGTCTGTGTATGTGAGGGTAAGTACATGATAGAAGCTGATCAAGCACTGAGACTCTAGTTTTGTATTTTGATAATATCAATATAATAGGGACTGTTCCTGAACTATCTTAATGTGGTTGCCAAAGCAACTGTTTTTTAAAATGAATTTCTATTTTAATGCAGGTGAAATGACAAGGTTAATAAGCATGATTTATTTTATTGAAGAAGAAACATAACATTCAGCGATGTGTACATTGATAATATCAATAATAATAGGGATTGTTCCTGAACTATTTGGTAGCCATAGCAACTGTTTTTTTTAAATTATGAATTGAAATGAAGTAAAATGATAAAGTTGATTAATTTGATTTATTCATTGATTCAGAAGAAGAAATATTATAATGCAATGTGGCTATGGTTATTTTATATTGTTAATATCAATAATTATTTGAATAGTTCCTGAACTTTGTGGTTGCCATAGCAACGTAGTATTTTTTTTTAAATTTTAGATTTCTATTTTGTTTAATGTTAAGTGAATTGAAAAGGTAAATTAGTGAGTTATTTTTTCATTAATGATTTAATTAAAGCAGATATGTACAAACAAGAGGCCCAAGGGCCTTAACGGTCACCTGAGTATAATACAACAATTTAGAGAATCCATAGAGTATAAAATGAACTGAAAAGTGAAGCTTTGTTGCCCAAAAGCAAGAAAAATAGGGTGATCAGGTTCAACAAAATAATTAATCTAGTGTTCATTAACAGTTCATAAATTAGGTTCTAATCTGTTCCCCATTTATCACTATCACCATACAGTATATTAA
The DNA here is from genome assembly GCF_033153115.1 of Saccostrea echinata. Taxonomy (NCBI): domain Eukaryota; kingdom Metazoa; phylum Mollusca; class Bivalvia; order Ostreida; family Ostreidae; genus Saccostrea; species Saccostrea echinata. Next base: position 15,332,366 of record NW_026889758.1, read on the forward strand.
CAAACTATCAATGCTTCTGTACTATTTTAATTCCTTGTTGAAATCGCTTACATTGGACTCTCTTGGTCTTTGATGAACATTGAATAAGACAAGTTATTTTTGTCTCATTTTTATTTATCTATTACTTACAAGTCTACCTGATCATTAAAACTATGAAAGTACTTTTTGTATTATACAATAAAAAATCTTGCAAAATTCTCTTATTCTATTAACCTTTCAAGTACATTATTTACAGTGACTAATTATCAAAAGTAAATGGCAAAGGGGAATAACTCCCCTCAGTAGAATACAAATTAATAGAGCCCTGGCCAGGACCAGAACACTTGACAAAATGGCCCAGATGTTCAAAAATATTTATCAAAACTTTTACTCTTTTTGCCTCTGATATGCCCAGGTGCAGAGAAGATTTTCAAAGAAATAATGCAGTTTTTACTACAGATTCACTACATTATCAATAGAGCCCCCCAGCCCCCCCCCCCCCACCTCCCATCCCCACCGAGAAACACCAGAGTCTCTCACCCTGGGACCAGAAGTTTATTCATCATACATGTAAGTAATCACTTTGTTTATCTGATTAACACTAAGGAGCAGACAGGATTATTTAACAGAATTAATGCATTTTCACTACATTATCAAGAGCCCCACCCTTACACCAGCACATCTGACCCAGGGGTCATGCAATTCACTACTCTGGAAGAAGTAATCATGCTCATCATAACTATACACTTAGCTTCTTTGCTTTTTAACCAGAAGCAGAAAAGAATATTTTCAGAGAAATTTTGCTTTTTCACTATATAATCAATAGAGCCCCCCCCCCTTTTCACCAGAACCCTTGACCCTGGGGCCATGAAATTCACAATTTTGGAAGGGGCATACTTGCGTATCATAACAATGTACTAATAGTTTGTTTAAATAATACCCAGGCGCAGAGAAGAAGATTTTTAAAGAAATAATTCACCTTCACTATAGGATATATATGGCCCCGCCCTAGCACCAGAACCCCTGATCCAGGGTCCATGAAATTCACAATTTTGGAAGAGGCATCCTTGCTTATCATAACTATGTATTTAATTTGTTTAAATAATACCCAGGAGTAGAGAAGATTTTTAAAGCATTAATGCATTTTCACTATATGATTTATATAGCCCAGCCCTAGCACCAGAACTCTTGACCCTGGGGCCATGAATTTCACAATTTTGGTAGAGTCACCCTTGCTTATCATAACTATGTATTCAATTTGTTTCAATAATACCCAGGAGTAGAGAAGAAGATTTTCAAAAAAATAATGCACTTTCACTATATGATTTATATAGCCCCGCCCTAACACCAGAACCCCTGCCCCTGGGGCTATGAATTTCACAATTTTGGTAGAGTCACTCTTGCTTATCATAACTATGTATTCAATTTGTTTCAATAATACCCAGGAGTAGAGAAGAAGATTTTCAAAGAAATAATGCACTTTCACTATATGATTTATATAGCCCCGCCCTAACACCAGAACCCCTGCCCCTGGGGCCATGAATTTCACAATTTTGGTAGAGTCACTCTTGCTTATCATAACTATGTATTCAATTTGTTTCAATAATACCCAGGAGTAGAGAAGAAGATTTTCAAAGAAATAATGCACTTTCACTATATGATTTATATAGCCCCGCCCTAGCACCAGAACCCCTGACCCTGGGGCCATGAATTTCACAATTTTGGTAGAGTCACTCTTGCTTATCATAACTATGTATACAATTTGTTTCAATAATACCCAGGAGTAGAGAAGAAGATTTTCAAAGAAATAATGCACTTTCACTATATGATTTATATAGCCCCGCCCCAACACCAGAACCCCTGACCCTGGGGCCATGAATTTCACAATTTTGGTAAAGTCGCTCTTGCTTATCATAAATATGTATTCAATTTTGTTCAATAATACCCAGGGGTAGAGAAGAAGATTTTCAAAGAAATAATGCACTTTCACTATATGATCTATATAGCCCCGCCCTAGCACCAGAAGCCCTGACCCTGGGGCCATGAATTTCACAATTTTGGTAGAGGGCTTAATGCTTATTACAATCATGTCAACAGTTTGACTGCTTGATGTCCAGGAGTAAAGAAGAAGATTTTTAAAGATTGCATTAATTTTGGTGGTTTTAGCCCCACCCCTCAGGCCCCAGGGGGGCAGGGACCATGAAATTCACAATTTTTGTCCCCCTTCACCCATAGATGCTATATGCCAAAATTGGCTGAAATTGGTTGAGCGGTTTCAGAGAAGAAGCTGAAAATGTTTAAATGTTAACGCACGACGGACGACGGACGACGCACGACGACGGACAAAAACGGATAGCAATAGGTCACCTGAGTGACTCAGGTGACCTAAAAATCAGTCAAATATAGAATCTACAAATTAATCCAAATTCTCCATGGCAACCATTTTTGTTTTCATTTTATTTTATTTTAAGAAATATTACCACTCTAGAAATTTTATATTTTGTTGAGTATGGAATGAACTTTTACCTGAAGGTGGTCATTTGTTATGGAGTGCCTGCATTTTTTTGCTATTATTTGTAGAAAATGCCAAAAATCTGCATTTTTTAAAATTTGTGAAATTTTTAAAAATTGACACTTTTCATTGAAAGATCATTCATTCATGACCAACTACTGAATTAATTCACTAATTGCGGTAGTTACTTCTATAAATAATACATCAGAATAGGTAACCGTCAATCCTGTATGAAATGTGTAGAAAATAAAAAATTAAGATGAAGTGGGTACAATTTTAGTAGAATGCTGCTCATTTATGAGCTAAAAATGGCAGTTTTGGTAACCATGGCAACCGGTACTCAAATTTGTCTGTTGACCCCAAATATGACCTATACATGGTGTTTCTACATTACATGCAAAATATCTGCCAAATCTGTGATGTACCATTTCCAACTTTTTTCTAAATTCTTTGATGCTTACAGAGAATGACTCTTAAAAATTTAACTTCCGCAACGGTAATTAAGGAATGTTTTTGCATTAAATATTAAGAAATTTTATATTGGGGCAGCTAAATACTTCATACGTTTGATTAACATCTTAAAACAAACGTTAGTTTGATCTATTGCCGAGAATTTCAACTTTAACTCCCGTAACAATTAACTTCCGTAACGATATTTTTCCCGAAATTCTAACTTAGTACCGGATTCATGCGAGACTTCAAAAATCATACTTTAGCGTTCTATACTGAACATCAGAAAACGAAAAATTAGTCAAATTCAGCTTTATTTAAAAAATGATAAGGCCTGTTCAAACATTAACTTCCGTAACATTACCTTAAAACCAGTGGTGTATTGAAATTGTTGTAAAAAATTTAACGATACCAGATTTGTGGGTAATTTTTAGCTGTACTGGTCAGAGACCAGAAGAGCTTATGCGATAGTAAGGTGTCCGTCGTCCGTCCGTCTGTCTGTCTGTCTGTCTGTCTGTCTGTCCGTCTGTCTGTAAACAATTTTTCAAAACGCTACTCCTCCTACAGTTTTGGTCCGATTTCAATATAACTTGGCACACAAGTAGACTACACTAAGATACATAATTTAGTGCATCGGTTTTTGATTTCGATGGACGGTGTTGCCATGGTTACTAAAAATAGAAATTTCTGTGAAATTCCTTTAAAACGCTACTCCTCCTACAGTTTTGGTCCGATTTCAATATAACTTGGCACACAAGTAGACTACACTAAGATACATAATTTAGCGCATCGGTTTTTGATTTCGATGGACGGTGTTGCCATGGTTACTAAAAATAGAAATTTCTGTGAAATTCCTTTAAAACGCTACTCCTCCTACAGTTTTGGTCCGATTTCAATATAACTTGGCACACAAGTAGACTACACTAAGATACATAATTTAGCGCATCGGTTTTTGATTTCGATGGACGGTGTTGCCATGGTTACTAAAAATAGAAATTTCTGTGAAATTTCTTTAAAACGCTACTCCTCCTACAGTTTTGGTCCGATTTCAATATAACTTGGCACACAAGTAGACTACACTAAGATACATAATTTAGTGCATCGGTTTTTGATTTCGATGGACGGTGTTGCCATGGTTACTAAAAATAGAAATTTCTGTGAAATTCCTTTAAAACGCTACTCCTCCTACAGTTTTGGTCCGATTTCAATATAACTTGGCACACAAGTAGACTACACTAAGATACATAATTTAGTGCATCGGTTTTTGATTTCGATGGACGGTGTTGCCATGGTTACTAAAAATAGAAATTTCTGTGAAATTCCTTTAAAACGCTACTCCTGCTACAGTTTTAGTCTGCTTCTAATATAATTAGGCATACAAGAAGACTATACTAAGATACATAATTTATTGCATTGGTTTTTGAATTCGATGAACAGTGTTGCCATGGTTACATAAAATAGAAATTTCTGTGAAATTCCTTTAAAATGTTACTCCTCCTACAATTTTGGTCTGATTTCAATCTAATTTGGCACACAGTTAGAATACACTACAATACATAACATGTATTTCTGTTTTTTTTTATTTGGGTGAATGGTGTTGTCATGGTTACTAGAAATAGAAATTTCCATGAAATACTTTCAAAACGCTACTACTCCTAGTTTTCATTTGATTTCAATATAACTTGTCACAAAAGTAGACTACATTAAGATACATAATTCTATTTATTGTTGCATGTTGCAATGTTTCAAATCCAAGTGCTACTTTTCTTTTGTTATACAAACAGACCAGTAGAGCTACAGTCTCATCAGAGACTTCTGGTTTTAAGTGCACTGATATGTCCCTTAGTAAATTATGTTGATCAACTGGCTATTTGAAACAATTATTTTTTTTTTCGTGTTATAAATCCTGAACTGGTCTCTTTATCGTACAATGATGGTTCAATTCATAACGGTAACTTTATGAAGTTAAATTGATTTGTTTATGAGCTCGTGGCTCGAATGTGAAGAATGAATGTGAAACGTGAAGCATGAACTAAAAAGGAAAAATAAACTATTTTACGCTGCTTTATCACATGATTTAACTTCTTTTACCAGAATTATTGATTTCATTATTTTTTTTTTTAATTTAATCAATATTTTATCATGTAAAGCCAAAATAATAAATGGATTGGAATCAGTCCTGGCCTATATAAGTCCTCTCCAAGAAGGTCAAGGTTACAAATGTTATGAATTAACAGCAATGTGTAATGGATGACAATGATAAAGAAGTTCATTAATAAAATTGATTATATTAATTTCTAATATAAACTAGAAAAGAATGAAATGAAAAAAAAGATAAATTATACACAGGAGTTATTACTTAGCATGTATTGTGCTCTGAAGACTTTCAAAAAGTATAATTCTCTGATTGTTACAGGCAGGGAATCCCAAGAAAAAAAATCATAGTTGTCCTCACTTTGATATCTGCACCGAGTACAAGATGCTATTTTACTCAAGTATTGATTAAACAGATGAGCATTTAACTTACTGGATTCATTTCTTAGTTGACAATGTATAATGTTTTCCTTGCAATTACCATAATTAAAGATCTTGACATTTTTTATTCTACCTACAGTAGGTTTCTTTAGAGCAATCTTAAAACATGAATAGGAGTCAATACACTTTGTTTGTAATGGTAAATTGTTCCATAAGTGAATAGCAGACAGAAAACTGTTGAAATATGAGACTGTTCTTGATTGAGGTATGACAAAATTAAATTTACCAATATTTCTAAGATTGTAACCATGCTTTGGTAGCACAAAAGGTAGGATCATTTCTTGCAAGTAGAGATGAGCTTTACCATACAATATTTTGCAGAATAACAGGAGTTTTTGTCTTTCCCTTCTCTTATTTAATGGTTCTCAACCTAATTCTACATACAAAGCATTTCTGGAAGAATTTTCTTAAATTGTTATTATTCGGGTTGCTTCTACTTGTATATTTTTCTAAGAGATTTGAAAGTTCCTGTGAGCAATTATCCCAACCATATACTACCATCTGTTGTTTAACTATTTTTATGATAGATAATATTATAATTTTTTCATCTTTTTTAACAGTGTTATAAGAATTCTTTTTAACATAGCAAAAATCATGAAAAGCCCTTTTAGAACAGACCTGCATTCTCTGTCAGATTTTCCAGTATTCATGAATATTCATATATTCATGACTAGGCATACCGTCCAGATTTTTTGCACACCATCTTTTTTCTCATCAGTGATCCTTGAGACCAGAATGGGATCGCCATTTTTCCAGGAGAGTTTAAATAACGAATACTTGATTACAGGTTGTCAAAAATGCAAGAAATTAAATGTGCTATAATTTCTAAGTATGTCAGTTTGAACAGGGTTTTTTTTCTTTAAAGTTAGAATCAATAATTACAGGCTTATTTTTTCCTAATTACCACCTGTTGTTTCCTTATATTAATTAAAGCAAACATACAAACTCCCGTGTCATTAACTTACGATATAATCACGTCTTTAAACAGAGGCGAATACTTGGTAATCAAAACGTGAGAAGTTGCATTAATTATTGCATAAATTACGATTGACAAGGAAATGTAGGTTAATGGTAATCACGGGGTGTGACAATGCTAGAGCGATTCGGACCGGGGCTGGATTTCTCATGTCACTTCCTGGTTAAGGACAATACAACAAACCTCACGTGTAAACTGGCGGCATCGCTAAATCTGAACATTAATTTACTGCTTCATTCCTGGTACTGCCATTACCGTGAGACGGACTGTGTGTACAGACGGATTGAGGGAAAGAATTAAAACTGTTGCTCTGCGTTATTGCGATTTCAATCACACACACACATACCCTCACACTTAAGTTTTCAGAAAAAAACTTCACGTTCTAGCATTCAGTTTCAATGGAAAAAAGTTCAGAAATTGGACATAATTTACAATAAGATGCAGCAGCTTTTCATGTTGTAAATATTTCTCTTTTTTGACAATAAGTGAATAAAACAGATTTAAGCATTCACAATTCCTTTGAGTTGCATGAATGAAATTAAAAAAGAATATCAATATTCACTTTGCATTACCGGGAAATATAGTGAGTTGTAACGTTTCACAATAATGTCGCAAAAGAAAATTATCCTGTCTCCATCAGGTGAAATAACGTGCAGCTCAGCAGCGTCTTTATTTCAATAAGATTCATGGCCGTAGGAACCGGGGGGGGGGGGGCATGGAGGGGCCGTGCCCCCCAATAATTTTGCCGATCTATAGTTTACTATAGAAAACATAGCTACTATATGCTTGTGGCCCCTCAATAAAAACGTCTGATGACCTTTTTTTAGGTCACCTGAGTCACTCAGGTGACCTATTGCTATCCGTTTTTGTCCGTCGGCGTGCGTCGTGCGACGTGCGTCGTGCGATGTGCGTTAACATTTGAACATTTTTAGCTTCTTCTCTGAAACCACTCAACCAATTTCAACTAAATTTGGCATATAGCATCTATGGGTGAAGGGGAAAAAATATTGTGAATTTCATGGTCCCTGCCCCCCTGGGGCCTGAGGGGTGGGGCTAAAACCACCAAAATTAATGTAATCTTTAAAAATCTTCTTCTTTACTCCTGGACATCAAGCAGTCAAACTGTTGGCATCATTGTAATAAGCATTGAGTCCTCTACCAAAATTGTGAAATTCATGGCCCCAGGGGCAGGGGTTCTGGTGCTAGGGCGGGGCTATATAGATCATATAGTGAAAGTGCATTATTTCTTTGAAAATCTTCTTCTCTGCTCCTGGGTATTAAATAAACTAACTAAGTATATAGTTATGATGAGTAAGAGTGACTCTTCCAAAATTGTGAAATTCATGGCCCCAGGGGCAGGGGTTCTGGTGCTAGGGCGGGGCTATATAGATCATATAGTGAAAGTGCATTATTTCTTTAAAATCTTCTTCTCTGCTCCTGGGTATCAAATAAACTAACTAAGTATATAGTTATGATGAGTAAGAGTGACTCTTCCAAAATTGTGAAATTCATGGCCTCTGGGTCAGGGGTTCTGGTGTTAGGGCGGGGCTCTATTGATTATATAGTGAAAATGCATTAATTCTTTGAAAATCTTCTTCTCTGCTCCTGGGTATTAAATTCAGTAACTAAGTACATAGTTATGATGAGCAAGAGTGCCTCTTTCAAAATTGTGAATTTCATGGCCCCTGGGTCAGGGGTTCTGGTGTTAGGGTGGGGCTCTATTGATTATATAGTGAAAATGCATTAATTCTTTGAAAATCTTCTTCTCTACTCCTGGGTATTATTGAAACACATTAAATACATAGTTATGATAATCAAGGATGCCTCTTTCAAAATTGTGAAATTCGTGGCCCCTGGGTTAGGGGTTCTGGTGTTAGGGCGGGGCTCTATTGATTATAAAGTGAAAATGTTTTAATTCTTTAAAAATCTTTTTCTCTGGACCTGGGTATTATTTAAACAAACTAATTACATTTTTATGATAAGCAAGGATGCCTCTTCCAAACTTGTGAAATTCATGACCCCGGGGACAGGAGTTCTGGTGCTAGGGTGGGGCTATATAGATCCTATAGTGAAGGTGAATTATTTCTTCTTCTCTGCCCCTGGGTTTAAACATACTAATTTAAAAGTACATTGTTATGATGTGCAATAATGCCTCTTTCAAAATTGTGAAATTCGTGGCCCCTGGGTTAGGGGTTCTGGTGTTAGGGCGGGGCTCTATTGATTATAAAGTGAAAATGTTTTAATTCTTTAAAAATCTTTTTCTCTGGACCTGGGTATTATTTAAACAAACTAATTACATTGTTATGATAAGCAAGGATGCCTCTTCCAAACTTGTGAAATTCATGGCCCCGGGGACAGGAGTTCTGGTGCTAGGGTGGGGCTATATAGATCCTATAGTGAAGGTGAATTATTTCTTCTTCTCTGCCCCTGGGTTTAAACATACTAATTTAAAAGTACATTGTTATGATGTGCAATAATGCCTCTTCCAAAATTGTGAATTTTATGACCCCAGGTCTAAGGATTCTGGTGAGGGGGGGGGGGGGGGGGACTTTTATTGATTATAAAGTGAAAAAGCAAAATTTCTTTGAAAATATTCTTTTCTTCTTCTGGTTAAAAAAAGCAAAGAAGCTAAGTGTATAATTATGATGAGCAAGTGTGCTTCTTCCAGAGTAGTGAATTTCATGACCCCTGGGTCAGATGTGCTGGTGTGAGGGTGGGGCTCTTGATAATTTAGTGAAAATGCATTAATTCTATTAAATAATTCTGTTTGCTCCTTAGTGTTAAGCAGATAAACAAAGTGATTAGTTATGATGAGCAAACATATGGTCCCAGGGTCAGAGGCTCTGGTGTTTTGGGGATGGGGGTTGGGGTTGGGGGCTCTATTGATAATATAGTGAATCTGTAGTAAAAATGCATTATTTATTTAAAGATCTTCTCCGCACCTGGGCATATCTGAGGCAAACAGAGTAAAAGTTTTTATAAAGAAGGGAATTTTTACCAGATTTTTGAACATCTGGACCATTTAGTTAAGTGATCTGGTCCTGGCCAGGGCTCTATTAGTTTGTATTCTACTGAGAGGAGTTATTCCCCTTTGCCATTTACTTTTGATAATTTATCACTGTAAATAATGTACTTGAAAGGTAAATAGAATAAGAGAATTATGCAAAAACTTTTATTGTATAATACAAAAAGTACTTTCATAGTTTTAATGATCAGATAGACTTTTAAGTAGTAGATAAATAAAAACGAGACAAAAATAACTTGTCTTATTAAATATTCATCAAAGATCAAGAGAGGCCAATGTAAGAGATTTCAACAAAGGATTAAAATAGTACAGAAGCATTGATAATTTGTTAATATACTGTATGGTGACACAGGTACTTGTGGACAGGACCCCCCCCCCCTCCAATATGCCCCACAGGTCAAAAAATATTTTTATGTATTTTTTTCATAAATTATTCTTCTAGTACACATTTACAATGTATTCCATAAGAAAAATCCAAAAAATAACGCAGAGTTAACGTTTTACTAAAAAATCATACCCGCGGTATTATAAAATATTACCTTCTCTATTTTATAATACCGCGGGTATGATTTTTTAGTAAAACGTTAATTCTGCGTTATTTTTTTGGATTTTTCTTATGGAATACATTGTAAATGTGTTCTAGAAGAATAATTTATGAAAAAAATACATAAAAATATTTTTTGACCTTTGGGGCATATTGGAGGGGGGGGGGGGGTTCCTGTCCACAAGTACCTGTGTATGGTGATAGTGATAAATGGGGAACAGATTAGAACCTAATTTATGAACTGTTAATGAATATTAAGACCAATTATTTTGTTGATCATGATCACCCTATTTTTCTTGCTTTTGGGCAACAAAGCTTCACCTTTCAGTTCATCTTATACTCTATGCATCCTTTAAATTGTTGTATCATACTCAGGTGACCGTTAAGGCCCTTGGGCCTCTTGGTTTTTTTTTTTTTTTTTTTTTTTTTATGTCAAGGAAATTTTGGTAGCTGATAGTGCCCCCTCACCTGAAAATGTATAGCTGTGCCCCCCCCCCCAACTGAAATTGCTTCCTACTTCCTACGGGCCTGAGATTTAACTAAATATAAAAATTGAAAATAAAAGTGACTCAAAAATGTGACAAACATTAATGTTTGTACTTGAATTTCAAGTAGAGACGTGTTCAAGAAATTGATAAAAGATTTAAACGTGAATTTAAAGGTCAAGATGGATCGGCTTAAATCCCTTTTTATTGACACCACAGGTAGAAAATTAAATGAATAACAAATGAAACCCGGGTTTTATTATTATATGAAGTTTACCTTCACTGCATAGATTGTACCGTTTTCCCCCTGTCTTATCTTCAATAGACGAGAAAATTGGATTCATTCACTTATATATCTTTCAACGGTCAATATTGACATCTCGATCGGAAAATGAATGTTACAATCGTTCTGCTTGAGGACGGTGGATAATTGTATTATACGACAAAATAATTAAGTTTAGAAGTTGTTGCTATTTTGCAATAGGATACCAACAAACCAGGGAAAGAAAATGGCGACTGTTGCCTTTCGCTATGGAATGGGAGCATGTCTGGCGTTGATTGGGCTCCTGTCGGTTATTTTGAACTGTTTCCTCTTCTTTATCTGTGTGAAGAGGAAGCGCCTAAGAAAGCCTTCACAGTATTTTCTCATTTCTCTAGCCGTGGTCGACATTTTAGCCGTTGCTGGATGGTTGTCCTTGACTGCCGTTTCCTTGTTTAACGATGGATGGATTTTCCCTTCCGAGATTTGTAAGGTTCAGGAATACATCATGTCTTTATGGTTGTTCCTGAACTCTCACTCATTCGTTCTATTGGCCTTCGACAGATGCCTTTTATTTGTAAGGCCATCCAAACATAGCGAAATTTTCATCAACACCGTGGTCCTCATTATGCTTCTAGCTCTGTGGTTGTTTGACGGAATCCTCGCAGCATTCCCGTATTTCGGGTGGGGAACAGTAAGCTATTTTTCAAACCAATTTCAGTGCGCAATGGATCACGAGAAAAACATAAGGGAAACAAATTTCGTGACTGCCTTGTGCTTTGGGATCCCAATAACTCTTTGTATGGGAATGTATCTTTTCATTTTTATAATGATACGGAAAATTAAGAAACGAGAAGACGACAATGGGGCACTTATTGTGGAGAGGAACAGGAAGGCGATCGGTGATTCGTACTCACAGAGGCTGCGCAACCAGCAATACAGATTCCAGAACGCGGGAACTAGAGCAATTAAACCCAACATCGGGAAAAAATTCACATACACGGAGGATGGATATATTAGTAATGATTCGTCAGATGACGAAAACACCAAGGAAACTGTCCAAAAGGGGACTCAAAAGCAAAACGTTCAACAGAAGAAGGTGTATCACATGGCCAAAAATGACACTTTACTCACAAAAACATACATTATCATGACGTGTTTAACCTTTTTGCTCTGGCTTCCATACTTAGTTGTGACATATATTTTTCTCAAGGATAGATTTGCAAATATCAGTGACGAGTTAGTTTTTGTAGTCATCTTTTTGTGCCAGTGCACTACTCTTGTAAAACCTGTAGTTTATGTCACATACAATAGCCATTTCAGAAAACACGTCATAAAATTGTTTCGGCGAAAAATAAACAAACAAACTGATGGGGAAAGTAACTCACAGACGGACGGGCAAGGTTATGATAATTTGGCAATGCAACAATAACTATTCCTTAATGCATATCTGATGAAGAATCTTTTTTAATTTAAATACTTTTTTCAAGAATACAAATAGCAAGAATTTACAATGATCTTACGTGTAATTCATAATACACGTACATGAAATTTTAACTTACCAAATTTTTAAAATCACTTAAAATTGAATAAATGACATATGTTTAGTAAATAGGAATTATTTTGTTTACAATTAAGCATATTCCCTGTTTAAGATACCCTTAATTATGTAATACACGTACATGTATATAAAGTGTTTTGTTTTTACTTTAATTTTTCTTTATACATGTATCTCTCTATTTATATACACTTATGAATATATGGGGTATAAAAGTTTACATTCTTATACAAATCTTATGTTATGTTTGATAAAACTTGTGATTGTTATTCGAAAAGTTATCTGTATTCAAAAACTTGTTATTCATTTTCGTAACCATGTATTTCATATCCTAAATCTTGAGATTTATATTCGATAATTGTTATTCATAATTGTAACCTTATGATGTATATGCGAAATCTTGTGATTTGCATTCAATAATCTTGTGATTCATATGCAACAATTTTGTGATTTATATGCGAGATCTTGAAAACACTATATTTTTTTTCAAAAATTAAAAAAAAAACTGTTTAATACTTATGTATAAGAAAGGGAGAGAAAAATGTAAAGAATTTTCACTCTTTTTCATTTGATATTAACAATTATGATTTAGTTATATAAATAACAAATAAACAATATGCTTCTGGTATATGTACATCTCTGGTAAATGTACATCTCTGGTATATGTACATCTCTGGTATATGTACATCTCTGGTATATGTACGTCTCTGGTATACATGTATGTACGTCTCTGGTATATGTTCCTCTCTGGTATATGTCTCTGGCATATGTCTTTGGTATATGTACATCTCTGGTATATGTACGTCTCTGGTATATGTACGTCTCTGGTGACTGGCATATGATGTCTCTGGTATATGTATGTCTCTGGTATATGTACGTATTTTTTATATAACAATAAAAGTTCAACACTTCTTTGTATCTTGTTGTGGACTGCAGAAGAATGTTACGATATTGAAACCAACAAGAGCAATGGCCAGCAAACTAGAAATGACCGAACAGACAGTGGTGGTTTTAGGACATGTGTCGTGATAGTGGACAATATGACGTCACTCTATAATAGTGTTTATGTTTTCTCTACGGAAAGAAACACTATATGCACGTATTTGTAGTAAATCCTGTGCTAACCGTTGTATTAAGTTCAATCAAAGAAAATCATTGCAGATATTGACACAAATATAACACATTTATCGACTTGGTTTGAGGGCAAGATGCGTTTAGTTGAACCCTAGAACCAAACTGATTGTTCGATGCCGTTAGGCCGAAGGCAAACCGTTTGGTTTGAGTGATCAATAAAACGCAATTTGCCCGAGAACACAGTCAATATAGTTTTTTTAAAAAAATACCTTTTACTTTTTATTTTGACATCTTGCGCTGACTACCATGTTTGCGATAATTGATAAGATATAGCTAATCATACCCATAGTGTGACGTAAAAAACGTCATGATGGTCCAATATCTCACCGATAGGTTCAATATACGACATTGATTTTTTTTTGGACTCGTAGGTAAAACCTTGGAAATGTTAGACTTTTTAGCATAGATTTATATAGGAGACAATTTGTAAAGGTATAACAATAACTTTTGCTCTCTGTAACAGTTTCACTGTGAAGAAAAACTACAATGCATTCTGAGTATATGCACTGAATGCACCAGTATCTGTATACAACCAGCTAGCAGTTAGGCTTATGTACCTTCATTGCTGGCCAAAATCAACAGACATTGTGGTCGTAAACACATCTGTTTGCATATTATTCATCAAGGTGATTTTTTTCTACCATCCATTGGAGCACTGGGTGCAATTGTCAACAATAATTGTGCGCTTCTAATGTTTGGCAAAAACATTAAATCTTTATGAGAATCATTGTCCATTACTCTAATAATGTCGGATACATACAAAAAGTTTATCGACGATAAAAACATGATTACTGATCATAAGTTTGAATTCCCCGGTAACACTTATGTTAAAAATTTTAACAATTATTCATATAAACAGGTGTCCATATTTGTAAACATGGAAATTATACTGCAACTATATCCCGCCTTGCATTGATTTCTTCTTGTGTGCCCGTTTTTACAAGCTGTTTGAGTTTTCTGACCTGTTTTGCATCAAAATAACATCACGTAATTATTAAATTACGTATGTAATGGTTTGGGCCATGGATATCGGCCTGGGTAGCTCAGTCGGAAGAGCACCTGACTAGTGATGCAGTGGACCAGGGTTCGATTACCGGTCCAGCTATGCATTTTCTTTCCTGTTACAGATTTTGTAACAGGACTTGCAAGTGAAAGTCCTGCCAGGGGCATATAAGAACTTGGGTGTGTCTTCGAGGGCGAAGACAATTTAAGGAGGGAGGAGTGTAATGGTTTGAGCCTTGGCTATCGGTCTGGGTAGCTCAGTTGGTAGAGCACCTGACTAGTGATGCAGGGGTTCCGGGTTCGATTCCCGGTCCAACCATACATCTTCTCCGATATAGATGCTTTGTCATACATTTGATCTAAGGTTAGAGCCCAAGGCAATTATGACCTAATCAGACCATCGCATTTCAGAAGCCATGGACATAGTGTGATTAAGGTTAAAATGGCTGAACTTACTGAAGTCACCAATGAGTTGTCCCTTTTAAAGTAGACATACATGTAATTTTCATTGAAGTAGACCATATTTTGAGGGTTGGGGCTATTATAACCACTAAGGCAAAACGATTATTCATCCTTTACGTGTTCCGTACACAACGACTGTGACAAAACTTTAAGATTATTTCCCCAAGGTCAAGGCTGTTATGTTTGTTAAAATGGCCAAAACAACTTGTAAAAGAGCTGTATGATACGTCAAACAATAGTTGAATAAAGTTCGAGTCAAGGTCATACATGTCCAGCAGATGTGCAATAAGTTTTCGGAATTTTCATTTTCACCATGGGGGCCAAGTGGGGTTTGAAAAATGACGTTTTTTAGTTTTACAAAAAATCTGGTTTTAAGAACTTTTAAGTTGTAGCCATTTCATATTTTGCAAGATAAATAATGATGACCCCCAGGGGTCATGACCTATATAGCAAGTAAGGAGACATGGCACAAAGAACAAGATTATATATGATTTAGGTAAAGCTTTCAACTGTTTTAAAGATGTTTGACCATTTCGAATTTCAGAGGATGGGAATGGCTTCCAGGGGGTCAGCTATTTTTAAGACTCGACCATTTCTAGTTTCAGGGGGGTGGGGATGATCTTCAGGGGGTCATGAACCATATAACATATAATGCATTATGATAAAAAAATTATTTGTTTACTAGTATTTCCAGTTTCAGGGAGTGAAGAGTAATTTAGCAGTCCTGTTCAGTGTGTTACATAACTTGCATATGGCACCCAGTATATGTTTCCAAAGAATTATAAATCAGATTATTTAGACTGTCGCGCCTTTAAGTGGCACTCCATACATGTATATCTGTAGAGTACTTCCTACTGACAGCTAGGTTTAATCCATTTCAAACATAATATATGTGTTCCTACTTAACACCACAAATAGGTTGTCTATGAAATTATCTATAATCCATCGGAGTTTAACAGAAATCATTTGCAAATCAAGAGGATGGTAAATTTACTCGTATTATTGTAATTCGGAAAGGATCTGTAACTTCGAAGGTTGCTAAAATGTAAGGCGCTGATCTAGAAATTTTAAAAGGAGAGGGTTTCGCATGAGGCAAAATTGTGAACTGGAGAAGAAAGTATATTTGGTTGATTTTGAAGTCAGTGGAGGTCACCCGGATGAGTTTGGAAAGCCCCCACCCCCTCCCCCAAATATATTGATATAAGTTTGAATAATATACATTTTCGAGGAAAAAAATGTCATTTTGGCGTCTAAAATTTTCAATTTCATCAAAATTACCATGCATTGAAAAAAAAAATTATTATTTGGTTGGACAATAAATTAATCAAGTTCCAATTCTGGGCCATATTCTTCTATTTTTATTTGTAGAAAAGCATTCTTTCCGCAAAACTTCTTCTTTTGAATCTGAATTAATTTCGATACAATCTTTAATTTCAAACCGGTTTTGTAGAGAAGGATTTCCTCTATAGCCAGCTTTACCTCGGAATCTGTACTCTAAATTAGGACCCCCCCCCCCCCCGGGAAAATCTCACAATAGAGCCAAATTTCCCCATTTTCCTTCTCAGAGTAGGATTTTCCCATTTTTATCAATGCTTAAATCTTATCGAAAATAGTTTGGCTAAAAGTTTATATGAAAGTTAACAGATTTTTTTAATGGAATTGTGTTTTCTTCCCAGCATTGTCAAATTTAGTATGAAATCTTAAATCAATGAGTCTAAATCAAGAATTTTAACTCGGAGAAATTTTAAAATTACTCACTCCAAAATCGTTAGACTCGATGTTTATCTCAGCACACTCTCTAGGCGACTGTTTGTTCACGAATTTTAAATTGCATATCAGGCCACCTTCAGTGATTTGATATTTGTTTGTTCTCTAAAAGGACCAACATTTTATCTATGGTTCGATTTTTTTTTTTACAAAGAGTGTGTGAGAAAATTCTAAAATTTATGTGGGGAAATCACACTCTAGAGCCTATTTTCCGAGGAAAATCCTTTTCTAGAGACAGTTTTCTGGGGCGAAAGATTTAAGGGAAAGATTTAAGGGATGAAAGCCTACTCTACCATTCTCTATCCAGAGTTGTCTGTCGCTATGCTACCAATATCGTTGTACAAAATTCTTGTACAAGTTTTAAACGGTGAAAATTTGAAATTTAAATCGTAATTCACTTTAGTATTATTAATAAAGATGATAATATATATAGTAATCAATACAATTTTTCATCTTTTACAAATTTTCCAAGAATCTTGTATAATATATGTTATTAACAAGCGTTGACAGAGTTGTGTGTGGGAGCGTAGCGGGAACGACGACTCTGGATATAGAATGCCTACTATAAAAAAAACGGTAATGATTGCATTGTGTGAAATACTAATATAAAAGAGGCCCGTGGGCCATATGATCACCTGTAAATTTTATGCTCATTTTGATACCTGTATGCATATTTTGTTACTTCATCGCAACCCAAGTGCAAGGGAGCAAGCTAACACTTACGTGCGCTTATTACTTATGGCATGTCAAACGTTGCAATATTCGATCTTCTCCATTTGTATTATATTCTACAATTTTTCGATTTGCATTGTATAATTTTTCATTTGTATTCTAAAACTTTCCATTTGTATTTCATAATTTTTCATTTGCATTGTAAAATTTTGATTTGTATTCTATAATTTTTCATTTGTATTGTGTAATTTTTTATTTATATTTTATAATTTTTTATTTGTATTGTATAATTTTTTTATATGTATTGTATAATCTACCATTTGTATTGTATAGTTTTTTTTATTTGTATTGTATAATTATTATTTGTATTGCATAATTTTCAATTTGTATTGTATAATTTTCAATTTGTATTGTTTAATTTCAATTTGTATTGTATAATTTCTCATATATATTGATAATAACCCTTTTTTATTGTATACTTTTCCATTTGTATTGTAAAATTATACAATACAAATGGAAATCTATAGAATACAAATGGAAAATTATAGAATACAAATGGAAAATTATAGAATACAAATGAAAATTATACAATACAAATGAAAAACTATAGAATACAAATAAAACTTATACAATACAAATGAAAAATTATACAATATAAATGGAAAATTATACAATACAAATTAAAAATTATACAATACAAATAATAATTATACAATACAAATGAATAATTATAGAATACAAATGAAAAATTATACAATACAGTATTGCGGGTTCTTTCCCTAGTGTTTTCCAATAATAAAGGCTCAAAAGCGTTTTCACTTTTATCTAGTTATTTGTACATAGAATTCTGGCTCTAATCATTCGTCTGTCCACTTCACAATAATAATTTACTACACCACACCACACTCCGTACGCTGTACACCATACACTGTACACCATACCATACACCATACAACGGGTCCTACAAAACACAACAACAGTAAACACATTAAGTTAAATATTTATACACAAAGCTACATACAAGTTATGACCCGCATAACCCACCGTACACAATAATGGAATAATATTTAATGTGGTGAACATCGCAGCGCTGCATTACGGACTTGTATTAAGTGATTTTACTCACAATAATTACATTATTTAACATGTAACTTAAACTTATACACAGTTACTTTACTTACACAGTTACTTTACTGTTTAGAATCATAATGAAACTAAATACTGGAATACTGTACTAGAGCCGAAACTGTCAATTAATGAATACTATTCACTATAATATTTATAGAAAATACACACTGTACAAACGAACGAACATTCAAACAAAACTAACTAAAATTAAAATATGTTGAAATAACGAAGTTATTCCAGGACCGTAAAATTAACAAAACAGAAGAAAATGTAAATAATATATAACTCACCTCAGAAGTCAGTGTCTGTAACGATACTTTCAAATCACTTTAATGTTTTGCCAAAGGTCAAGATGTCCAAAAATTTATTTTTACAATAGCTCCAAAACTATGTGAGATGTAAAGTTAAAACTTTTACAGTTTATAAGTATATCATTGATTAACAGACAGAAAGTATCATATGAAAACAAATATTTAAAAAAATATTTTTTGATAAAAAAAATTCAAAAAATTTGCATAATTAAAAAAAAATGCACCTGCTGAATTCTGTACTTTAAGTGAAATTCATCATTGCAGAAATAATATATGTTTATCAATGAAGGGCATTCAATGATGGCTTTCACTAAAAGTACGGAATTAATTAGGTGTATTTTTAAAAAATATATGCATTTTTTTAAAAGAATTTTTCTCGGAAAAAGTTTTTTTTTCTAAGTATTTGTTATCAAGTGATACTTTCTATCTGTTAATAATGATATATTTATAAACTGTAAAAGTTTTAATTTTATAAACCACATAGTTTTGGAGCTATTTTAAAAATAAATTTTTGGACATGTTGACCTTTGACAAAACCTTGACATGTTTATTCACAAAAAATTGAGGTACCTTACCAGTAGCCCTTTTCACAAAAAATCTTAAGTTTTTGCATAAGATTTTAACTTAAGAATTTCTTACGACAAAATTTAACCCTTTCAACGCCAAAGCGACATAAATGTCGTTTACTGTGTCAACGCCAAACCGACAAAAATGTCGTTTTTCAATAAATGTTTTACTTTTTCTTTTATTAACCATATACCTTACGTGTGATTTAACACAGTAATATCTATATTTTGACACAAATATAGCTCATTATTTTTACATAGGTACTGGTCTAAATATGACGTCATATTTCTTACGTTGAAGTTAAATTATGACGTCAATTTAGGAGTACACTAGCATTGTAAATAAAGTATGGCGCACTTTCCGTTTGCATTTTTATGGTTCATTTTTGACGGAAAGTTTTACACTTATTTTCCCCGGTGATATATACATTTACATGCTTATATTTTTTTCAGAGAGAGAGAGAAAGAGCTCGGTGCACATATTTATAAGCATTTTTTAATTTTATAAGTGGTTTTTTGTTCTGAATAACACCTTATAAAATGTTTTAACCATTTTAATTTTAATCCCCAGTTAATCATATTGATATACTCGATTAGACAGGTTCAGGGTGTATAGCGTCGATTTAATTCCAAATGAGAGTTAGTTGGTTGGTTGGGGGGGGGGGGGGGTTAAGCATGCAGAGATAATTGACAAGCAAAAAAAAAATCTCCGAAGGAAAAGGCAACCGCTAATAGTTCAAACTGAAAAAAAGGCCTCATCGTTGTTTGAATATAAATACCGGTAACATGGGATGCTTGAACCTACGTTTAAACATTAAACAACAACAAAGAGGAGGGGAGGGGGCACACAGCTATACTAAATTAACACACAATAAAACAGAGGAGGGGGCACAAAAAAAATCTAAATTTTGCTTAAATAAAAAAAATTGAAATAATGGATTAAATGCATAAAAAAATAGTAGTCCCTGAAAATAATATGAAATTGTTCTGATAAAAGCCAGTTTGAAATTAACTTGCAACTTTTTTAGGAATTGAATACAGCTAAATAGATGTGGACTTTTTCCAAGAGCACTATACTCATAGTTGAAGAAAATAAGAATTAAATCGACAGTGACCTTTTGCTTAAAAATATGTATGAAACAGAACAAACAGTAGATTAATTAGTAGATTAGGCTGTAAAGAAATTATTATTGAACTTCTGATAAATGTTTACAACACCGATTGAAAATAAGTCAGTGATAGAAAAAAATGTACTATAACATGTAACAAGTGGTTTTGGATGTCATTCAGAATTATGAAAAAGTTCAAAATCATGAACCAAACACTACTATGGAATCTGTACATTATTGGAAAGATAAAAATAAAACGATGTTTTGAGCAACCCCCCCCCCCCCCCCAAAAAAAAAAAACCAAACAAACAAACGAACAAACAAAAGAAAAATGGGGAAATGGAGATTCGTGCAAAACTTTAATGACCGTGAAAAATGTAAGGAATCATTTTTTTAAGTTGGCTATTGAATTCGTGTATGTAATAATTTAGCCATGTTAAGCATTGAAATCTTGAAGGTCAAGTTTCAACTCTGATATCTCGACATCCCAGATATCTCGACTTCCGTTGAATTGTATATGACTTTGAGGAAAAAAGGACATACACACAACTTTCTGCCTTTAAAGAAAAAAAAAACGTTTTTAATCCTGTCCTGTGGTAACAGGCAAAAACACCAGTCATGTTCTGTAACTTCAAGATTCCACTTAGCCTATGAAGAGAGTCGAGTAGAGCGGTAGAGTTTCAAACATTAAATAAATGGATATTGCTTACCTGCATCGCCTTATACAAAAAATTTTAAATATGTGATGGACGTATTATTTAATTATTGCTTGAGACATAATTGTATGTTATTGTACATTTCATTGCATCGAAGTATGAAAAGCTTCAAGATGTCAGATTAGCTGATGTCACGGAGGAAGATGACTGCATAAAACTATATTCAAGTCTTGCAAAATATTCAGTTTCAATTTCAGATTTCGTCAAAATTGTAGTGCAGCTGTATTTCACTTTGCTCAGAAAAGTCCAGCTGCGTTAAATATGCATATATAGAAAACAGCCAAGCGCAGTACAACCATCTCTTTGATCAAACTCTACTTAAAAAAAAATTAATTTTAGAACTTTCCGTAAATCTGAGTTGGAAACCAGACAATAAAATCTCTCGCGAGATTTTTTTTTATTCCAGGAACCCAGAAAGATCATTATTTCAGATCAAGCGCAATGCTACAAGGAATTCTGTTTTTCCTAGGATTGAAATTTCGAACTTTAGTAAGCTTAAACATGACACGTGACTGACGGCTATATTTCTATGTCCAGCAGGTGATAGTAAGTCTCTGGCAATATGATCGCGAATTTCCAATTCATTCCGACATTAAGACCGCGGAACATTAACTGTCATGGTTTGGAAATATGCAGCTTACGTCATTTTTACCTATTAGAGTCAAAACATTTGAGCGGGTAATTACATGTATAATAATTCGGCGCAGGCGTCTGAGAATACATGGATTAAAATTCTAGTTCAAAATTCATTTTAAATTCACCTCAGCTACTCTTGTACGCACAATGTTAGTGATAGATCCAGAAGACAAATAATGCCAATTTCGGAATAGTTTGACATTTATATATAAATCAGAGTTTTTGTTTAAAAGAAATAATAAGAGGACGAACATTTGTTTCCGGAGAGGGGGGGGGGGGGGTAGATAGAATTCATCGGTGATACAGAAAAAACTTGGAGTGTTATTATCTTCTCTTTTAAACAAAGTTAGAGGGAGGGGGGGGGTAACGCGCTTGTAGGTGTGGGTGGGTGGGTGGGTGGTGGAATGAATGCGCGCTTTTAACTGAAATTAATAATTTTTTATATCGAGATCGATTTGCTTTTTTGCGAGGGGATGGCCCGCTTTACGCGCTCCCCTTGTTTGGGTTGGATTTCTTTTTTCTCTATGGGGCATCTGCGATTTTTTAAAGGGTGGGGGTGGGGGTGGGGGGTAATGTTTCAAGTGCTTTATATCCATTTTTAATTGAGCTAGAATATTAAATACAAAAAGAATACTTTGTGTGAAAATGTAATATTTTTCGACTGAATATAAACCGTTCCCAGATTCTAAATGTTCAGATCCTCCTCCTCCTTAATTAACGGATCTGCCTCTAGAAGTATGAACTAAGGCGTCTTTTCTTAGTTAGGAATAATTACATACTAGTAGCTTAGAAAAAGAAATCAAATATTTTCTCAAGTTTTTATTTGTCAAAATGATTAGGATTATCAAATAATTTTAAGAATGTTTAGAAACCGAAATTGCTGAACGCAGCAACAGTACCTTTGCTGTGAGTAAAAAGTCAACGTTGTTTTGAAGTGCCTTTCTAAAATGCTTATAAAATACTGAAAAAACCAGATATTTTTGAAAGTTTTATATATATTTGCATTCAAAAAGGACAAGACTATTTAAGGGTCCCTTTTCTCGTGACGGCAGTCATACATTAATAACATTTAGTAGAAATATTATTTGAAAAAGATCAAACGTCTCTTTTGTTATATATAAAGAATTTCCTTGTGTATTCTAGCTACAGGATAAATATTTTTAAAAATTATTGGAGTGAATATGACTGTATTATGCGCATTTTCCTTGAAAACTATGAACATCCTATTACCTTGCTTAAACAGGTGCTTGTTTCATTATCAATTTGACGCTTTTTTCTGAAGCAAATTATTTTACGTCTCAGTTGACGTCATAGTACGGCATCCATGACGTTATAGACGTAACTATATTCGGCGTCGAAAGGGTTAAGGGGATGAAGGACACATGGTCACATGACTGTTTAACTACGTCATAGTCTCTGTTTATATAAGTGCAAAACGTGTAAACCATAAGTTCTTGTATAAATTTTTGACAATTTGTTATTACTTTAATTACCAACCTATATACAGAAATAAAAAAAATTAACATTTTTGTAAACATTAACAAATTATGAAATAGATTGATCCACTCCTCTGTTTCTCTAAACTGCACGTCCAACACGTCGGTGACGTCATACACGATCTGTTAGTACAGCAAGATCATACTCGGTGAATACAGGGGCGGTGTTATTATGTAAAAATAGGTCATAATCAGTATATGATGAAATATTTTGAGAAACGGGGAACACAAATATTATTTTTGCATGGCTGATGACGGAAATCTTATGTAGGTATTATCTAATTTGGTTATTCAGCTTACGTGTGACGTCATAGTTGGTTTTTCCCGTATTCGAGAAATGTAAACATGACACGTTTTTGTCATGCTTATGTCTTCTTTAACGATGTCCTTTGCAATATTGAGGTCAGCTTCACTATTTGAAATTTTTACAGTTAATCAATAATGTGAAGGACTTGCATTTCAACGTAAATTTAAAAATATTGAATGATAGAATTTTTTGCAAATTTATTTTTTTGTTCTTTAAGTTGTCTTAAAAAGTACGTAATTTTCCCTATCCAGATACAGTGTGACAGAAGAAATTTGCTTTTTCGAATTTTAAACCCTATCCATACTCTGAAATATTTTAAAAGATACATGTCCCCTTCAATATTTTTTATCTATGCTTAAAAAATCCAATTATGGACAGAGTAATGGACCCGAAAACATGGAGAATTAAAACTCCACTTAGATACTCTAAGGCGTAGTATTTGTCAATCAATATCTCTAAAATAAGGAAAGAAACCTAATGATTTAATTGCTTTAAGATATGTGGGACATGCTTAATTATAAATATACAAAATATGAAAAAAATTGAATGACGGGATTTTTTTCAGCCCAAGGTCCTTCACCTCCTTAAGTGCGTTTCACGAACGCATTCGTAGCAGATTGAACTTAAGATTTTACTTACGACAGATTTCATCCCTAGCAACGACTTCAATATGCTTTATAATCCTTAAATAAGTGGGTGAAAATAAAAATAAAACTTAGTTTTCAACATTTGTCA
Organism: Saccostrea echinata; assembly: GCF_033153115.1. Classification (NCBI taxonomy): domain Eukaryota; kingdom Metazoa; phylum Mollusca; class Bivalvia; order Ostreida; family Ostreidae; genus Saccostrea; species Saccostrea echinata. The sequence goes on from NW_026889758.1 coordinate 15,356,730, forward strand.
GCATAACAAACATTATTGAAAACAAATATCGAATGCAATCGTTTGTGAAGCAAGGAAGTTTAAAATCTGACGTCACAATCACAAGTCTGACGTAGAAGAAGATCATACGAAAATCTTAAGTGAAAATTACATCGTAAATATTTTGTAGTGTATTTCATTTAATTTTTCGACAATGATTGTAAAAAAAAATATATAATATATTTAATATTATTGGAAGTTGCTTTAAAAAGTTCAATTTAACGTGTATTTTGTTTTTTGCGGTTATATTTTTATAATAAAATCGGTTTTAAAATACTTAAGAGAGGGTTGGGGCTCTCGTAAAGTTACGACAGATTTTGCACTGACGAATATCTTACGACTTTTTGAAAACGATTTTTATCATAAGTTTTAAGATAAAAATATGTCGTAAGATTTTTTGTGAAAATGTCCACAGGCATTTGTGCAAGATACCAGAGGGTAGTTTTCCTTATATAATCCTTATATTTAAGTATATTGTTGCCCATAACAAAAAAGATCTGCCATAATTTTAAAGGTAATAATAGTGTCTTAAAGACCTAAATCACAAGGCAATGAGATATTTAACTCAAGTTAAATTAAAATAAGCAGTATTTTATATAGTTTTTGATCTCGTTCATTAATACGAAACTGAAATTATTCAGCGAAATATATGGGAAGCGGAAAGGGTAGAAAAGATGTTAGGGTAAACTGATCGCAAGTCAAATTCCAATTTAAATTCACAGACAATGTTGACCATATGTTGCTTTATGCGTAGCGTGAATCTAGAGATGCCCAAAGCGTTATTTTAGCATGTTGTTATGCCCCCGTAATCGAAGATTCGGGGGCATATAGTTTTTGCCTTGTCCGTCTGGCTGTCTGTCCGCAAAAACTTTAACCTTGCCCATAACTTTTGATTGGTTGAAGCTATGACTTTCATATTTCACATGTGTATTCCTTGTGACAAGACCTTTCATATTTTTTGACATTGGAGTTTGACTTACTTTTGCAAAATTTTATGAGACTTTAACTATGGCCATAACTTTTGAACAGTTGGTACTTGGGCTTTCAAACTTCACAAGTGTATTCCTTGTGACAAGACCTTCCTTTGGACACCAACAACTTTGACCCTTTGACCTTGACCTTGAAGTTTGACCTACTCTTGAAAAAACTTTAACCTTGGCCATAACTTTTAAACAGTTTGTGCCAGGGCTTTTGTATTTCACATGTATTTTCCCTTTGACAAGACCTTTCTTAGGATACCAACAACTTTAACCTTTTGACCTTGACCTTTGACCTACTTTAATTTTGAAAAACTTTAACCTTGGCCATAACTTTTGAACAATTAGTGCTAGGATTTTCATACTTATGTATACTTACGTATTCCATGTGACAAGACCTTCCTTTGGACACCAACATTTTTGACCCATTGACCTTGACCTTTTTGAGTTTGACCTTCTGTTTAAAAACTTTAACCTTGGCCATAACATTTCAACGGTTGGTGCTAAGGCTTCCATATTTCACAGGTATATTCCTCGAGACAAGACCTTTCTTTGGGTACCAATATTTTTGATCTTTTGACCGGGAGTTTGACTTGCATTTTAGAAACTTTAACCTTCACCATAAGCTGCCATACGGGGGCATCAGTGTTTCACAAACACATCTTGTTAACTGTGGCAACTGATTGAAACAATTGTATATAAAGGTAAAGAACCCGAGATATGGAAGAGATCGCAAGTCGAACATATTCGACCGGAAGTCGAACGGCTAGATATGAAGTCGAACGCCATTTATTCTGAGTCGCATGAATTACACAAAATTTTGTGGATTATATCTGCTTTTTATGACGTTAACCGACTTCACTGTGTAGAAACGGACAAGGATAAAGTGCGTTACCCAAGTCCAAAATGGCGACAGGCAAATACGCTTCGATTATTTTGGACTTAGTTTACGCATTTTACAGGCTTACATTATGAAATGGGCGGTTTTGGTTTAAATATTTTAAACAGAAGTACATAGCTATTGCAAAAAATTTGCATGATCTAAGCTGACTAAAGCCAAAGAAAATTTGAACAAGATTAGGGTAACGCAGATTTACGACTTGGGTAAAGATTTTGTGACCTCAGAGTGATTAGGGTAATGCATGTGTTAAATGTCATTTTACTTGTTTTAGGGTCTTCAAAATGTTATTTCAGCAGACTCTAAACGCATTCTGCTAGGAAATTAATAATTCATTGCACCAAACACTAAGTAATTGAAAAATTCTCAGTGCGCTGACAATTTCTGGAAGAACACAATGGCGTAGTTTTCAAATCAGTTTCAAATCAATGTTTCTATTTAATCTATAAAACAAATTGAGTCTTAAAAACAGTGCTGTGTTGATTTAGATGGGTGAAAAACTTTTTAAGTATCTACAGATCAATTGAAGTATCATCAAAATTGTGAAAATAACGAACAGAAATGATGCTCAATAACCAATTTTTAACAATTCAAATTATGAGCAGAGCAGACATGGACCCCTGAAAAGTGAAAACAGAGGTGAGAGAATGTGCCCATGATTGGCATACAAGGTCATTTTATCAACCATAGAATTTGCGAAACGGGATGGTTGATATCCTTGTGTCATCCACTTCTTTGTATACTCCCTCTACCCCTCTCTCTCACTTTTTATGCCCCCCTTCGAAGTAGGGAGTGCATATTGCTTTGCTGCTGTCTGTCTGTCTGTCGGTCCACCAACACAGTTTTCGTTCATTTTCTTCGCAGATGTTGCACATAATTTAATGAAATTTGGTATACAGATTTATCATAAAAATATCTAGGTCGAATTCTGTTTTGGGTACGATCGAGCAATTTTTGACAGAGTTATGCCCCTTGGACTTAAAAAAATTCCAATTATTTGCAGTTTCTGTTCATTTTCTTCGCAGAGGTTGCATACTGAAATGAAATTTGGTATACAGATCTATAATTAGAATATCTAAGTCAAGTTCTGCTTTGGGTACGATCGAGCTATTTTTGACAGACTTATGCCCCTTGGACTTAGAAAAATTCCAATTATGGGGGGGGGGGGCATAAATGTATACAGATCTGTAACTAGAATATCTAAGTCAAGTTCTGCTTTGGGTACGATCGAACTATTTTTTGACAGAGTTATGCCCCTTGCACTTAGAAAAATTCCAATTGTTTGGGGGGAGGGGGGCATAAATGTTTCACAAACATCTCTTGTTTGTATTTAGATTTGCATGTTATACAGAAAATGTTATTTTACAAGCACTTTTATGCTTAACCCTAGATTGAAAAAAATCGGGCAAAATAAACTTTGCTGTACCCATTGAGAAAAATTTGTGAAAGCATTTGTCCAAGAATAGGATAAATGCAGATTAAGCTGGGCTTAGATTGAGAAAACCTGTGTAAGTTTTTCATAAAAATTGCACCAAAGTACTTCAAATATTCTTAACAAAAAAAAAAAAAAAAAAAAAAATTTGGTATTCAACCATTCAATAAATTATTCTTAGAAATTCAGAGCACGTAAAATCTCCTTAGCAACGCATATTCTTTCCGAACAAAAAGTGCACTCTTTTGTGATGAAAGTTTTTAGTTCGACTACTTTATTACATCATATTTGTCAAAATCATTTTATAAATAGATATTGTTAAAGCTATGTCTTCATCATTGCACATTGTCAATACATATATTTGTTTCGTTTTGTTTACGGATTTACGAGCTTGATCAATGATCGATATCACAGAGTCTGACACATTTGTTTCATACTTGGATAATTTACTAGAAAAAGATATTAATGGTAACCTAACAATAAATCTTTATGATAAACGTGATGACTTCAACATTCTATCGTCAGCTTTCCTTACTTACGTAGCAATATACCTTTATCACCTGCATATGAAATTTATGTCTCCCACTTGATTCGATACATGCTCTACGTACTTTCAATTTTTAAAACGAGGCAAGCTAGATGAAACAAGGATATCAACAGTCTCGTTTGAAGTCATCATTTCGCAAGTTCTATGGTCGAAACAATGACCTTGTCAGCAAGTACAGTCTATGTTGAATGCCGACTGACGTATTTCATACTAATTGTCAGGCCATTATTTAGACCTGAATTGTCTACGGATTTTCCGTTTGCCCGATCACGACATGAGCACACAGTGTGACCGGTCGACAGAGGATGCTTACTCCTCCATGCCACTTAATCCCGTTTCTGATGTTTTTTAGAGGTCCGTGTTTGCTCTGCTCCCGATTTTTATTGTTTCAATGGACCTTTGAGCTTGATTACTGTTTGTTATTTCCATAATTCGTTTATGAAATTATGACGCCAGTTCAAAGATTGGGGTTCCTTAATTTTGGTCCTTTTAAAATAAGTTATTTAAGATAGTACATATATTTTATTCCATTCTTATTCAAACGACTTCAATATTGAGTTATCAAGTAGAGTGTAAGACAACGTATGAAATTGAATTATCATCGAAATACCATAGATCTTTTATCTTAAATACAAGTACTGAGGTTCCACCATTATAATCTATATAAAAAAAAACAAGATTTTAAATGGTTGCAGCAAAGAACTTCGAAAGACATTGCCATTATCTTGGTTTTTTATTTAATCTGCTGCAATGTGACGCTTGAGATGATTTCAATGTAATTTAAAGGTAAATACATCTATTACAATTTCTAAGTATTTAAAGCGACATATGTATGTGTCATTGGTCATAACTCTTGGGTGACGCAAACAATTAAGAAACTATTAAAACTAATTATAAGTTCAACAAAACGGAAGAGGAAGTACATGTATGAAGCCTTGAGAAAAACTTGATAAACTTATATTGCTAAATATAAGAATATGACATGTTAATAAGATATGCTCCATCAGTTGTTCGTCATACAAGAGTGTTACGATATGGAAAATACCATCACACTTATTTCATTTATCATCATTCGGCTTTAGCGTGGGTTCGAAACACTGTGGCAGACTTAGAAAAGATTGGATTTGTATGTTTTTATGAGGATAGAGACATGCGCCCTGGGGAGAACATTCTAGGGTCGGTCCTTCAAAATATGAGAAAAGCGTTGAAAATCGTCATTATTCTCAACAAAGAATTCCTATCATGTAGGACAAGTCTTCAGAGGGCAAATTACGCAGTGCATGAAGACCTGTCAAGAGACAAAGAGGATGACCCGGATTGTTTGATTCCGGTCCGACTCGAAAAATGTAAGCTCCCAGATGTTCTGGTCCATGTTAAATCCCTGGATATTTATGACCACCCAAAAGACTGGATGGAAATACTTGTAAGATCGATTGATACAACTGCAAAAACCTCTCCAAATACCTCTAAATCTAACATCGGTACTACTGTTAATTCCCTAGAAGCAGCTGCAATCACATTTGAAAAAGAGTTGAAAGAAGCCAAGATAAAAGAAGTGCGTGCATTTCTTCTGACGCCAGTGGCACTTAATTTGTGCCAATTTCTCAACCAAAGTGGTCGATCGATGGCCTTCCATCTTGCCATGGAAACTTTGGGTATACCTTGTCTATGAATGCTTTTAAAACATACGCCTCTAGACCCTATCAAATAGCAAACATTTTCAGGCAAAACATGGGAGAATTACCAAATGAATTAACACATGTAACTTTAGAGGTATATCTGGAAGGCGATTTGATATGTCGAGAAACTGAGAGCGAAGTTAAAGAGTTTAATGAATTAATGAGAATGATTTAAGAGCAAGACGTGATCATTACTTGACCGGTATAATGTACTATGTTGAGGGTATTCCGAAATCCCGAGAAATAAGAGACAAATGTCGATTCTTGATTCATGACGCATTAGTGGAAATTATTCCAGAGAAAGCGGCTCATCCACAATTTGCTTCCTACGATGCAAGGTTGGACAGTTTTCAAACTTGGCATGCCAGTCCGCCACCTTCCAAAGAGGAGTTTGCTAAAGCGGGGTACTTTTGTGAACAGAATGGTGTCGTTTTGCGTTGCTTTTATTGTAGCGGTATTGACTGGGATTTCAAGCCTCATGAGGATCCTTGGAAGCGGCATGCTAAATGGTATTACAACTGTTTATTTATACGACAGAATAAAACTCCTGACTTCATCTTGCAGAGTAGATTTGGGAAAAGTATTCCGCGCAGTGTCTATAACTTAAGATTTGTAAGATTTTTAGATCGATTTATCTCATACCAAACGTGGAACCACGAGGAACTCCCACACGCCTTAAAAATGGCAGATGCTGGATTATACTACACCAGACTGGAAGATAAGGTCTGTTGTTTCTACTGTGGGCATGGTTTTAGGAACTGGTTAAAGTGTGATGACCCTTATTATAAACACGCTCTGTTGTCTCCACAGTGTAAATACATTAGGCAATTCAGTTCCACCGTATTTTGGCAAAATGTGTCAAGGGAACGAGATAAGATGCGAGAATCTGAAAAGTGTTTCATTACCTATACCATCAAAAGGCGCCTAGCGCGTTAATACACTGTATGCGTGTGTGTGAATTACACTGTATCATAAAAATTAAGCTATACCAGTGGAGGAAATATCACGGGAGCGGTGGAAAACTATCACCGTGTGAAATTGACTATTTTACTATCTCTTAATTCATTTTGGACTTTAAGTTATATTTCATTTTTTCAAAATTTGAAATTAAATATTCTTCATTATTTTGTTTTATAAGTTGCATTTTACAAATCTTTCTCATGTTCATTTACTAACATCTCATTTTTTACTAAGTGACACGTGTCGGAAAACAAAGGGGCCAGAGTGTCAATGCCCAAGGACCTTTTCATCACTTATGCCATCAAAGATGGTATAGTATACCACTGTGTGATAAAATTCTGTACACTTTGTAATAATACTCAATCTGCTGATGAATTTCATTATACATATGTATCTTAGAATGTAAAACTTTAGTTAACGTAAGACAAAATTACTTGGGCAATTATTATTCCCACAGACCGAATGTTATTAAATTCATGGAACTAATGTCAACTCAAAACGAAAAAATGCTGAAAAACTATTCATGTTTATTCTAAAAATTTATGATGCTGTCTGTCCTCCTTGATATATTTACCCCTTTCATAATTATTTATTTTTCAATCTTCTATCATGCTTTTTGTTTTGTATATGTAACTCTGACAAGATTGTATATCGTATGTTATCAATGTACCCCATGTACCAATATTTTGGTTTGGGTGAATAAACTGAACTTGAACTTGTCAAGATATTATAATAATTTAAATATCTATTTTTTTTTATGCCCAAGCTATCAAAGCATTTCATTAATCTATACCTGTATCACTTTTACTCATTGTCAACACTTGTCATTTTTTAACTCATTGTTCAATTCCCCTTATATAATGTTGTCACATTTTACCAGCTCAGGGCCTCGTCCAACTCGTCCCCCCTTCATGCTCTAATCATTTCATGAACAGTTTGGAGGCAATGGCCATTTCCGACTGGTTACTGTTTATAGTAATTACATGTTACTTATTTCCATCGTTTGAACTTGCTAATAAATTCGGCGGAAATCATATTCCTCGTTACTTTGGACTTATTGCTTTTTTGGGAAGAGCCCTAGGAATACGTTTTACTACTTCGGTCCAGAGCGCCATCCATTTACCTGCCAACATTCCCTCTTACCCATTCAACAAAATGTCTTACTAGACCTAAATCTACGCGGTCATAAAAGTAAAACAAGCCATGTTTTAATTTATGTGTATTATCTCTACTCAGGATTACAGCATGCAGGCTCGTAACTCCTATCCCACCCCTGTGAATTGCAAACTTTTTATGTTTAAAAAAAGGTGGTCTGGTCCTATTCACTGAACCACCTCTCTTTTCTCATCCTTATTTACAGAATTTTGGCAACTGGTGGTCATGGAAGGGGGTACGGGCTGCAATTGTTATTGAAATCGTACCCCCTCCTGAATAACGAAAATGGGGGGGGGGGGGGGGCGGGTTAACGAACGTTACTATGGTGAACTTTCTACCGATCTTCTCAACCTTTCCCCTTCCCCTGAGGTGTTTCTTACATATTATTGTTTTATTTCTTTAAATCGACCCATTTATACAGTGTAAGAAAAGGGGTGCTTATATCTTAAAACATTCGCCCAATAATACAAGAATAGTAGTGCCACGTTATATTTTTTAAGTTGGTATAATTCCAACTTTAAAGTTTGCTTTTCAAACTTTAAAGTTGACTTTTCCAACTTTAATCTTGGCTTTTCCAACCTTAAAGTTGGTAATTCCAACTTAAATCTTGACTTTTCCAACTTTAATCTTGGCTTTTTCCAACTTAAAAGTTGGTACATGTAATTCCAACTTTATTCTTGGCTTTTCTAACTATAAAGTTGGTAATTCCAACTTTAAAGTTGGACTTTCCAACTTTAAGGTTTGTTTGTCTGTTTGTTGTTTAACGTCCCTCTCGAGAATTTTTCACTCATATGGAGACGCCACCTCTTGCCGGTGGAGGGCTTCACATTTTGACCTGTACTCGGCACTTAGGGCCATTGAGCAGAGAGGGATCTTTTTCGTGCCAGCACCTAATGCGACACGGGACCTCGGTTTATACGGTCTCATCCGAAGGACCAGTCGCCACGTTCTATAGTGGGTTCGAGTCCGCGACGTAAGGATCAACTCCTTAAAGTTGGTAATTGCAACTTTAAAGCTGGTAATTCCAACTTTAATCTTGGCTCTTCCAACTTTAATTTGACCTATTCTAGCCCCTTTCCTTAGCTTCTCTTCCTTATTTCAAATTATTACCAACTTTATAAATGCAAAATTCATACACTGAAATAGATTGGTGAGCAATTAATCTGTGTCAATAATTTTTTTCATTGATCTTCCCTATGACCTTACATAAAACTTCCAACTTTTGATTAAAAACCCTTATATTTCTTTTGGCCCATCTTATATACTATATTGAGAATAACTTCATACAACTCTGTACATGACAGGATTTTAATCAAACCTATTTAAGGGATCAGACATATAGTTTGTTTTGTATAAGAGAATAAGCTGTAAATTTCAACATTTTTTTTTTCAAATTCCCAACATTTATTTTCATCAACAACAATAGCATTAGATTCAAATAGAAAATATTTCAAAGTATGAAGCGTTGCTAACTTTTTCAGAATTGAATACTATGTCTAATCATGATATGAAGAAAATTTGATAAGAAAGATCAGTAATTTTTTTATCTCTGCATAAAATTAAAAATACGAAGTATTGAAAATATTTACTGTCGTATCTATTTAATTCATATTAGAAAACATATTGAAGCGTTGCTATTTAAATCAGAATATCACATTGTTTTCTGTGCTTGTGAAATAAAAGTGCATCCAGCTACAAGAGTTATCATTCTACAGGAGTTATCTTTCTTCAAAATATTAATATTGTTTAAGAGAAAACAATATTAATTGACTATAAAAATTCTGCATCTAAAATTCCTTTAATAATTAAGAGAATTATACGTTAAAAGATAGAAATAGCTCAATTTAAACAGTTTAAAGGAGCTGAGTATAAATGTTTTAGGTAAACTTTTGTAAGTAATTAATAAAAATGTTGGCAATAGGAAATAGAAATCAATATTTGCAACATAGTTTAGAATTGTTTGAATCGACTACATAAAGGTCCTCTTTAGTAAACTCTGGGCAACTCATTGGATTGCTTGGAATAATTTCCTTTGAAAGTTATCTCTCTTATCAGAGGGGCATTACACCTTAAACAAATGAGACCATTATTAGGTGTTTGATATATAGGATGAATCAACACAATATTACATGCTACAAATACAACAGAACTAAATGTATCAATTCTTCATATGAAAACACAAAGACATATTTCTTTCTTTCATCATAATTTCATAATTAAATCGTTTCTTTCCATTATAATTACACGTGTACATGTATAAAACGGCAACACGAGTCCAGCTACAAAGTATCTGAATATAACGCATAAAGCCGTACAAAGATGGAAAAGCCAAGAATTCTACAATAAGATACATGCATGTTAAAACCAAGCTAGTTGAGGACCTGGCCCATAGGTTATTAAATTTTTTTTTAGTACAAATACTTTGATAGACAGTGACTCATAACCAGAGGCAGAGGTTATGAAACACTCTAAATATAAATGCGCAGACTTTAGATGGCACTTACAATATACGTGATTGATCATGTCTGCTGCTGAGATGTGTTAATGTGACGACTATTTGGTAACCATACAATAATTTACAAAAGCCAAATTATTGAACTTCATGCAGAGTATAACAACTTCCATTCAGCACAAAATACACAAAAAGATACAAAATAAAGATTTCATGGCAATAGTAGCTTAAAAGTGGACACGTAGGGTAGGTTCAATCCCAGATAAGCCAAGGCCGTCGGGAAGAGGGTGCGTTGGGTGTCATCGCACCCTCCATAAAAAGAACTTCAATATATCACTTGAAATTAAATAAATTTATTATTTACCTGGTTAAAGTAATGCTGCTATATTTCATTTATCCAATATGTGAATTTTAGTTATCCAATATGTGTATAATTTTTTTTTTAGCTTAGATCCTACACTCCCCCCCCCCCCTTTCCTGAAATATGGCGACGGCCCTGTATTTGCAAATTCTGTTCAAAATAAGCACTTCCACATTTTTTCATCAGACTGAATGTATTTTCAGCATCTAGTCCTATTATTGAACAAGGTTTAACTTAAAAGAGGGCGGGAGGTTAATATAATTAATGAATATATAAATATATTTAAAATCCTTCGGTCAATATATAAAATTCACCATATTATTACATATTTCTTCTGGTAAATATTTAAAATAAACAAGTGAATATGATGTATTTACCTGTTTATTTACAATGACATAAAATAGTACAGCTGACACAAATAACAGATGAATTGTAACAATGTAGAGAGAGAGTATTCTACCCCTGCTGATAGGATCCTCATTCAAACTGATTTTTATTCTTCAATAAATAGGCTGCAAGGTATTCTATAGGGTTAGGTGGTCTGGAAAGGAAAAAACCCACACATTTAAATGTTTTGGCCATAAATTCTGAAAATTTTCATTACCGGTACTTTTTGTGTCGCCTGGAGAGCAGAGCGGCACTTAGGGATCACTTTACCCGGCATCTGTCTGTCCAGCTGTTTGTCTGTCACACCTTGTATCTCAAGAACTGTAAGCGTTATGGACTTGATATTTTGCACATAAAATGCTTGGCACTATAACATTTGTGCATTGCCATGGTTACCAACCTCATAACCCTTGACCTTAACCTTTGACCTACTTTACAAAAAAGTTAAAAGACTTAAGTGCCAATATACAGCATATTTTTGACATTTAAGGGGTAAGTCTATGCTATTTAGCATATGCACCGATTGTCATAAAACATTATGAACAAGAGGCCCATGGGCCACATCGCTCACCTGAGTAACTTTGGCCATGCTGTTCTTTACCAGATTTTCCCCTTGTAATACCTATTGTGGCCCCTCCCTACCCCCAGGGGACATGATTTGAACAATTTAGAATTTACACTACCCCAGGATGCTTCCACTTAAGTTTCAGCTTTTCTGGATCAGTGGTTCTTGAGAAGAAGATTTCTAAATATTTTTCCTATATATTTCAATGTAAAACTTGGATTCCCTATTGTGGCCCCACCCTACCCCCAGGGGTCATCATTTGAACAATTTAGAATCTACACTACCCCAGGATACTTCCATTTAAGTTTCAGTTTTTCTGGATCATAGGTTCTTGAGAAGAAGATTTTTCCTATATATATTTCAATGTAAAACTTGGATTCCCTATTGTGGCCCCACCCTACCCCCAGGGGTCATCATTTGAACAATTTAGAATCTACACTACCCCAGGATACTTCCATTTAAGTTTCAGTTTTTCTGGATCATAGGTTCTTGAGAAGAAGATTTTTCCTATATATATTTCAATGTAAAACTTGGATTCCCTATTGTGGCCCCACCCTACCCCCAGGGGTCATCATTTGAACAATTTAGAATCTACACTACCCCAGGATACTTCCATTTAAGTTTCAGTTTTTCTGGATCATAGGTTCTTGAGAAGAAGATTTTTCCTATATATATTTCAATGTAAAACTTGGATTCCCTATTGTGGCCCCACCCTACCCCCAGGGGTCATGATTTGAATAATTTAGAATCTACACTACCCCAGGATACTTCTACTTAAGTTTCAGTTTTTCTGGATCAGTGTTTCTTGAGAAGAAGTTTTTAAAAGATTTTTCCTATATATTTCAATGTAAAACTTGGATTCCCTATTGGGGCCCCACCCTACCCCCAGGGGTCATGATTTGAACAATTTAGAATCTACACTACCCCAGGATGCTTACACATAAGTTTCAGCTTTTCTGGATCAGTGGTTCTTGAGAAGAAGATTTTTAAAGATTTTTTCTATATATTTCAATGTAAAACTTGGATTCCCTATTGTGGTCCCGCCCTACCCCCAGGGGTCATCATTTGAACAATTTAGAATCTACACTACCCCAGGATGCTTCCACATAAGTTTCAGCTTTTCTGGCTCAGTTGTTCTTGAGAAGAAGATTTTTAAAGATTTTTCCTATATATTTCAATGTAAAACTTGGATTCCCTATTGTGGCCCCACCCTACCCCCAGGGGTCATCATTTGAACAATTTAGAATCTACACTACCCCAGGATGCTTCCACATAAGTTTCAGCTTTTCTGGATCAGTGGTTCTTGAGAAGAAGATTTTTTAACGACCCCACCCTATTTTTGTCTTTTCTTGTTTATCTCCCCCCCCCCCCCAAGGGGACTTGGCCATTTATTTTAACAATTTAAACTTACCTTCACCCAAGGATACTTTGTAATAAGTTTGGTTGGAGAAGAAAGTGAAAATGTGAAAAGTTTACAGACGGAGGGATGGACGACGAACAATGGGTGATCAGAAAAGCTCACTTGAGCTTTCAGCTCTGGTGAGCTAAAAACCCAGCATTACAATTCACTTGACCTTGACCTTTGACCTACTTTGCAGTAAATTCCCCGGACAGTTTAATTTAAGACTTTTGAATTTTGAGAGGCAGGGTGTTGATAATTAGCATTTATACATCTTTATGAGCTCATAATACTGTACTTTGAAATTGTATGATATTCAATTACCACACAAACTGAAATTTTAATATTATGAAAATACGTCAGGATCTGTATCCCACAATGGATCGTGTAGAGTGACAATTGGTGTAAAGACTTTGAAACAGGTATTAACACATGTAAAACGATAAATTCTTATTTATAATAACTTCAACTTAATTATTCATTTGAGGGTTGGGAATCATATTTTCTTTGACTCAATTGCAGTCTTATACTATGTGTGGATGCTTTTCTGTGCATTCATGAACTATCAGGATAGTAGTAAATAAATAGCTAACTACACTTAGATTTATTTACATCTTTAATGAAGGTGCAAAGCAGGTGAAACATGCGTTAATATTTACTAACAAGTGTATCATAATCTTACAGTGAATTAAAAAAAATGTCTTAAAATTTTGGCAAATCTCTGCCATCACAGAAAACAGCTTAGTAGTGTGGCAGTTTATGCAATTATTCAGTTTTCTAATTGATCGTTTTTAATTCTTGTAAATCTAAATTCAAATTTTCTAATTCATACTTTCAGCGCTTTCTCAAATATACAGAGATCATTCAAGATTGTATACCTTTCTTTGGCTAGAACAGACATTCCACTCAGCAGTATGGGGACTACAGTGGTGTCAAGATAAGCTCTTGTTGGAAGAGACTGTAGGTCAACTCGTGGGCGTTTGGATGGATTTTCCTGAAGTTCTTTCTCACTTGTTATAATTTTCTGAAATTTAATCAGGTTATATATTTTCATCACAAATGACTGGCTTGTATTTCCTGTTGTATTACTTGAAACATAACTGTAAATTCATTATTTCTTTTTATCTAGATAGAATGTTTTATATTAAAATGATATTGTCTTCTGGACATAAATAAACAACAGAATTTGTTTGTGTATTTGCAATGTAGCAAAGTAACAAGGGGCAGGTAATTCCAAAATATGCAAATTCTTTAAACAGTGAAGGGAGTTCCCAATGTCACAAATGTAAGGAAAAAAATATTAAGAAAATACTGTCAAACTTCATTATCTCAAATTCAATGGGACAAAGAAAAATCTTACAGATATCCAAGGGTTAAAAAAGTGGCTGGAACATCCAAATCACTTTGACATATCCATGGTATTCAAGATATCAATGTTTGAGATACTGAAGTTCAGCAGTATGTTTAAGAACTATTTCTTTTTTAGCTCAGAGGTTCGTAAGAAATATGATTTTCAGTAAAATATTCTTTCAAAATCATGCCGCATCAGATCAGCTTTGTTGTGTTAAAGTACAGTTACATTGGGTGCATTCTTGTGTTGTTTGGGTCTTTCCTAAGACGTATATTGACTAGCACTTACTATTACTTTATAAAATTCAGAAACTTGCAGATGGTTACTTAAGTTTCTCAATTTCATGCATATATTTTTAAAAATTTAAAGCTTGTTGGTTCTTTGATTTTGATATTCCTCCAACTTTTACCCCCTGCTTTTAATACTGTAAGTCAATTCATTTCCACTGTGTTAAAATTTCACGATTTCTCAAAAAGTACCAATCGCTATGGTTTCAATTTTATGCAGAAAGAAATTAATTTAATTTTTGTATAAGCATTTAAACATTTTTAAAAACTAATGATTGCATTCACAATGGGTTTAATTTCACAAAAAAATGATGAATCACAAACATAGTGAAATTAAAACTATCATGATTATTTGCCAATCTATAGTATTTTGACAGGTCCAGGAAGAGTCAGAGTTGACACCATTCTGAAAACTCAGAATTCCCAACAACCAGTTGGTGTCATGACTCCCCTTACTCATGCATCTTTAATGGAACGGTCCAACCTCCAAAGCTTGGTAGATTTGTTCAGGAAGATTAAATCATATATCCTAGTTTTCACATTTCCAAGTTTGCGAACTTGCATACTGTAGCACTGTGATCACTGACAAAAATCCATCTAGACTGACCTGGCTCCAGCCAATTTTTTAAAAACTAATGACTAAGTGAATGTCTGTCAGTGATCATGGTGCTTAAGCATCGAACATGTGGTTTAGCCTTCCTGACATAATTTACAAATGTTCTAAGCCAAGAAAGTTGGGCACTTTCAATTAATATGCAAGCAGTAAGGAGTCTTGACACCAACTGGCTGTAATGAATTCCAGGTCTTCAGAATGGCTTCTACTCTCTTTTCTCATACTTGTCAGATTGTACAGTACATTGGAGAAATCTCAGATTACTGATGCTACTCCAAACTACACTTTAATTACATACAGTTTTATCAGGGACCTATAATACTATATAGGTCCCTGGTTTTATGCAGAATAATAGTGAAATGATTTTACAGTAGTTTGTAAAGTAAAGACTACAGCAATAGCAAAAATAAAGGAAAACTGTACGACCACTTCTTTCAACAAACTTGGTTTGCTGAACAGAAATGAAACAAAGACCTGCTTTTGTTACCTGTACATTTTCCGGTACTTCCTGTGGCACGGGTGTTCCTGACTCGAGGTCACCTGCAACAGATCCTGTGTTGATTTGATCTGAAATCATATTAGGATGAATGATCAATCATATATAATTTATTGAGGAAACTCGGATTACAAGAGCCGACAAATTCTATTATACAGGTAAACATTTAACATGGGCTTTGGAATTATTCAAATACACGAATAGTAGATCTATTATTTTTATTTCAATGGTTTAACGGTTTTACATCTATAAATTTTGTGATCGAACATTAAAAAAAACGTCTGTGTACAAACAAAACTTTACCGTCCGCCATTTTCAGTGTTATGGTCGCCAATAGTAATCTCGTGAATTACCGCGAGTGCAGGTCCCCGAAAGAGGGACAACTCTGAAACAAGTAACGATGTAATTTATGACGAGAAATAACTTTTGAAAGCAAAATCACAGGGGATAGAACTATATATGTTAGAGAAATATAATGTTCAGTTCAGAAACCTGTCTTTTTGGAGTTGGTGATTATCCTGTACTTGAAAACAGAATTTAACCCCCACCCCCATCCCATTTTTATAGAGCTATCAAGTTCACGTCAGTTCAATTTTTATTTAAAATCATGTTAATTATATATGTTTATTGCTTTACATCAAAATAAATTTATTTACACCATTTATTTCAGTGTTTTGGAAAAAGGAGGGAGGGGGTTACAAAAACAAAAACAAAAACAAAACAAAACAAAACAAAAAAAACCCCAAAAAACAAAAAACTTGTAGTCCTAAAAATATATCCTTTTTTCACCCATTCATTAAAACGCTGTGCTCTTTGAAATTTTAATACTAGTAACACGACAACATTGTACAAAGGTTTTTCAAGTGATTTACTTATATAGTTTTCGGATAATTGACGTAGTTACCGACCCAAAACTGACCAAGACGGGGAAAAGGCTATGACCTTATATTGATAAAAAACAAGAACAACAACAAAAAGACATTATAGTTCCATTCAGGTTCACAAAAGAGTTTCTAGACAAAGAATAGTGAGGTACAATGCAATGCTTTAGGGAGGAAGTAGAGCAGCATATGAGGCAGACCCATTCTGATTCTCAACAAAACGTAGATCTAGAACCGTGTCCGAGGAATCTGATGTTGAACCACCGGAAACAGAATTAGATAGCAAAGGACCAGCACGGAAGGAGAAAACATCAATCGTTTAGAAGGTTCGCTCTGTCCCAGGACCCAAGGAGTAAAATACAAGGTCTACAAGAAGTGTCCCAACTATGGACATTGTACAGAGTCATCTGGAAAAAGGGAGAAGTGCCGAATGTATGGAAACAGGCAGAGGGTTGCTTCGTGCCAAGGATGAGGAACATCAAGACTACTGGGTAGTTCAGGACATTATTTCATCTCGACATGAAGGGAAAGATCTTTCTAACAGTGTTACCAAAGAGGCTGTCGTACTATGGTGAGAAACAAATACATCAACACACCTACTCAGAAGGCACGGATCCAAGGTTTCTTATGATGTGTGGAGCACACCAGTATTCTGAGTCAACTCATCAAAGAACCAGAAAAGGGCAAGATCTTGCAGTGGTTTGCTAAAGCGTTCAGTACCGCATAAGTTGATAGAGGTGGTGATGGACACTTACATGTATTACGTACCACATGCAGCATACGATTGATTGATTGATTGATTGCATGCTGTTTTACGTCCCGTTCGAGAATTTTTTTCAGGGCTTCAAATTTAGGCCTTTACTCTGCACTCAGGGCCATTGAGCGAGCAGTGAGGGTTATTTATCGTGCCAACGCCTACCGTGACACGGGGCCCCGGTTTTTAAGATATTATCCGAAGGACCCTGCAGCATACGAAGAAGATTTTCAATGACTACTTGGGTGGAGTTGGAGAGTTTACAACAGTGTGACAACAACTGGAGAAGGGAACTGTGACAGGAGAACACTGTTTGTGATGTGCATGGGCTTGATGACAACAGCTACAGAAAGAGAAACAAGAGGATCAAAGAATAATTCAGAATTTACCAACTGCTGATACTAGGCTTCATGGATGACCTCACAATGACTACATCCATAACCGCCGATACTAGGCTTCATGAATGACCTCACAGTGACTACATTCACACAAATACAACCGCCGATACTAGGCTTCATGAATGACCTCACAGTGACTACATCTATACACATACAACCGCCGATACTAGGCTTTATGGATGACCTCACAGTGACTACATCTATACACATACAACCGCCGATACTAGGCTTCATGGATGACCTCACAGTGACTACATTCACACAAATACAACCGCCGATACTAGGCTTCATGAAGGACCTCATAGTGACTACATCTGTACAGATACAGATACAACCGCCGATACTAGGCTGCATAGTGACTACATCCACACACATACAACCGCCGATACTAGGCTTCATCGATGACCTCAGAGTGACTACATCTATACACATACAACCGCCGATACTAGACTGCATGGATGACCTCACAGTGACTACATCCACACAAATACAACCGCCGATACTGGGCTTCATGGATGACCTCACAGTGGCTTTCCACATACATAGAAACGCCGATACTAGACTTCATGGATGACCCCACAGTGACTACATCCACGTGCATACAACCGCTGATACTAGACTTCATGGATGACCTCAGAGTGACTACTTCCACACACATACAACCGCCGATATTAGGCTTCATGGATGACCTCACAGTGACTACATCCACATACATACAACCGCTGATACTAGACTTCATGGATGACCCCACAGTGACTACATCCACATACATACAACCGCTGATACTAGACTTCATGGATGACCTCACAGTGACTACTTCCACACACATACAACCGCCGATATTAGGCTTCATGGATGACCTCACAGTGACTACATCCACATACATACAACCGCTGATACTAGACTTCATGGATGACCCCACAGTGACTACATCCACATACATACAACCGCTGATACTAGACTTCATGGATGACCTCACAGTGACTACATCCACACACATACAAACGAGATGGGTTTTAGTCTTACTTGAGGATACTGTAACTTGAGCACACATGAAGTTTAAAGCAAAGGTGTTGGTGCTGAAGAATTAGTAACCAGTCAAAGAACTAAATGTTACATATGTATGATATTGTTTATAAATCGTTTTGTTGTTGCTATAAACGTATGTACAGCTTCAAATATTGAGTTCAAGGCCGTGATTAGGACTACTGTTCTTTCTCATAGGCGCTCCCCAGCTTAATTATATCTACTATACTATAAACATAACGTTATGTTTATAGTATAGTAGATATATTAAATATATCTACTATACTATAAACATAACGTTATGTTTATAGTATAGTAGATATATATTTTTTAACAATTAAGCTGGGGAGCGCCTATGTTCTTTCTGACAGATTTTATTTATCAAATAAACTATGCAATATGACTACTTTAAAATAATCATATTGCAGAGTTTATTTGATAAAATATAAAATCTGTCAGAAAGGATACTGCCATTTTATAATAATTCAGAGAGATGGTCACAGTTTATAATATCATGTATTGCTTGAAAAAAGAACTTCTCTTGGAGTTGTAGATTTTGAACATACAAGAAAGTAATGGTAAGCATCTTCAACAGAATAAGTACAATGTTCACACATTGGAGTTTCTGATAAACATTACTTGCAGGCGCGGATTCAGGATTTTTTCGGGGGGGGGGGGGTCCACCCCACTAAAAAAAAAATTCCAACCCAGAAATTTCTTGACAAGCAAATAAAAAAAACGTAAAATCCATTTCCCAAACGTCAAAAAGACCTATTTCGTGGAGGTGATGGTGGGGGCCACGTTTTCGGGGGGGGGGGGGAGGTTCCAAAGTCATTTTTCATTTGCTTCAGTATATACTTTCAATGACACTGTAAATTCCAGGTCCGGACCCCCCCCCCCCCTGCATTTTCTCATTCCAAAATTTAAAAAAGTTCATTATTTTTCTTTAAAAAAGTAGGATTTCAAAAGACTCTTGAATGATGATATTCCAGGAGCATTTTTAATATAATCTGGCAAGATAAGCAAGGAAGAAAACTCTCCATAAAAGATGTTGTTCTAATGTTAGGGATTTTGACTTGTACATCATTGGTTCTGAGATTGTAATAATAACTTGATTGGAAATACGGTTCTATCAAATCATACAAATATTGAGGTGAACAACCATTTTAATAATTTCATTAAAAATATATATATTATTTGTTTAAGACCTTGTTTTCAAATGATACAGTCATGATCAATGGTCATTTTTGCGAGAAGTAAAGTAACTAAACTGAAGGACGAATTTATTCCTGGGGAATTCATCAAGTTTAGAAAAAAGAAAGTCTACCTGGATGAAGTGTTGACATTGTACTTTCAGATCAGCTCTCCGTTCGTTGCATATACAGAAGTGAAATATCAAGTATTTTGCATTTAAAAAAACTGATTGTTTTTTCCTTTATTTCAATGTAATTATAAAGGCAACAATTTACAGAAAATACTCCTTATAACTATTGTAAGCTTCTCCGTGAATTCAAGCAGCATTTTAATCATGGTATATTTATAATAGTCTTCTCACTTTGTGAGATGGGAATATATAAACCTTCACATACTCAGTAACTCTATTAGGACTTTTAAAGTCCCCCTACTATTCAGGTTAACTTTTAGGAAAGCAGCCCGTCCTTCCGATTCACTGGGTCTGACTCATTCTGTTAGTCATAGTAAGTAGCAAAACATGCCCCCACAGCCCTATATTCAGGGCCTGAGTAGGATGCCGTGGCAAAATTGTCAAAGTTAGGGTCCCAGAGACATCGACTGCCATATTGAAAACCCTGTCGCTTGTCCTCAAAAATAACGACATGTGTAATCAGTTTGTATCTAGTAATCCCAGTTGCTTTGACTTCATCTTTAATCAATTCAGCAAGACGGATGCACAAGTTCAAACAGTTGTCGTGGTCGTATGATTCGCCCTTAAGGTTATCTGACAGAATGCGTTCAATAATTGTCGAAATTTTGATTTCATCAAAAACAGTGTTTTTATCCGGAGATAGTCTGTACGTATTTTCATAATTAACATTTTGTTGAGGTCGCACACACACACTTGGGCTTTTGATCCTATCTAAATTTTGCTGCAACCGATTTGGTCCTTTAAGCTTGTGGAACTTTTTCGGAAGTGAGTTTGAGACTATGCTGCTTGTATCGGACTGGGCATATTCCGTTTTCACTTTTCCAGAACTAGACACCCGGATCTGTTGATTTTCTCTCCTTCCTACACTCGGAGTCCGGATCCGAAAGGCTTCATCTTTAAGGTTAAAAGTCACACTGCTGCGTCTTGCGGACGGAAAGTCACTCTTTGTTGTCATAGTAAGACTATATACTTAAAATTTCCAAATTTTAATTATGAGGAATTGCCTTGCCTTGCCTTTTGGTTGATGACTAATTCATGTATTGAGGACCGCTTTATATGTTTGATTGTAAAGAACTTCGCCTTTTGTTCGTAAACGTGAAACAAAGGTATTGATTGCAAGTGACCAAAACAAAAGCTGTTTTCGCTGTCTGCGCATTGGAGATAATATGTTTAATTAGCCCTTTTAAAATTCTCAAAGTGAATGCATGTTTGAATAGTCATATAAGAAATTGTCAATACGTATGTAAATGTTTTCCTGGATTCTAATGGACAATTCTGATAACTTGCTCCCCTTATCTTTCCACAAATATAATTATCAAGGAACGTGTGTATATCGCGGATAATCAAACAGGAATATAGATCAGTATCAAACCTAATTGAATTAAGACAGTTTTTCATTTTGGCGGATTTTCCTAAATCCTAAGTTTCTGACAGGAAAGGAAAAATAACAGATTTTAACATCGACATGGTGCTCACACAGATTTCCAAAGAAGACATCAATGTCTACTAACCTAGCTCAAGTTACATTTAAGTGTAAGATGCTTCGATGTCCTGCATCATTTTATCAACTTTACATATTTACAGTAATATTTCAAATTCATATACCTTTGACAGTATAGAATATTTTTTGAATTTAAAGTAAATAAAATTCAAGGCCACAAATGGGCCACTGATTCTAGCATTTGAAAAGGTTTTGAATTGAAATATGGAAATAACGAACAATATTCAATCTCAAAGTCCAATAAAACAATACAAATCGGGAGCAGAGCAAACATGGACCTCCAAAAACATCAGAGTTGGGATAATTAAGGTGCCATGGAGGAGTGAGCATTCCCTGCCGACCGGTCACACCCGCCTTGTGCTCCTTGTCATGATCGGGAAAAAAAACAGAAAAATCTGTAGACAATTCAGTGAGTAAGTAATGGCCTAACAATTAGTAATGTCAGTCAGCATTTAACTTAATGATAGGTTATAAATTTGCTGACAAGGTCATTGTATCGATCATAAAACTTGCGAAATGATGACTTCAAACGAGACTGTTGATATCCTTGTTTCATCAACTTGTTTGTCAATAGCTTGCCTCATTTTAGAAATTGTTCATAAGCAGAGCATGCTCTTGCATATCGAATCAACTGGGAGAAAAAAAAACCATATGCAGGTGATAAGAGTATATTGCTACATAAGTAAGGGAAGTTGACGATTGAAAAATTGATGTCATCACGTTTATCATAAAGCTTTGTTGTTAGGTTACAATTAATGTCTTTTTCTTGTGAAATATCCAAAACTCATAAATCACCCACAAGCACTGTGACTCAAAGTTAAAAAAAAATAATGACAGAATTAAAAAAAAAAGTCAAGGGTCCATGCCAAGGTCACAAACTTAATAACTGCTAAATGTATTTTTAGATCAAACAATACACAATGTTTGTGCTTAATGTCAGGGTCTAACCCCACATTAATAATAAAAAGATAAAAGGTGCATGTTGGTCAAATACCAAGATCAGTATCTCGGGTATTTCTGACACTTATTCAGATTTTAAACGTCAAATCCCTCCTTTCCATGGTTCATGCGATGAAGGGTGTGGCAATTGGTCGAACGGAATCCCCTAGCGTCGATATATATTTTACAGGCAAAAAATCAACATTTAATTGAAAAGTATCGTCATAATGAAATTCTTTTGTGAAGGCCAAAAAAAAAAAAAAAAAAAAAAAAAAAAAAAAAAAAATGAATTTTAGAATAAGTTTGTTAATTTTTTTTTTCAAAATCTCTCTGGTGTGTGATAAATGTAATGTAAAAAAAAAAAAAAAAAAAAAAAAAAAAAAAAAAAAAAAAAATTGGGTTGGATATGGAATTGCATTCGTGAATTTATATATATATATATATATATATATATATATATATATATATATATATATATATATATATATATATATATATATATATATATATATATATATAAAACAAACTTAATAATAAATACATGTTTTTCGCATATTCGATATGCCTGACGTCACAATAGCTGTATCAGCTTCCAGGACCTGGTATGGATCTGGAGGGCTGATACGGATTTATTATATCACACCCCTAGTAGATTAAACCTTAAAAAACAGTACTTGCGATAATACACCTACTTTTTGTTCATATTCTCTTAATTTTAAATTACCGTTCTTGGAGTAATAAGTTATTCAGTCAGTAGTTAGTGCATGATTATTCATTTGTATTGTTAATGTGTGCTGTATTTTACAACTATAAGTATGTAATAAACATAATAAAACATTCCCTTTTCCATATCACATCCTGTATCAATCTGAGACACCAATATCAGTCAGAGGGCAGAAGGCGCCTGAGACACCAATATCAGCCAGAGGACCGAAGGCCCAAGGACTGATATTGGTGTCTCAGGCTGATACAGGATGTGATATGGAAAAAGGTTTTATTCTCTCTCTCTATATATATGTACGTCATTATCAGAGTTATGCCAGTCAACTTTTACAGGGAGTTCATACTTACCATCTTCAACTATGACCCATTTTCAGATCTCATTTTTTTAAACTCTCTTCTGTACTATTGGTTATGACAAGCACAAGAGGAACATTTAGATTACATAATTAAAAAATGTAAAACAATATTTCACAAAGAAAAATCAAGTTCTTAATTCAAATCAGCGATAAAATACATGGAGTTCGGGTGTGTTGAAATTTAAAAGGACAATGGTATGTATACGTACGTACTAAATAAACAATTACAGATGAACGAGTGGCATTGCTTTTCTCCCAAGGGCTGTTTCTTGGACGACCAACAAACATTACATCAATTTAAAAGGATCAAACGAGGAGAGGCATTAAAAACGCAAAGCTCAAGTCGTTTACAAACAAATTATGATTTTACGATCGCCTCCATAATCTAAAATGTCTCCCCGGTAACAATCAAGTGTTCGATTTTCTCCGCTGTTAAATCCATGATTTATGTGTGCACTTTTTAATGTAATAAACATAAAATTATAGGTTTATGTCGACACAAATGAAAATTCACATAGATAACGTAAAGGACGTCACTTTTGAAAAAGGCTTGGTTTGAGGATGGGCGAAGTGCCGATCGATGTACATGTCTACACTGAACCGAGAATGACACTATTTCTATCCTTCTACAAAAAATGGTTGTAACATAATTTAAAGAAAAAGAGTTACCTCAAATCACGATAGAATATCCATTAATTAAAAAAAAAAACCTTTCTTATGGAATTATGGATAATTAAATTCAGATTTCCAAATTTTTTTTGAAAGAAGAACGTGGCTGGTAAATCGAGTAGATATTTATAATGGCAGAGAAAACAAGGAGGGAAAAAATCAGAAATGTCCAAAATAAAAAAATAAAAAAATAAATGAAAAAAAAACCCCAACAACAACAATTACAGAAAAAAGTAAACAGGACATGCAAGCAAACAAACAAAAAGTTGATATCGATACTCTTCTACACTAAGCATATATTCAGACTGCTTTGTATTGAAAAATTATGTTTCCAGAATTAAGTCACTGACAAAAAATCTTACATATCTTTTCTTTCTTGTGATGGAAATGTTGCTCTATAGAGTTTCAGCCAAATTTTAGAAAGCACGTGCAATTTGATCAACATTCACATCTGCAGCTGGCCACAAACTAGGCAATTTTCAATTTCGTGGCGAGTCTAGTGTCCAAACAGGTGACACCATTATTCAGACATTTTTATTTTGAATATAGACTGATTTTGTAAAAGTTATATTTGTAAAACAATATCATTGTTAAAACATTGCTTTTTAAAATTACAAGTAAAACTATTCATAACTTGAAAACTAACATTTTTTCTGGATTATTTCTTAATGCTTTTTTAGTAAAATTAAAATCATGTGCTCCAGACATTGAGAAGTGTACCTCTTGTAATTAATAACAAATAAGCTTTACAACGTTCAATCGTAATAAGTGGCAAAAACAGTTCCTATGGCAACAAAGTCAGCCCCATTGTACATCGCTGAAGCGAAATTGTCGAGGTTCGATTCCCAAAGACACCGGCTTGTGTAGTGAATACTCTGTTTCTTATTTTCGAACACCATCACATACGCTATCACCTTATACCGTTTGAGTCCAGATAGTTTTACACGCTCCTTGATTAAATCAGACAATGTTTTACACAGCTGTGGAAACTTTTTCTCGTCGTAAACTCTATCTTTCAAGTACATATTTAGCACATTAGTAATGATCTGTTCTCCTTTTTGAGGATTGAATTTTGTCCCTTCCTCCGGCCCAACTTTGTATGTATTCTCCAGTACCTTCGTGGGTCCTCCCCTTTCCGATCCTGACCGTTTTGACAAAGCACCACCAAACAAGGTATGTAACCTTAACTTTGTCCGGATTCTGGAGAATCTGTTTCCTGGAACAAGAGAAATTTTACTACTTGTTTCCGAGTGTTTGTCCGACCGATCCTGACTTCCTCCTCCCCCGCCCTCCAAAATCTTGCTCTTCATACTTAGCCTCGTCGTTGTTGGACCACTCACATTGCTAGCGGAGGATGCCATCGTGCCCTTTTCTGGTGTGTGTTCTCTTTTAATATTAGCATTGTGAACTTTCAACAAGTCCGCACTCAACTTTCCGTCCATATTTGAAATATTGCCCCTCCAGTAAAAGGTTTGCTCGAGAGCTTCTTGTCAGTCGCTTATTTACGTTGAATCCTTTATCGGAGAAGATAGATTGATTTAGCAATAATCGGGCCTGACACCAATATCATAAAACGATCGTCAGGCGAGGACTAAACCACACCGATGGCTTCACTTAAACAAATTTTTACGGGGTTAGAATAAGAATGTAAATATTGGTCCTAGTGTTTAGAACACTCCATAAGGAAATCACCCGCGGATGTAATGATACGCACAGATTTTCTCTCTAAGTCAATAAAGTTATTACCAAAGCGGACTAATAGATTTGTCCTGGTGACACAATGCCTAATTTGAAATCCAGATTGCATATAGGAGCAACACTTCACCGGTTAAACTACAAACATAAAAAGGCAGCAGACTTTCCATTAAATGGCTATATACCCACACTTCATTCCTCGCCTCCAATCGATACAAAAGAAACAAGATCCAATCAACTAGTAATCAAGATAAAAACGAAATCTGCCACGACCTCAGACTTTTAAACACGATGTGAAATCAAGCACGAGTCATGGAATCTTCAATGTTACAGCGTTAATTAGATGGATGTGTTCCCCGTGTTACGGAAACGTTCTGGTCTGGCAAGTCCTTTGGTTCTAAATTCCATACTAATGTGTATTCACAAGAGTCGGGATCCTGTGTCTCTCCTGGGTCGCAGACGCAGGTGCGTGATCAATACTTCTCCATCCTATACAGGTGATGTAAACGATTCGTTCTCCGAGAGAAATGTTACACTTTTGTGAAATATTGATGGATCGACAAACTTTCCATGGTAATAAATGAGCAACATCAACAAAGGACAATAATTAATGCCTTGGTGATGGAACATCATGTCATAATGCACTCCACTGCTATACTAATAAAATACTGCTTTGTATTCCACGACAAAATTAAATGAGAAAAAAACGGTATTCTCCCAAATATTTAGCAATAGGTTATTTTCATTGACACTTCTAGGGCTTTCATTCATATATGAAATAGAAATTTACATGTATCTCAATACTCAGAAAATGTCGAGTTCACAGCAACATCCGAGTGCGTGTCGGTGTGAAATCATTTTCAAAAGATTTAAATACCCCTTTATTATATTTCATTTAAATGGCTGCTCAAAATGCCGACAGAAAATAACAACTTGTTTAATTCCCCCTCAGTTCTGACATTAGATACTTTAATTACAGAAATGAGTAGAGAGTTAAATGATTGATCCTTGCTGATCAAATGGCATTCATTTTCCCATAGATTTGAATCAAATGCTCTTTTCAAACCTACTTCAAACAAAAGCAACGTTTCATTGAAATCATCATATTTTCCATAATACATGAAATCTACCTTGATTAAAATTCTGTAATTTTATCAAACTGAACTTTGCAGAGTAAAAAGTTCATCGTTTTTAGAGTAAAGTTTTATGGGAGATGACTCCATTAGAATTTTTGAATCATTTATTTTTATATTAATGTAATGACCAACATATCATTAATATATTAACTACAATTTACAATATATAACATTGGATTTACAGT
The DNA here is from genome assembly GCF_033153115.1 of Saccostrea echinata. Classification (NCBI taxonomy): domain Eukaryota; kingdom Metazoa; phylum Mollusca; class Bivalvia; order Ostreida; family Ostreidae; genus Saccostrea; species Saccostrea echinata. The sequence goes on from NW_026889758.1 coordinate 15,383,954, forward strand.
AAGACATTAATGTCACAACACTGGTGGCCAGTGTACAAAAATACTGCACTGATGGACAAATGGACAATATAAATAAATCTATTAGGATTTAAAACAAAATAAAGTATAGGTATACAAAGAAAATTGGAAAATGTTTAGAAAAAAAACAACAAAAGATAGAAGTGTGACCAGATAAAGTTGTGTGTTAAAAATAACTAGAAAATACAGTGCAGAAAAAAAAACTCCAGGGAGGTAAGCCTGCTTATTTACTAGAACAAATCATATATTTACCTACTGGTAAATAACAGACTGCAATGTTATTTATGTCATACCTTAAAAAGAGATTCCACTGTAAATATGCCACATTAACCACTGCTTTTATGTAAATGTGTTTCATATAATAGACAACATAGATATACATGTACTCCAAGATTGATTAATGAATACAGGATTTTGAATGACAGAATGATATTATATGTAATTTAATATCTTGAGGAAATCAAAGCACTTCTAACCAAATACAGCATCATTTTCAGGAAGTATTTTCTTATGTTTCTTCAATGACAAGATCTCAAAATTTATTTTGTTGTATTTTACATTTGAAAAATTATTACATTTATTTATAAGGGGAAAATTGTGTTTTATACCTGCAAAAAAATTGTCAAAAATTCTAATTGAATTCAAACATGTACATTTATTATTTGGATACTATTAAAAAATCCATTCAAAAGAAACTGAGCATTGAGTTTAAAAAAAATAATCAGGCTCATATATTTCAATAGAGAAATTTACAATTCATGTACAATGCATTTTAGAATCTACTTACATCTAAACTGATTTTTTTTTATACATTTACATGAGTTAATTTTAAAGTAAAACTACATTTATCAACATCAGTATGATATGTAAATAGAGAGGCAGTCAATAACAGGAAAGGCCAAAAACATAAATCTTAGTTTCTCAGAAAACGTGACGCACGGATCATATTAAAATGGGGAACAACTCAATTTTCTATTTTTCAACTTGAAAAAGAAAATTGGGTTATTCCCCTTTTCACCCATACATACACACAATACATATTTTTATTTATCAATAAACATTTTTATTCAGAAGTTGAATAACATTAATTAGTTTATTGAGTATCAAATATTATTAAGAGTACAAAAAAGTAAGATTCTGTTGGTATAATTATTTGTTGAAATGAAAAACAAACATAAATCTTACTCCAAACATTTCTGAAATGTTTGTCCTGAGAAACTTAAGATGCATTTTGGCCTAAAAATACAGTAAATAATTTGCAGCTAAAAAATTAACTTTTTCCCTTTAGAATCACATTTTAGAAGGCTACTATAGCAATGAGATCATGACCTTTTGATGAATTTGATCTGGATCATAGATGACATACTGTACATGTACATAAATTGGTGTATTCAAAATTTAGCGCAATCACTGGGTATGGAGTGGTTGATGTAATCATGAATTAGCGCTACACACGTCTGCACCATATATTGCATTTATTAATGATTTATTAACAGTATTCATTAATTAGTGCATTGTTGTGTGCACCAAAGGCGCTAAAATATGAAGCCCGCTTTTTTAAGTACACATACAGTAATTCGGGTAAAGCTGGTTAGGTCAAACTATTGCCAATATACACATTTACTTTTATCTATAATTAGTATGGAAAAAATTACACGTGTGTTATAAACATCTAAATCTCTATTAAAAACTTGAGATATTGTCTTGGTAATCAAAATTGATAATATTTTAAGTCCAACATTTTCCAAACTCCAATCAGCTATAAAATGTTAACTCTAGGTAACATTTTGTCTTATCAAACCCTCTCTTTCTTTTGATCTTACATATACATGTATAATATATATATATTTTTTAACCAAAGACCTTTATACATCATGGCAAAAAATCCACATACTGATAGGTGACTGCTTAAAATCTAAGCTTAGTTCCTGATACATTAAAATTTAACATTGATTTCTTAAACAACATAGAGTGATAGCACATGATAAAACATAAACAAGCTAACAGGAATTTTTATGAAGAGGGTACAAAAATACCTACCTAAAGGGCAGAGTATTCTATAGCCCAAACTCTAATAAGCATTGTCTTTTATAAATTTCATACACTATAATTTTTAAATTACCATTTTTCTTCTGTATTGAAAACAGAATATATTCCCCGACTAGAACCATTGATTTACTAGGCAAGAATGAAAACAAATCAGGATATTATTTATACTTAAGAAAAAAATTCATAGCTGAAACAAAAAGGTAATCCTTACATGAAAAAACCACATAGCTATAACTTTATAAAGCCATAGAACCACTGCTGACTACATAAAGCCTTCTCAATCTGTGAAATCTCTGACTCGTCTGAGGCCACTCTCACAATGTGTTCTATCATAAAACCTTAAGGTATCACATTTGGCAACACGCCAGTACACAGAAGAGTCTCCAATACAATATTTATCTGCTATAATATACACGGTAATACAGTGTCTTTGATCTCCACAGAGAGTAAGAATTGTCAAATTTTAATAGATACACGCCCTGGCCAGGGTAAGCGTGGCTACCACAGTAAACCTCCTCGTGGCAGTCGCGACGATAAACAGGGATAATCTCGTCAGTGGGAGGACGGTCATCTTTCTTAGCACCTTGCTCTACATCATTCTTTGTGTCTGCAAGCAAAAATAATTGCATAATCTAATGTGAGATAAATATAAAGAATTCTGTAATATAGTCATATTTCTGTGAATTGTACACTTGTTTCTCTGCATCATAAAACTTCACCAGTTATAACCTTTTCACATGGGGATTCCAAATGAAAAGATACTCTGCTAATTCTTTAGCCATGAGGCTGATACATGTAATTCAACCCAAAATAAGACAATTCTAACACTAAAAATGCATATAATCCACAAGGTCCAGTGCTGTGAGGTGTCTAATGAATTTCATTAATGTTTAATATCTAGTATATCTCAGCATAGGCCCAAATAGCCATGTTTACAACTTAATCCTACACTTAGAAGACAACTGAAAATCTAGTCAAAAACAACTACTTCCTTGTTTTAAAGAACTGATTAAAAATGTTATACATATTCTTATAAAACTTATAGAATTGTAGTATGTCCTGCTCATACACAAAAACATCTTTTACATGTAATACTAAATAATTGCTAATTCTGACTTAACTCCCCCTGGAGCTGAAATTTAAGTTTAAGAAGACAGATATGGATACCTATAAAGATGAACAAAGTTTACCATATAACCTTAATCAAAAGTACAGTTTCAAAAAAAAAAAAAATTAAATTTGACCCTCTTCAACCCCCCCCCCCCCCCCCCTTTCCCTTAAATAAAATTCAAACCTTGCTCTTCATCAAATTCCTCCTCGTCACTGGACTCGCTGACGGTCACACTCACAGTAGTACTAGGGGACACCGTCCACTCAAAGTACACACCAAATCCAATGTCATAGTAGTCAGTGGCAAACTCCCAGAACAAACAAGTTCCGTCCTCATGTGTGGGCACTCTCACCTGATATATACAGGCATAAAGATGGCTTTATTTTAAACATTCAGAATATAAGACAAATTATAAATAGGTTTTTGACAGTAAATTCTATTCCAAGATGGAAAGCTGACTAACTAGAATGGTTGAAAGTGCATGAATCTTTAATGTTCCCCCAAATTTACATGAACTATATCATAGTGTATGACAACATGCATGTCAGCTTTGGTTAAATATTGAATGATATATAATAAATACATACAGAAATAGTTAAAATTGTGATAAAATATAGATGTTGTTATATTCAGTCAAACTTTCTTCTTTAAAAGCCAAAGTTCACAAGCATTTTGATGTTAGATTTTCTAAACTATTGTGTAGGATGTGCTGGAGATGATAGGGGTACACACACATCAGAACATTCTGATAAACTGGAAGATGACATTGTTTGAAGCTGAAAAGCAGGTAGTTGAGCAAATTTACATGTATGTGTAATCCATTCTGTCTATTCTAATTTGAAAAAAATCATGCTTAGGGTAGTAGGGAACATAAAAAAAGAGATAAAAAAGTGTGAAGTTACAACAAACATTTTTTTGTATACAAAACACATCCTATTAGGTAATTTTACAATAAGAAGCTGGGAATAATGCTGTAAATTTAGTTTAAAAACCTACTTGGTTCTTAGACATTTAGTCAATTATAAAATTATGGTAATTAGATTAATATGTCTTAGATGTTCTGGCCAACTGTTGATGCTGTGTTACAATCTGTGTGATATAATACACATAACAGCAAATCATACTGTCTTTTGAAGTCATGTAACTGTAGATTATGCTTTTTATGTTAAGAAATGCCCTGTAAATAACAGAAGACAATAAAGTTGTGAAAAGTGTTTTCTTATTAAATCCTTCAACACTTATCCAATCACAAAATCAAGCCAGCAATTACAAAAGCAGCCATATTCAGTGTTTACTAGCAAAATGCAGCCATATCCAGTGAGGGTTAGGCTAATTGCAGGTTAGAGTTGCCAGGTTGGCCTACTTACAGTAACCGTCTCTCCAGACCCTATCTTTATTACTGAATCCTTATCTTTATGAAGTGATTCTTTAAATTCTTTAATGTCTTTACGAGTCCACATTGAGGCAGCAGCAAAGGGAGGCATTTCATCTACAAAATCAGTGAGAAACGTAGCAGACCAACAAAAAAAGCAAAGGTTTCTTCTACGTGCCTGCAAAGCCTGATGGGAAGTTCCAGAGACTTGCATCATGCTCTGCATTTTGAAAAAAAACCCAGCAAGTCTTCAGATAACCCTCATGTACAGGAAGAATTTAAAATAAATTTTCTTAGATTTAAAAGCAACATACTCTTTAAACTATCTGATTTTTTTTATATTCATGTATAACCAATATAGATTTAAAGACAATAAAAGGGACATATTTTACAATACATCCAAAATGCAGTGATATTATTCTGAAGACTTGCAGGCTCAGGAAACCATGCAGTGATACACCAATAAAAATCTGAAGGGCACTCACAGTAGCTGTTGCTAGGGAACCAATCTTAATAACATTTTCTTGACAATGTTTGACACTGTCTTTGAAAGATTGGATATCCTTACGAGTCCAGATGGAGGCCGGCATTAACAAAGCAGGGGGTGGAACATGGCCTGAAAAGTTCCCAGTTATACCTTACAGCCTCTACTTAATCTGTTCAATCTCAGATTCATTACAAATACTTGATAAACTGAGTGTATTTAAAACATATATTATCATAGGTTTAATATGAAGCTCACCCTGATGAATGTTATCAAATAATAAGGCAAAGTCTCCTACCAAATAAATATTCAGCGAAGTCTGTGAGTTATCTGTAAATTCATTATTAAATATGAACCTTTCATTAAACAGCTAAAATACACTTTACTTGCAGCCTCTGACGTTAACTCATTAATGTGTACTTCTAGATACATCGTCCATGCAAGTTTAGTCAAGGAAGAACATACTGGTACAGTGGTACTTTGAACTGATCTGCTCAAAAAAACTTTGACCTGTTCACTGAGACTAATGCCTAAGGTACAGCACAAGCTCAACAAATTATTAAAGGTAAGCTAAAAATCAATACTAGTCTTCTAGATTTTAAAAGCCTAGATTTTTCTTTTAAAATATATTTTAATCAATATGATTGTATAGGATTATACCATAAATGAATGGATTTCAACTGTATCATTGGCCAATCTCTTATTATTTTATTGATTTGTCTCTCAGTAAATCCATATGACTTAAACCAAAAAAAATTTGATTTGGTGATTAAGGATATATGTACAATAGGCACATGAGCCACACCACTAACCTGAGTCATATTTCCCTTCTTGAAAGAGAAAGGAAACCTCTATTATTTGCCTAAAAGTACCACATACATTCAACAATTAAAGAGTAAACTGAACCATAATTCATAAAAAATCCTATCTGTTATAATAGAGAAATGTCTACATACTGTAAACCAACTATTATTCGCGTCATCTTTTATTCGCAATTTGTCAGTTTGAAATCAATCTGCGACGATTAATTTTCACGACTGAGGAAATATTCTCTACAAATACAAAGCAAAATAAATGGTTCACGGCGATTAATATTCACGATTAAAAGTAGGTCGCAAAACCCGCGGATATTTCTCGCATGCAAATAAAAGTTGGTTAACAGTATTCTTATGTAAATGTTAACCTCCTACTGGGTCTTAACCTAACCCCTGATTGGTTGCTGTGCCCTAACCTAGCCCCTGATTGGTTGCTGTGGTCCTAACCTAGCCCAATTGGTTGCTGTGTCCTAACCTAGCCCAATTGGTTGTTGTGGTTCTAACCTAGCCTCCAATTGGATGCTGTGTCCTAACCAAGCCCCCAATTGGTTGCTGTGGTCCTAACCTAGCCCAATTGGTTGTTTTGGTCCTAACCTAGCCCGATTGGTTGCTGTGGTCTTAACCTAGCCTGACTGGTTGCTGTGTCCTAACGTAGCCCAATTGGTTGCTGTGGTCCTAACCTAGTCCGATTGGTTGCTGTGATCCTAACCTAGCCCCTGCTTGGATGGTTGCACATTAATTTGACTACACTGTAATCCCAGTGTTATTGAGAAGACTATTTTTAATACTTTAAACTCTCCTCCTTTGTGCATTGTGGCCCCTCTCAAGCCACAATAAGGGATAACTAATCAACAGTTATATCTATACTTTGTACACAAGCTCGTAAATTAATTTTCTTGACTCAGTGGTTCTTCAGAAGAATTTTTAATCACCCTAGCCGATTTTTACTATTCACTCATTATCACTGTGCTGTCACAGTTCTTATTTTTCATTTATTTTTGTTTGCTTTTTTGTGTAATTATACGGAGTGAAATATGTGTATTATTCAGATATCAGAAAGAGTTATCCTTCTTTGTAAATTTTTGAATTATCTTCCTTGAGTGGAAATCTTTTGTGTCAGGAGTTATCTCCCTCATTTTCTCGTGGAAGTTTTCATTCAGTCTGCCATTAGAGTTCCATCCGTGATGATGTACATGTAACATTCTACCTTCTTACAATTTGTGGCTATTACCATGAAAGTTTTTATAGGAAACATTTGTAACTTCATACCTATTATTTGTAACGTTGTTTGATAATTATTTATAGAGTTTTGTATTGAAAACTTATTCAGACCGGTATTTTTTGTAAAGTTTAAAGTCACTGAAGTCACGAGAATTAGTTATTGTTATTCAATTTATCTAGTATGCTTTATAGTAATTTGTTATTATGATAAGGTTTATAAGTGAGCTATTTCTATGGAACACCGTTATTGTCTTTTTGGTATATCAGTATTATAGTATTTGATTTTGTTTATTTCAGTTATTTACCTCATTCGCTCACTCGCTCGTGTAGACTCATTCGCTCACTTTGTCTCACTCACCTGGGCTCATTCGCTCATTCACTCATTGGAATATGAATTCACTTGTTAATAAATATGGAACCAGTTACCATGTGTTCTTCAATGATCAAGCGTGAGGTGTGAGGTTTAGCTAGCTGTTCCAGACAGCATAATCACCCCTTGGTATGGGTATGGATATTTTGAATTCCCTTTAGCAAAGAAAACATTGTGCTAGGTCATGGTTATTGAAGAGAAGTCAAAACATGAAAAGTTAACAGACACACAGACAAACCCTGATTATAAAAGCTCCTCTGGGCCTTGGGCCTTTGGCCCAGTTGAGCAAATATATAAAGATGAATAGTGTATATGTAGAACATAGTTCTTGATAAGCCTACTTCTATGCTGTGTCGGTGATATATTTATCCAGTTAACAAATGGAGTACCTTCTCCCTCTTGCTTCTTTTCTGTTGTTCCTTCTACTGGTCCATTTGGGGTGACGTTTGAGTTAACATTTGTTTGGGGAGGAGTCTCACTTTGCTGACTGCCTGGCTGTTGGGTAGGGGGTGGAGCCATCTGTTGACTGGCAGGTGCCTGTTGTGTTGGTGCTGTGTTGCTGGCTTGTTGATGCATCTGTTGGTACTGCTGTTGCTGATGTAGAAGCTGCTGTTGATACACTTGTTGCATGTATTGCTGGTAGTGTTGCTCTTGCAGCTGTCGGATCAACTCGTCTTGCTGTTAATCAGATAAATGTTCCACATATAGATCCTTATAGACATTAAATTCCCTCCATGAGACTTTCTACACATGCAAGATTTATGCTAATCAATAGTTCAAGACTAAATAATTTTGTAAAATTTTTATGGCTGTACACAAATATATCCAAGTGGTTATATAAACAGAAAAAATTATTTTGCTACTGAGTTTTTTTCTTCAATAAAAAATAAATACACAAACCTTGACCTAATTCTGAATTACTCTATGTTGCAACTTTCATGCATTTGAAACAAGTGTGGCCAATCAATACAGAACAGGTTTAGTATCAATACTATTTCCCCCAGAAGTATTGAAATATTGAACCATAGGGTGCCCTAGATGGACTTATCTAACAGACCATATCAAATAATTTTTCATGGTATCTTAAATGAGATTACTAAACAAGACCACATGTAAGTACAAAGTAATACAGTGTTAAAGTATATAAACAGAATGCATATATCGGTAAAAACAACTTTCACACCACATATTCATTCAATAGGAAATAAAAACTTGTCAACATCTATATATAGCTATCTCATCTCAGAGGGAAGTCAGAAAAGAATGAAATTATAAAAATGCACTAAGTATTTAAAACTGATTAGCAAGATAACATTGAAGATTATCCCCAAATCATAAAATCAAATTTCATCAAAAATATGTCTGACCTGTAAGGATATTTTCCTGTCACAAGACTAACACTATAGTAAGACTACAATTTTAACACAAACTATTAACACCCTAGCCATTTAACTTCCCTATCCTGTGATATAATAAACAAATATGCTGGATAAGTCGAACAACACTCATCTGACAAAACTTCGTGATACAAAAAGTACTGATCATTACTGCCTGCTGATATTTGGTGTATTTCTTTTTTTGTAATGAAATTCCATCCATCTGCATCTTATATACTTTTGTCTAAAAGACATGTACTTACATCAGCATTTCCTGTATCCAGAAGGCAAAACAAAGAACTGCAGATAACAAGTTCCCTTACTCACAATGTAGAGATTACAACATCACAGAAACGATGAAAAAAAGTCAATACATTTAAAAAGGAGAGGAATCAATATCTAACCTCCAAGCATGGAGCCAACAAATCAATACATTGTCCTCCACAGTAACATTACACAGAGAACTGGAGACAACGGGATGTTTAAAAAAAAAAAAAGACACCAGCTTTGACTTTAATCCAGCTGCTTATATTTCTTAATGCAGACTCCTTAAATCATTTCATGTAAATGACTGTAGCAGCTGGATCAATAGTAGACACTTAAATAAAACAGTAAACATATGATTAGGCTGTCCTCACTGAGAATAGGGAAACCATGGTGTAACAGGAAGCTGGTATTCTATTTTACCGGTAAATGGTATTGGCTTTTTACAACAGAATTTCCCCTCTCCTTTCATGTCATACTAAACTCTTCTTAACTTTAGAATCCAGTGGCTAATGTAATACTAAAAACATGCATCTTGTTAAAGTGATCAAGTCTGTGAACACTTTTCACATACTTAGATAAGTAAAATAACTGGCTCTTAAGGACAGATGATATGAACAAACTTATTTTGTCAAAAAACATGAAAATAACAACTAAAGGCATGTTTATATAAGTAAACTAAAAAAGTTTAGCAGCATTGATTTAAATTTTTCATTCACATTTTCACAATAATGTTCTATACAAACAAGCAGCCTAATTAACACTCACTGTAATGTGATATATTATGTAATAAGTGTAACCAGTGTAAGTAATTAAATGTTTCAGTTTCAATGTTTTATTTTATAATTATTTCTGTTGTGTGTGTTTACATTTGTGTTGTCATGTGTGAATGTCCACGTGTGAGTATTTATGTTTACTAGTGTGACGTACTTGACCATTTCCGGTTTGACCAGTTCTATTTCTATTAATAACTTTTTACTAACTTTCCCGCGACTAAATGTTTTCCATGCACACTCGGCGCTACACCCTTTACGGGTATAGACGTTATATTGTATTAGAGCTGATTAACAAGTGGTGCTTGGTAAATATATTTATTTTATATACATATTTCTTATTATCTTTGTAATTAAAAGTAAAGTCATCAAGTATTTGTAAATGTTTATTAATTATTATGACTTTATTTCAGGTTTTTCTTATATATATTACAATAATTAAAATCTTGGTCAAACCTTATTACTGACTTATGTCTTACTGAAGAACCTGGAATCTACCGACATGGTTTACAAATGGCGCCCAAGTTAATTGGAAAACCAGGCATCCAAGACTGATCCACTGGAATAATTAGGAAAAGAACCCGGGGAGCGGATTGGAGAGAGGGCGGACATAGAGAAGTCGATGACCTTTTCATTTCCATATCCAGCGAATTATAGGCCTATTCTATACATCTTATGTGTGAATTCATGGATCTAAATCAGCTTTGAGTGTACACTAAATCATTAATGTGTTTTGTTTGAAACTGGCCGGTATTGAAAAGTGTGTTCATAACAGTGTAAAAAATTCACAGGCGGATCCCGAGAGGCGAATCCGATACTTCCGGAACCGTGACGTCACAGTTATGCGCGCAGCGAACCAATGACCGACCAAAATGGAGTCTTCCAATTCTATTCAGCGTGATTTGTAAACTGGTCTGCGGCGCGGAGCAAAGGTACTGTAACTAATTGTGCATACAAATGGTCATTTCCATGTGTTATTCTGTGTACTTGTTGTCATATTTGTTTGTGCAAGTTACTGTCTTCGTCTAATGTGTTGTCTCAATGTCTGTACTTACTACTGAGGTGTAAAAAGGGAATTCCCAAGGTCTATTTTTGTTTCTATTTATAGTGCACAAGACAGTTTCTAAAGTTTTGCTGTATTAGTGTATATTTTTTTCTTTTTCAGGTTGATAATTGTTTGTTTTGCAAATTATATTTTTGTATCTATATTTATATTTTCATTGTAAGTTCATTATTTATAGTTTTATTTATTTCTAGGTAGCTGTAAATTAGGTGTTTGTAAATTTAGGTAGCAGCAAGCCGAGTTCACTTTCTAACCAGCATGCAGTTATTTCACTAATCAAACTAATATTTCTTTCAGTCCATGGAACAGTAGACAGACCTACGGAGCAGAGAGTTATTGTGTGTATGTCTGTATGTTGTGTGTTTGTGGTTTTGAATTTTAGGAATTTTATGATGAATTGTTTAAAACTGGGTATCATAAGTTGAATTAAACCATCTTTAAAGTATTCAATTTCACCAGTATACATATCACCAGGTAACTTACCCAAAAGTTAATTAAGAATTACTACATCAGATAGCAGTTGCTGTGGTTGTATGTACAAAGTTGTAATGATCTGTTGAGGTGATCAGTTGAACAGTTTTTTGGTTTGTTGTTGTGAATAGTTATTTTATATTGGTTTGAACTGTACAGTTGGCGTAAATATTTGGTGTGAAGTTGTGAAGTGTAATTAATTGTTCATAGAAATGGCTGACAAAGAAAAACAAAAGGTTACTGCAGATGTATCCTCATCAGAGGAAAACAAACTTGATTTTGCTGGTGTTGCACAACCTGCAACCAGTACCCCCAAAACCACAAAAGATGGTAACCCTGTTAAAACAGAGGTATCTGTACCTGCTGAACATTTACAAAGTGCAAAACCAAAGGTATCTGTACCTGATCACAATGTTCCTTTACATCTTGGACAAAAGCACAATCCCTTTGCAAAGTTAGCTTGTAATTTTGGTGATACTAGTAGTAGTGGTAGTAAACTACAAAATACCTTTTATGATAAGGATGGGAATAGCATCAACCAGGTGTATGAGTTTAATACTAACATCCCAAGAATCCCACAATTCTCGGGTGATGACCCTCCTCAGAAGGGGGATGTTTCATACAAAGAGTGGAGATTTGAAGTGCAGTGCCTAATGCGTGACCCTGATATAAAATCAAATATTCTGATACAAAGTATTAGACGGTCATTAAGGGGTACAGCAAAAACAATGTTAATTCCGCTAGGTGAGAAGGCTGGTGTTAAGCAAATTTTAGAAAAACTTGACATTTTGTTTGGTGAAATTTCCAACAATGGCATGATTATGCAAGAATTTTTCAATGCATTTCAACTACCAGGTGAGTGCTTGGTAAATATATTTATTTTATATACATATTTCTTATTATCTTTGTAATTAAAAGTAAAGTCATCAAGTATTTGTAAATGTTTATTAATTATTATGACTTTATTTCAGGTTTTTCTTATATATATTACAATAATTAAAATCTTGGTCAAACCTTACTACTGACTTATGTCTTACTGAAGAACCTGGAATCTACCGACATGGTTTACATAAGCATCAAAGGTAGGTTAATTAACAGTACCAGTAAACCAATGGGTTTTAAAACCCAATGTTTTATGTTTTTTTACCAGGTAGTAAGTCAAAGGTGGGGATGTGTCTAATATGTAATAGAGTTAATGCTAGGGATTGAAGTCTTACTGCAAAATCCATCATATACAGTCACATAGTAATACTGTACACAGTCTTTGACTTCAGATCTGGTTAACATTATTAAATGCCTTTTTTTTTTAATTCTGTAAATTTTTAAAAAAATAATATTTTTGCAATATAACTGAAATTAGATGTTCCAAGTTCCTCTACCGCTTCTCAAACATCCAACAATATCCCACAAAGGATCACATCAGCCCGACATTTCATATATTAATAAATGTATTATAAACATGAACATTTTGGCAAATCAGATCCAAGCTTCTGTATACAATTCTAAAAATAGTACCATGACTGTATCTTAACATTTCTCATGTTCAGTAGTCTGTTTTATAATGATCTAAGTTAATTGTGGTGTAAATTGAATGTGTATAGTCCACCCATCAGCCATTCTTTCCTGAATAATAAGTGAAAATGCACAAACTATAAATTTTAGAATTCAAGTTTGGCTGCAGATAAGAAATGCATTTGAACTACAAGCCAAGATTTTAGTGGCAGTGATTTCATTGGCTAATCTAAAGGTTGCCCTGATGTGACCCTGAATGGGATGTTGTTAGATGTTTGAGAAGGGGTAGCTCATTTGGAACATTTCATTAAAAAATTTAATTAGATTAAAGCTGCCAGAAAAAAAGATTTAGATTTGAAGCTGCTAGAAAAAAATATTGAGGGAATGCTTAATATATAGAGCTGTAACAAATGGTTATCATTAATTATAAATAATTCAGAATGTTAAATGTTTAGTATGATGAATACCATAGAATTACTGTATAAAGGGTAATTTTCGCCCTTTCACACTTGCAAACAACTTTGCCCCAATTTAGATTTGCCCAGTCACAGTTCTGTTTTAAGAAATTATACCATGTTCTTTGAATTTACCCCGTTTAAAATCCATCCACCTATGAGTAGGACGAAAGGGGTGAAAATAAAATAGGGCTAATATTTCCCTGCAAACAGTATATTGCCTGGGGTGGGGATATTAATTTTGATATGAGTATTCCATATACAGCTAATTTACAGACTTAGTAAATATTAATAAATTTGCTTTAAAATTCTTTCATAATCAGACATTTACCAAAACTAGAAAACTGACCAGTCAGCAAGCCCCCCCCCCCCCCCCCCCCCCCCCCCCCCCCGTAGGGGTAGAAATATAAGGGTGCAGCTTGCAGAACGATAATTTTAACTGATTACAAATATTTAAAAATACATGAAGAAGAATATGCAATAACAACTGTATATATAAAATTTCAAGATAATTCCTAAATATCCAACAACCTGTAAAAAATATCCCTGTATTTACATAAGGCAGTAAAAAACATATCTATAATAACTCAATTAAATATATATTTAAACAAGAATAAAGCATGTGTTTTATAAAATGCCAGCCTTCAGTGAATGCAAATATCACCCAGGCTTGACCTTAACTTCAAAACAAACATCAGTTGCAGACAAAGGTTAATTTATCTTAAAGTGACAAATAAAGATAAGCCTGGAAAATTTCTGCCCCAGACAAGATAATTAATCCCTGGGGATTAACTGTACTGCTCTCTCATCCTTTTCTTCCAAGTTTACAATAAGAACTTTTTCAGTAATGATAGAATGAGTTTATTATCAGACTACCTGTTAATAGTATTCTTGAATTTACATATGGCAGCAAAAAAAAAAAAATAATAAATAAATAAAAACAGAAAAATAAAAAAACATATCTTGATGTATATCTTGTTTTTAGAATTCAATAAAATCATAACTCATCATGTATTTTACCAAAATAAAGTATGAACATTATTTAAATCCACATTTCAGAGAATGTAAACATCATTCAAAATTGACCTTAACTTCAAAACAAACTTCATTTGCAGACAAAGGTATTAATTAATCTCAATTTGACAGAAACAGACAATGCTTTGGATTTTCTTCAAGAGGAAAGTTAATTAATCCCATGGGACTAGTTGCAGCTTTCATAGTTTACAATAGGAACATTCTCAGCAGTTATCTCTCTTTGTCCTGGCATTCATTCTAATGTAAAGTTAAGGAATCAACCCCACCACCCCAGCTCCAAACTGGATGACATAGAGAACCAAACTTAGCATCAAAATATGTCTTACTGCCTCTTCAACCAACATACCAAATTTGAACTTAATTGGTCAACTACCAAAGAAGTTACTAGAAAAGAAACAGAAAATTTGTGGACGGAAGAATGACAGACGGACAGACAGACAGACAGACAGAGTGATTACTATAGGGCACCCGCAAATCCTTGCGGGGCCCTAATTATGCACCTCAACCTTATAGCAGTTCACAAAATTTTGTCCCCAAATGATAGAAACTGATAGAAAGAATTCTGTAATAATATCTCCAAGCTTCTGTGTATTTGAAATAATTCATCATGATATATATTTGTAATGCACTTCTCACTTACTACACATTCTAGAAACATGTCACAGTTTAGAAATATTTTATAAGAAATTTAGTAAGTGCATGCCCTTTACCACAATGACTTTTTTCTACTCTCCAGGGTACATTTTGAACAGGGAGAAAAAAAATTAGCATATGATTGACCATATTATGTAGATATAAAATGACATTTCAGAATTAGGGTATCTGCCTCAGAAGTTCCCAGGGGCTCATTCAGGACAGATTCTTTGCTTTGAATGCTGCTCTGACTTGAACATTTAAAATTTGAAGTAAGTATAAATCCTTAAATACTTTAGGATGTAAAGTAATGTTTGTTGTTGGGCTACAACTGTTTTACTTACTTGTTGTTGTTGTTGGAGTAATGCTGTTTTACTTACTTGTTGTTTGTTGTTGGGGTACTGCTGTTTTACTTACTTGTTGTTTGTTGTTGGGGTACTGCTGCTGGGCATATTGGGCAAACTGGACAGCAGTCTGTTGATTCAGTGCTGCTCTTATCTGCATTCTGAAACAAAATACATGCATGTAACGAAAAATTTCAATAACCTAGGTTATACATAGATTGAAATATTGAAACAAGTTATAGTTTGCAATGATTTGAAAAGGAAAATCAATCTTCTGAACAAGAAGTTTTATAAAAGTTCCAAGTTCAAAGCACTTTTATGTTAAGTTTGTGAGTACAATGGCATTAGTTTATCCATCAAAAAATTCCAAAAAAAAAGAAGAAGAATATTTAATCCTTACAGCAGTTTGTCCTTTTAATTCAAACTACCCAAGTTTTAAAATTATTTGTCTTTGAAGCCTCCATTTAATACTTTATTTCTATACCACATAGGAATACTTGAAGCCATGATGTAGAAATGAAACATAATCCAGATGAATGACTATAAAATTCAATTTTAATTGTCAATACATACAAGAAAATAAACCTATAAAAATTCATTGAAAATTGATTAAGTCAACAAATATTGTACATATTGTAAATACAATTAATAAAACTTCAGAGAAGTTTTCAAAGATTTGTCCTTGTCATTAAAGATTTTAAAAGGAAGTAGTGTACTGATGACACCCTCTATCTGCTCTGATAAAGAGGCCGACTTGTATCAGGATGGGTGGAGTGGCAGGAGTTGGAATTATGAATTTGATACTACTGAGGTGAGGGTTAAGTTTCTCTCTCCTGTCAATGCTAACGATAATTGAGCTGATTTGTTAAGCATGAGAAAGGATGACTTGATTTTTTACAAGTGTGATCTGAAAGTGATAATGGACATAAATGGAATATTCCTGGCTGTCAGTCATGTGTATCAGCAATTTTGTTTTCATTTTATTTTAAATTTTGACTGCTTTATTGTTTTGCTAAAAACAGACTAGAAATAAGGATTTGTTTCAATTTTTCACACCTCACTATCCACAAATGATCATGTTATGAATTCTATTTTAATGTCAAAACTGACCATTGGTCGGGTTAAATTGGTAGATTATGCAGCACAGAAACAATGTAAATCTTCAGATTATGTCCTGATAATGTTTAACTTGTGTGTGGAGGGGGGAGGGGAAGGATGGGGGAGGTGGGCTCAAACCTTCGTTTTTGTAAATTCAATGGCACAAGTACTACCATTACCATGTTTATTTATGTGTGACGTCTGAAGTCTAAAGCCAACAATAGATTACTTAAATTTTTACAGTTTTGAACATTTTTTTGTTTCACTGGAAGCAATTGAAGTTATCTAGATATATTCCATAAATTTTATTTTTATGATCAACCCATTTAAAGGTGCATAGAGAATCAGCTAAAACATGGAGGCAGCCAAATTTTTTTTACTATAGAAACAAACTGATGAAAGTGGTTCAAGAATGAATAGTATATATATATTTATTACATTTTCAACAGTGAAATACTGTGATTTATTTATTGAATAAAAGTGATATTCTCTCACAGTGTGAAAGAATACCAAAAATGATATTCTCTCACAGTGTGAAAGGATATCAAAGTAAGTAAAAAATAATTTCTGGCCTGTCATAAGATAGAGATAGTAACTAAGCATCTTAATAGAGCTAAAACTGCAAATTTCTTCCTAAATATGTTGCTAAAATCCATGCTATGTAATGTTTTCAATCTGACACACAACTTCTAAGCTATGACGTCTCAACCGCTCAACTATGACGTCAAGCCTATGACACTGTGTTAAGAAAAGACAGAGGCAAAGGGAAAATCAAAGAAAATGTAATAAACAGAAAATTCAACGTTTTGTAGATGAATATGGAATTTATTTCACTCGTGAGACAGGATTTTTTGATATTTTCACTCGTGCTTCGCACTCGTGAAAATATCAAAAAATCCTGTCCCACTCGTGAAATAAATTCCATATTCATCTACAAAACATTGAATATCCTCTATATATATTAATTCTACAAAAATTGACAAAAAATGTGTTGAATAGTTTCAGAAATAAACTCCAGACAAAATTTGTCTACAAAGATATGGACAGACATAGGGCCATGGTAATTCCAATGTACATCCATCCCAAACTTCGTTTGCAGGGTAAAAATAACAGGAAATCCCGAGATCACTGAATATAGTTCGACTGTAAAAAAGCTCTTGCTTTCTATAATTCTAAGATCACTGATCCCCCTTTCCTGAAATATAACACTTGCTTACGTACCATCCTGGAGGTATTGATTCTCCTGCCATTAACTTACTCATCTATAATCCTGAGATCACTGATCCCCCCTGCTGATGACTTACTCCTCTATAATCCTGAGATCACTGATCCCCCCTGCTGATGACTTACTCCTCTATAATCCTGAGATCACTGATCCCTCTGCTGATGACTTTCTCTTCTATAATCCTGAGATCACTGATCCCCCCTGCTGATGACTTACTCATCTATAATCCTGAGATCACTGATCCCCCCTGCTGATGACTTACTCCTCTATAATCCTGAGATCACTGATCCCCCCTGCTGATGACTTACTCATCTATAATCCTGAGATCACTGATCCCCCCTGCTGATGACTTACTCCTCTATAATCCTGAGATCACTGATCCCTCTGCTGATGACTTTCTCTTCTATAATCCTGAGATCACTGATCCCCCCTGCTGATGACTTACTCATCTATAATCCTGAGATCACTGATCCCCCCTGCTGATGACTTACTCATCTATAATCCTGAGATCACTGATCCCCCCTGCTGATGACTTACTCCTCTATAATCCTGAGATCACTGATCCCTCTGCTGATGACTTTCTCTTCTATAATCCTGAGATCACTGATCCCTGTGCTAATGAATTGCTCCTATATAATCCTGAGATCACTGATTTCCCTGCTAATGACTTACTCCTCTATAATCTTGAGATCACTGATCCCCCCTGCTGATGACTTATTCTTCTATAATCCTGAGATCACTGATCCCCCCTGCTGATGACTTACTCCTCTACAATCCTGAGATCACTGATCCCTGTGCTAATGAATTGCTCCTATATAATCCTGAGATCACTGATTCCCCTGCTAATGACTTAGTCATCTATAATCCTGTGATCACTGCTCCCCCCCCCCCCCCTTCATTCACTTACTCTTGCTCCAGCTGTTTTTGTTTCTGTAGCTCCAGCTGTTTCTGAGCTTCCTCCTCCCGTCGCTGTCTCTCTTTCTCCTCCGCCTCCCGGCGTAAGCGGTCCTCCTCTTCCTGTCTGCGGAAGAAAACAAAATCATGATATTAAAGATTTTCATCTACAAGAAAATGGTTTTACAAATTAAAGTGTGTCACTGTGTGTGTGTATAAAAAATTAAAATAGTAAGTAAAATAAGACAATTTTAACTAAAGCACCTCATTGGTAGATACTGGCCATTCTAAGAAAGTGATATTTATAATGAATCTAATCCCCCTAACTTTCAATAGAGATTAAAGTTGTTAGATAATATGATTTACTTTTTTCTTTGCTGTTCCTGTTTTTCAGCACTGTGGGCCTCTGTAAAAGGTCTAAATAGTGGACATAGAGAGTCTAATTGCTTAACAAACTCAGCCATAGCCGTGCTCTGTGACATGTCCCCAAGGGCCTGCCAGGCTTGCCTGTTAATAAAAACCAGACATTCTTAAAATACATTTTAAACACACTTGAGATATTTTATTTTATTCAATCTTTACAGATCATCCATGATACTTAACAATATCAGTGTATCTGAGGTGGCAGGGGAAAATATGATCATTTTGTGTAAAATGAGCATTGTCCTTTTTTAAAACTCATTTCTTTTAAGCCATTTTTTAATGAAAATACTACAAGGTGACCCAAATGTAAATAAATGACATGAGAAATCATGTATGAAGTTTGTGTCTTTGAATTCTAACAAGTGTATACAAATTGGAGAGTGTATTGACAACATAACAAATGTACAACAATCCTCATACAACATAATGTCCTGTAAACAATGAGTTCACCTGAGAAACAGTGCGAACTCTAGATCATCAATAGATCATGCTAGACATAACACACAGTCTTATCTACTGAATCAATGGGGTTAATCTATGTTAAAATGATGTTACATCCATCAAAGAATTTCATCATGCCAGCAGACTTTGGAAATTTTTGTACTTACACCAATCAACAAAAACTGTTCTTCTTTATAAATAATAAAGAAATGGACAATGATTTCATGTGTTCCTTTGAAATAAACAGCAGAGTAAAACAAGCATAATTCAGGGAAAGAAATAATTTCAAGGCAATCCTGTGCTTTAATAATCTTAATCAACATATATTCAAATGCACTAAACTAATGATATGTTGTTTTTGGTGCACTGCAGAAATGAGCAAAGAGAAAGCAGAACTAGGTTAAGGTAATGAAACCAATTAGATCTCTTATACTGCACCCAGATGAAAAAAAAGAGTGTTTCCTCGATTATTTTAAATGATTTTAAGTGCAATCCATCATCATTTGGAGATATGCTGTAATAATCAACAGTAAAACTTGCACTATACTACATAAATAAATCCTCATAAGCAGCAAAAGACCAGTTACAATACATAGTTTGGGAAATGGTTACCATGGATACAATGTCTGTAAATGATGCTCTACTTACCA
Source organism: Saccostrea echinata (assembly GCF_033153115.1). Lineage (NCBI taxonomy): Eukaryota > Metazoa > Mollusca > Bivalvia > Ostreida > Ostreidae > Saccostrea > Saccostrea echinata. The sequence goes on from NW_026889758.1 coordinate 15,404,051, forward strand.
TTCACTGGGATTGGTACTTAAACTAGGGAGACAAAAAAAAATATGTCACCAATCCAGTCTAGTAATCTGGGATTGGTACTTAAACTAGTGGAGACAAAAAAATATATGTATCGTCACCAATCCAGTCTAGTACTCTGGGATTGGTATTAAACTAGGGAGACAAAAAAAATATGTCACCAATCCAGTCCAGTTTACTCTGGGATTGGTACTTAAACTAGGGAGACAAAAAAATATATATATATTCTCACCAATCCAGTCCAATACTCTTTAGATTATGCAACACTGACATTGTGAACGTTCACAGGCATGTGTAAGGAGGATATGTTTACAGACATGTATAGGAATAAGGTGTACATTTGTTATGTTGACATTTGCATCTCAGACTGACAAACATATTATACTATTTACAGATTCAATAAAGATGTTTGGGATGCAACAAAAACTCAATGCACCATTTTGGTCATGGTTTTCATTCCATAGCCTATACTTAATTGATGTAAACATAAAATAGCTCTTCCGAGCTAATGTTGTTTTTGTTGTCAAAACCTGACTTGGATTTTGAAATGGATTAAACTGCATTTAATCACCTCCCCATGGAAAGGGCAAAACTCTTTTGAAGAAGCTTGAATCCTTTCACTAAGCATGCCTTATGCTAAGTTTGGTTAAAAATGGTACAACGGTTATAAAGAGTAAATTGTATGGGGACATACATGTACATACATACAATTTAGGACAGAAAACATTGAAGAATCTAGTCTAGGTAGGCTAGAAATAACATGACAGATGTCTTTGGCAAAACTTTGGAATCTTAACGTAGACATAACAGATATATTTTTGTGTGTGTTGGGTACAATCTGTTGACAAGAGGAGTAATTTAATTTACTCCCATTCTCTTATCACATAACAGGTGTTCCTCCAAAGATTCACATGACATATAAACACAAAATTATTGAAAAATGTCAAAAAAGAATATATAACTTATTCAAATTGTAAATATTCTAAAATGATCTATTTAAAAAAAAAAAATCATTTTTGCCAATTTTGCAGTTTTTAACTTTTACAGAGTTGAATATATTTGCCTTATTTCAAAGCACTTTTACAAATTTTAAGTCTCTTGTTTATCTCTTTATTTCTCGTTACCTTCTGTCATTTCCCACAACATCCAGAAACCCTACTTCAGGAGAGACATCATTTCTGTACTTTCCGTACGTAGCTTGTTTTGTGTAAGCCACTAATCGAAGTTTATCCTTGTACGTCAGCTTCAGTGCTTTCCCATCTTTCTCTACAAATTTCAAAATATTTTGATTTAACTCATTATCTTTCAATAAAAAATCAAAAAGTCATCACATTCACATTTATTTATTTTACTGGGTGGGGGTGGGGTGGGGTTGGGGGGTTGGGGGGGGGGGGGCATTTGAAAACCTAACTTGGTTGATATGCATTGTAGCTGCACATTCTTTTTTTAACCTGGACATATCTAACATATATATTTTATGATACTTCATGTTCAAAGTTTTTCTTTCTTATAAGTGAATTGGAAAGCATTAATTTTTAGCCACTTTTTAACTCTATCATATTTGGTGCCCTGAATGTATATATACATGTATTAATTTGTTCCACAAACAAAAAGGTTTTGATGAAATTTTTGAAATCTCATTTATAGAATATGGTCATATAAATACTACATTGGTGGAAATTCAGGAGTAGTAATGCCTGCAAATAAAATATTTTAAGCATGGCTTTAAAATATGGCCTTATAGGGCTGTCACAGTTTCAAAATTTTTCAGGTCAGGTCGGTTCTGTAAATTTTTGGTTCGGTTTCAGGTTTTTCAGTTTGGTTATTTACATCTTTTTTAAACCTTAATTTCATGAACTAAACTTGAAAAATCTTTATTTGTTACATTAAATTCACCTTGAAAACAAATCTTAATCATGTTAACATCTTGACATCAGTGTTTAGGACTACAACATGACCACTTTTGCTTGTTTTGATAATTATTCCATCCTTTTGGGACAAGTGTTTTGTCATGGATGAAGTAAATTTCAGTTGTGATGTTATTTATCAATATTACTGATGTCATTCTTTTGATTTCAACACCATTTTTTGTATAAAACAGTTTTTAATATATAAACCAGACCCGAACCGAAATCCAGAAAAATGGTACCGAAACTGAACCAAACAACTTGGAGAGTCTCATCAAGATATTAATCACTTAATTGTAACTTAAATGTCAATCCAGTGATATTGAATACATAGTACTGTAAATGACTTCAAATTTGATAACATGACCCATTCTGGTAAAAATGCTTGCAATTTCATCCTTAAATTATTTTTTTGACTGTGACCTTTTTTCCTACAAGTTTGAACTTTCATTGTGGCTCCACCCTATCCCCAGGGGGTCATGAATTGAACAAACTTGAATCTACATTATCTGAGGATACTTCCATACATTTTTCCTATGTTTTCTTATGTAAAACTTTGATCACCCTTTGTGGCCCCACCCTACCCCCAGGGGTCATGATTTGAACAAACTTGAATCTACACCATCTGAGGGTGCTTTCATATAAATATGACCAATCACAGCTTTGCTGTTCTTGAGAAAGAGATTTTTAAAGATTTTTCCTATATATTCCTATGTAAAAGTTTGATCGTCCACTGTGGCCCCACCCTACCCTGGAGGTCATGATTTGAACAAACTTGAATCTACACTACCTGACAATGATTCCACATGAGTTTCATCTTTCCTTGCCCATTGGTTCTTGAGAAGAAGATTTTTAAATGATGACAATAATTTTTACTATTACGTAATTATCTCCCTTGGTGGAAGGCGTGGACCTTCGTTTGAACAAACTTGGATCCCCTTCACCCAAAGACACTCTGTGCCAAGTTTGGTTGAAATTGGCCATTAAGTTCTGGAGAAGAAGATGAAATTGTGAAAAGTTTACAATGACAACACCAATGCCGACAGACAACGGACAAATTTTGATTAGAAAAGCTCACTTGAGCCTTCGGCTCAGGTGAGCTAAAAACTTGCTCTTGTTGCATTCCAATTAATAAATGACTTGAACAAACCAGGCTCTGTTTCAGAATGGTGTACATATATTCAGTATTGTGTTTTCTTTCATGTCTGTTTGAAAATTTAAACTGAAAACTGCTGAAATAAGAAGATTCTAAAATAATGTATTTCTGTACATTAAATGAAGGAGGGTATTTGCGATCATATATTTTTGCAGGGTCTTGTTTTACACTAGATTTTTATCACTACATTATATCTACAATTTTTCTACAAAATTTGAATGAGATCTAGCTTTGGAAATAATTTTAAATTTTTTCTATCCTTTTCTGTCTAATCACACATCAGGGCTAGAAATAATGATTTTTTTTCACTGGTTACTCAGGCTATCACCTTAAATTTTTACTGGTCTACTCAGTACTTTCACTGTCCCACTGGGCCAGTAGATTTAAAAAAGACTGGCCCAAAACCATAAAAATAATAATATATTGTTTATATTGTGATAATAGCACAACTTAGCAAAACAAGAAACAATAGAAATTGGATGCACAACCCTGTCAATGACCATGAATGTATTTTGATATGCATTAAAAAAAACACTGACCCAAAGGGCACATGCCCTCTACAATGTACTAGCCTAGATTATAAATTCACTGTCCCCAGAACAGCAGGCAATCAATTATTTCGAGCCCTGACACGTGCCGTAAAGAAGCAGTGAACCAACACACATCAGTATAGGTGTAAGCTTTGTAAATTTTTTTTTATGGTATACAATTGTGCTTGCCACAGTGATAATGTAAAACTTAATAGCCAATGCAGCGAGCTTTAACAGGTCTGGATGATTTCCAAATATGGAAGTGAAGAATGGTAATCGTAAATTGTATAAATACACAGAATAAACAAGGTGCTAATCCTTCTGACCAATTCAATAACTCATTAACTGCATTTAGACAAAAAGATTTTTTTAGAACAAACTTTTTGTAAACTTTATGCATATTTAGGAATGATAAAGTATATATGACTTACAATTCTACCATGAACAAATGCGACTTGAAAGCTTAGAATAAATTCTGAGTGGGATTAAAAATCTGTCACTAAGAGGTAGTATCCCCAAAAGTTTAACTTGTGTTAAGAAATTTGATATAAATGCGGCAGATTTTCATTTTTCATAGCCTAACATGAAAATGTTCTCATATGGGAATAAAACAGTCTTAATTATTTCCTGAGTGTTTATTACATTGTACAAAATTGTCCATGCAGTTTCTGGTATGCGAGGCAAGATATGGTGATAAAAATAATTCAGACATGCAAATTCCCTTTTCTCCATGTTTTTCATCTTTCCTTACGTCCATTTAAAGTGTATATAATATGGTATTCGGCACTCATGAAACCCGTGTTATTTTAAAACTACATGTAGTCTACATGATGAATACTTGTGTGCATTAGATTTATACGCATGGAAACCATGCGTTATCGATAAAAATCAGACGGCTTAGCAAAATTATATTTACCAACATAGAGTATGTTCTTATAAATGTTATAATTGTACTTGATAATAGCTTGACAATGTGATCTATTCCTCCATAAACGATCGCATTGTTACATGCATTAATTTTTTCTTTTCCGAGATGAAAATGTCAAGTTTGTTCACGGTAAATATGTGGGGAATACCTTATTCTTCCAAACTCTTCATCTTACTTCTAAAGATTTTTTGTCAAAAAATCTTTTTGAGGAGAAAAAAACAAAAGCACGTGTTCTCTTTTTGTTCCTTTGAAATATGTTTTGGGGTGTGTAAATATGCTGTTGTCTGATTGGGCAGAAAAATATTTATGTGTATATGATGTATATTTCAGTTATCGTTTTTGACTTCCATATTTGGAAATTGTCAAGACCTGTTCAACGACAAAGCCTGGGCGAAGATAAAATTCGGACTGTGCATATTCATCCAAACGAATTTTAATCAGCAGTAATCTCTGGACCCACAATGCAACGCTTACTGCATCTCACCACAAACTTCGTTCTCGCGGTAACAAAAAAAAGTTCAACAAAGAAATAAACTCACCTTGATTTAAAGAATATTGCAGATAAATAGCAGGTTAAACTTTCTATATTTAAAATTAGCATTGTTCAGGCTTCTGTTTAGTAATGCAACTTACGTACGACGTCATGTGAAGTCAGAGTCTGGAGGTACCAAATGTCATGTGCGGATAGAATAGACAGATCTAAATTAAAACTGAATAGGTAGATGTGCTCGCCCAAACGGTCGCACCGTCAACATTTTAAAGGTTTCAAATTCACAAGTATTTCTAAAATCTACGATAATTCCCTGATCAGTTGATAGCTAGAATGTGAAATGTTTGATTCGAGAAAAATTAAAATGAGTTTGCAAAAGAAAATGTGAGGTAGCGAAAGTTTTATTATAGTGTACGGGTGGTCAAAAAGAAAGACATATTGATTGTGACAAGCCCCTGTGGCTACATTCTTCTGATGTTCCATGAATAATGTTATGTCATGATGCTAAGTTATCGTCTACACAACTAAAAGTTCAGACTGATTTCTCGCCATGTAATTTACCGAGACTGGCGAGATGGGTTAACCGGGTTAGGGTCAAACACAATCCGATATTATCAACGTATAGATCAAGTACCTTTAAAAAATCTAACAGCAAGTTTGTAGAGCTCAGGGAGATTAAAACCCCAGCTTTTCGCAAATTCATCTCCATCTTCTTTGCTTTTATCATTGCCGTGAACACTTATATTGGTGACACCATTCACAAGCGACTGCTCGGCCTCCGCCATCTTGGATTTAGCCACGTCGGATTTATAGATAAGTCGTGCTTATTCGAGATTACAAGTTTGGAACCATTGCAGTATCTATATTTTCCGTATTTTATCAAACAAATTGATGAATAAAATTTTGAATGTATACATTTTTAGAATAACAAATATACTATCATAATGTAGTCGATTAGAAAATTTGTAAATTAGCCTATTGAATCGAAATTTTTGTTCTTGATGTAACTTTGGAAAAATTCGCGCGAAACATCAAATTGCTGCAGCAGTGGAAAAGGCGGTATAGCGCGGTAGGTAGTAGAAGTGTGAAAAAAAGGTACCGTATACAAATTGCTTGTCACATTTTTAAGCTGTATTTGTTTGCATGGCTAGGGGCTGGATTCTACAGCCACAATAAAAAGGAAATAATATGCAACAGCTAGTTTGCATAAACCATGGTACCGGGTACGTTCGCCCTATCTACCTGTTCGCATATATGGCAAGAAATTAGCCCTGACTTTCAAGTATGTTCATTTGTAACCAGTAACAAGGGTTACAAAAGCCTGTAACTGAGTAGCATTTCCTCAGTTATTTAATGGTTACAATGGTTACAGTGGTTACAGTGGTTAATAGGGCTGTCACGGTTCCAAAATTTTTCGGGTCGGGTCAGTTCCGTAAATTTTCGGTTCGGTTTCGGGTTTTTCGGGTCGGGTATTTACATCTATTTTAACCCTTAATTTCATGAATTTAACTTGAAAAATCTTTATTTGTTACATTAAATTTACATTGGAAACAAGTCTGAACCATGCAAACGTCTAGACATCGGTGACTTGGCCTACTATTAGCCACAACCTGACCATTCCTGCTCATTTTGATAATTATCTAATACTTCCGTGACAAGTGTTTTGTCGTGGAATGAAGTAGATTTCAGTTGTGATGTTTATTTATAACTGTTATCATCATCATTACTTTGATTTCGACGCCATTTTTTGTATTGAACAGACTCTAATATATAAACCAGACCCGAACCGAAATCTGGAAAAATGGAACCGGAACCGAACCGAACAACTTGGACTGCGGTTCTCGGTTATTTCGGGTACTCGTGACAGCCCTAGTGGTTAAAAATGGGGACTTTATGGTACAATTTTCACTTTTAGCTGGTTACAATGGTTACAGTGGTTACAGCAGTTACACTGTGGTTAAAAAATAAGATTTTATGGTACACAATTTTCACTGTGTGGTTACAATGAGTTCTTCTATTCCTTGTGACATGACCTTTATTTGGGTACCATCATATTTGACCTTTTGACCTTGACCTTGGAGTTTGACCCAGTTTTACAAAATTTTACCCAACTTTAACCTTGGCCATTACTTTTGAATAATTGGTGCTAGGGCTTTCATACTTCACAATAATCCTAGTGACAAGACCTTCATTTGGATACTAACAACTTTGACCCTTTGACCTTGACCTATGATTTTGATCTACTTTTGAAAAACTTTAACCTTGGGCATAACTTTTGAACAGTTGATGCTAGGGCTTTCATACTTCACATGTGTAATCCTTTTGAAAATACCTTCCTTTTGATACCAACAACTTTGACCCTTTGACCTTGACCTTGGAGTTTTACCTACTTTTGAAAAAACTTTAACCTTGGCCATATCTTTTGAACGGTTGGTGCTAGGGATCTCATATTTCACTTGTGTATTTCTTGTGAGAAGGTCTTTCCTTGGGCACCATTAATTTTAACCATTTGACTTTGACCTTAATGTTTGACTTACTTTTGAAAAACTTTAACCTTTTCCATATCTTCTCAATGGTTGCTGCTAGGGCTTTCATATTTCATAGGTATATTTTTCTCAGGACAATACCTTACTTTGGATACCAACATATTTGATTTGCATTTGAGAAAGTTTAACCTTCGCTGTAAGTTGCCATACGGGGGCATCAGTGTTTCACAAACACATCTTGTTTTCCAAATGTTGCTACAGTAATTTTTTTAAAAAAATTTAATCTTAATTAAATAATTCAAATTTGATATTAATGCTTTTTACGTGCTTAATTGGTTTAATTATACTTAATAATGTCACTGTAATTTGGAGGTTCATATCCATGTTTTTTTGTTTTTTTTACAATCTGTGATGTTTTGAAAACAATCAAAGGACTGAGACATTAATACTTGTAGGCCCATTATGGAGCTGAGCAGCAGATGAGCAAGGTTTTACCTCTGAAGATTGATAATTTCACACATAAAATCCAAACCTTTGATTTAAAAATGATATATAAGAAGAAGGAAAATAAAAATTCATCAAACTACTATGATACGCCTGTTGTTTCCCATGTGCAATTTATGTACCAATGTACATATAATTTATTGAAAAAAAATCCATTGGTTCATTATTCAACTTTCTGCAATATAAATAGGGCAAATGGACAATGTGTGAACAAGTTTTAGGGCGATTGGATTCTGGGCAAATGAGAATTAGGGCGAACGGCATCAAGGGCGAACAAATTTTAGGGCGAACGAACATACAACCATAAACCACAGGCACTTGTTTCGTATACGGGGCACCATAGTTGCCAACTCGCCCGATTTCGTCGGGTTACACCCGATTTTCCGACCCTTAACCCGATTATTTTTTATGACACGGCGGGTCATGCTTTTCACCCGATTTTTGCTTAGCCATGTACTCCAAGATCTTCGCATCTCTTTCAGTGTGATTTTCTCAGTTTTTTAAAAAAATTATTAGCTCTTCTGAGCCAAAGGCTCAAAGAGCTAATGCTATGGCCATTTGTGCGGTGTGCGTAAACTTTTTAGAATATGGGCCATAACTCAAGAACCCCTTGGCCAATTATTGTCAAATTTGTCACAGGGTATCCTTGGCCCAAGGGCTCCCATTTATACTAAAACTAGGGTTGTGACCCTTAAACAAGGGGAGATAATTAGGAAAATAGAAACAAAAGTACTCGTTGCTAAAAAATCTTCTTCTCAAGAACCACTGGGCAGATTATCACCAAACTTACATAAAAGGATGAGGATATGTTGTAGATTAAAATTTGCACGGGGATTTACCCTGGGGCAAAGGGCGTGGTCTCAAGGTCACTTCAAAGTTGACCAAAAATTACATTTTATTAAAATGTTGATATTTTGCTTACTATAAGGACTAGGATCATCAAATCTTGTCAGTTGATGCATCTAAGGACCTCATATCATGTTGACTCAAAAGTAGGTCAAGGTGACCTACTTTTTGAATTTTGCGGGCATTCTTTTTCAAAATGATTTAGAGGCATATTTTGAACAATACAAGGCCTATGATCATCAAACTTTGTCAGTTGATGTATATTGGGTCCTCGAAGTATGTCAACCAAAAAGTAGGTCACCTTGACCTACTTTTTGAATTTTATGGCTTATCTTTTTCAAAAGAATTAAGGCCATTAATTCGAATACTGAGAGGTTTAGAATCATTAAATCTTGTAAGATGATGCATCTTGGGGCCATAAAACATACTTATTAAAAAGTAGGTCACAGTGACCTACTTTTTGAACTTTGCAGGCATTCGATTTCAAAGCGTTTTATAGGCATAATTTAGACATTTTGAGGCCTATAACCATAAAACTTTGTAAGTTGATGCATCTTGGGTCCTCAAAAAACAACAACTGAAAAGTAGGTCACCGTGACCTACTTTTGAAAATTTATGGCTTTAATTAAATATTTCAGGTACTTATTGGCTTAGAATCATCAAACTTTGTCAGTTGATGCATCTTGGGTCCGTGGAGTACAACAACTGAAAAGTATGTCACGGAGACCTACTCTTGAATTTTTATGGCTGTATTTAATATTTTCGTGTACTATTTAGCTTAGAATCATCAAAATTTGTCAGTTGATGCATCTTGGGTCCTCAGAGTAGGTTGACTGAAAAGTAGGTCACCTTGACCTACTTTTGAAAATTTATGACTTTAATTAAATATTTTGGGTACTAATTGGCTTAGAATCATCAAACTTTGTCAGTTGATACATCTTGGGTCCTTGGAGTAGGTCAACTGAAAAGTAGGTCACCGTGACCTACTTTTGAAAATTTATGGCTTTAATTAAATATTTCAGGTACTAATTGGCTTAGAATCATCAAACTTTGTCAGTTGGTGCATCTTGGGTCCTTGGAGTACAACAACTGAAAAGTAGGTCACTTTGACTTACTTATAGAATTTTATGGTTATAATTAAAAAAAAACATTTTAGGTACTAATTGGCTTAGAATCATCAAACTTAGTTGATGGGTCCTCAGAGAATGACAAGTGATAAGTAGGTCACCATGACCAACTCTCAGGTACTAATTGGCTTAGATTCATCTTGGGTTCTCAGAGTGTGAATTGGAATTTCAAGGGTTTATCTAAATATACAGGATACTTAGAGGCTTCAAATAAAAGTGATAGGTTGTACAGTATATCAGAAGAGCGATTCAAGGCCCTTGGGCCTCTTGTTTTTTTTATTCTTCAGTTTCATTCACGTCATTCAAATGTGTACTTATTCCTAAATTGAAGTGTTTGCTGCCAAATAAATATTGTATTCCACGTGAAGTTTATTCTTTGGTGGTGCATGTACTTGTCCACTAATCCACGTTAATATATTGGCAAGGAAGCATATCAGTGACAAGAAATAGCATGAAGCGATCTGGTGATCAAGATCTGATACCCCACTGTCATTGGCTGTTGAAATCTGCTGTTGCAGAAAGTAGTAAAAGAAATTGATAGGATCTGAATGAAAAAAACCCAATATGACCGGCCTTTACATACAGAATTTAATCGGCCATTATGTCTGTTCAGTGTTAAACTTATAGGCCATTTTGGCAGTTAAATTTTATTTTTTCCGGCCATTTAGAATTTTTATCGGCAAATGGCCGATGGCCGACGGCAATCTGAATACTTTTTTTGTATCGATGATTTCATAGATTTCAAGCACATGTTTGACAATGACAAGTGCACAAATCTCCGTAATTCCATTGGTTACGACGAATTTCATCAATATCCCCACCAAGAAAAAGGGAGATATAGTATTCTAGAACTGGATGAAAACTTCTGACATCGTCCATAAAAATGAAAAAGGGAATCAGCATTTATTTAATACTTTTTTTGCATCTCTAATTTCGTTTTCAGTCATTGTGGGAAATCCATTTTTTTAGCGAAAGAAACGAGCTAGTTTTAGATCTGAATTAAACAATGTCATCATTTTCTGTATTTGATAGCTAAATGAACATTTAGAATTATTGCTTCCGGGCTATATCAACAAAGATTACCCTTTAAAAGGCTAAATTAAGCAGCCAATCAAAGCCAAAGTGATGAGCATGAAAAATATTTATAATTATATTTGTATAATTTATGTCAAACTTAAGATGTTTTTTTTTTTGTCTACTTCATTGCAGTTGATATTTGAGTTTAATTATTTTAGTGGTCATTTAAGGCCATATTTACAGAAATCAATGCATAAAACAACTCAGGCAATGCTACCTCTTTTGAGGCCTGAACCTCTCTCTTTTTCATTGCAGTAGGTTAACGTGTATGCAAAAATATTCTTGGAATATTCAATAGTCATTTGTTAAAATGAAAGAATCAGTAGAGGAAAAAATGAAAAGCACTACACATGCAAAAGGATTTTATCTATCTTCAGATGGCAAGAACCAAGCAGACAAGCAGGCAGAATTCAAAAAAAAATTCTTTTCCAAGGGCAACATTTCAGCCAGTGAGTATAAATCTATAATGTCACAAGTTATGCTATGAAGCTTTTGTATACTTGCGGACTCTAAATTATATGGTATTTGTATGTAGCACAAAACACGAGCACACTATACACTTGACAATATGTTATCTTCAGATTGGCTTTAACAAGTAGATATATCAGCACTTTTTGCAGAGGATGGGTTAAAGGTGCATATATAATGTTTTTTAATTTGTTTATGATCTGTACAAAATACAATTTACCAGAAGTGTTTTATTCTTTAATTAGGCCCGTCAGAGGAAACGTCCCAGAAAACCCAAAGCTGAGCGTTTATGGATGACTGAACGAGAAGCCAGAGCCCCGTGGCTTTACCTGCCGTACCGCTATGATCCCTGGAACAAATCCGATTCGGATTCTGATACAGAAGATGAGATGGGTCATGATTATTTGGATGACGAGGTTCTGTTTGGGAGTCTCCGTGGTAACATAGTTGGGATTCGCTATTATACTGGAATTGTAAGTTTATCATTTACAAATTATTTTAAACATATTAAAACAGTTCTAAAAATAGTCAATCTTCCTGTTGTGTACTGCATGACTTAAATGGGATTGATTATTGTTTGATACACTGCTTTAACTTAAGATTTTAATTTCACTTGTAGGTGAACAATAATGAGATGGTGGCATTGGAGAGAGAACCACAAAATAAGTTTGATAGAAATGCCATAAAAGTGGTCAATATGGTCCGTCAACAAGTAGGACACATTAAACGAGAACTGGCTGCAGCATTAGCACCAATTATGGACAGTGGTTGGGCCAGATTGGAGGGGTAACTTACTTTGTTACGATCAAAACTATTTAAGGAAGAATGTACAATTTTCACCTGACAAAAAGAAACTGAATCTAAAACACCTGATGCTATCAAAAAATTGTGTGAATTGAAGAAATTTCAGGTGAAGTGAGAGAAAAAAAAAGACAAACAAGGTAAATTTGATTCCAATATTATGACAGAATAGTTCCATTTGGGAGTCAGAACCAGTTTAGTATGCCAGTAGACATCACTCTATGGGGCAGACCAGAACACAAGCAGCAAACCATTGCAAGGTTAGAGAGAAGTGGTATTAGGATGAAGGTGGCCAGTGATCCTGTGGGCGGGGCCCTGAACTCAGCACCAGGACCGAATTCTGGTATGATGTATGGAGTGGTGTCAAACAGAAGAACATTCCTAACTCCAGCAGAGGTAAAATTCTCTCTACTGATTGCTTAGCTCACTTTTGGTGCCTCGAGAACTTTGTTATTTTACAGGAAGAGAAAGGAAAAAAAATGTTAAGAGGATACTGTGTTCGTTTAATTTATCTTCATTAAAAAAATGACATCTGTGGCATGTAAACAAATGAAAGAGGGTCTCAAAATTGTTAACAGGTCAGTGGTCCAAGTTGCAACTAAAATGGTCACATTTGCTACCAAAAAATTAATTTTGCAACTAGAAGTAAGGCCAAAAAAATAACTTGGTTCTCAGGTCATTTTCTCAAAAATAAATGCAGGAGGGAAGCCTATTTTTCCCTTTTTAACTCATAAAAACAGACACAGGATTTTTGATTTTTTTTATGATTTCGAAACTAACAACTTTTAATCAGTAGTGCTTCAACATTGAATGTAGAAATCAAGATAGTTTATTTCCTGCTTCTTTCTCTTTTCTCTTACATCTTCTACATTCTGATGTTTGGTGTAATGAAATGACGGCATCCTAAAAATCAGTAGACATGTGTTAAACTTACAGAACTCAACACTTTTAGTGATGCATCTGGTCAATTTCTTACGTAACACAACTAATCTAAGAGTGTTTCAGCACTTATGATTTTATTAAACATTGTCAAATTTATCAGTCTTTGGTTTACCCACACTAGATGAAACGTGCAAATCTTGCTGACGTCCAAGATCCAAGGTTGAGGGAGCCTTTGATAGTGTTATTGATCGAGTTCTAGCATGGAAAAACTTTCAAAAACCCCCACTTTGTACCATGGAAGTCTTACAGTCATTCCCTTATGAATTGGCACTGAAATCAATGCCATCATGACCAAACTTAATCTTGATGCTTTAACCTGTTAACTCGACAGCCATGTTTGCGATTTTTAACTAGGCCAATAGTCTGGATCATTTTGATGTTTGTCAAACATTTTACTGATATCCAAAATGCAGTCAAAATGCGGTCAGGGATTCTGGATTTTTTTTGGCGCTGCGCCAGCGCATGAGAGAAATTTTATTTTATTCATTTGAGGATAAAAATAGGTGATGCACATTGTTGAATGAGATGCGGGCAGGTCTGAGAACCTAGTTGTTAATATTTTTAGGCCTTAAAACTAACTCGCATTTTCGCGACTGAGAACACTGGGGAAGGCAATGGTCCATTTTTATGATCAGGATCGAGATTACTTTTTCCCACAATTATCCAGAAAAAGTTTGAAGACATTCCTTAATCTTTGTAAAGTGTCGCAAAGACTGAGATTACGTAATGTTGTGACAGCATGCTGATCATGCTGTATAGAACGACTGCCAAATGTCATAGACTTTTTAAAACCCGACCTTGTTAATGGAGCATTTGGTCAATATTGCTTGCATATCATCATGTTTTGGCAATATTAACAGCAACTGTTTAATAGATTAGGTACATAGTTATGAAGTAAACATGACAAACAGCTGACAAAGTCCTATCTCAAAGTTTCCACCTGATTCTCACATGAGCAGGGTTGTGGTTAACTTTTGAAATCTTAGGGGCCATGTGGGCTCCTAACTTTTCAAAGAACAAGGTATGGTTTTAATACAATTCTTGCCCTGTGTTTTTCTTAAAAATGAAAGTGGTGTAAAAAAATTAAAACTCATGCTTTCTGAATCATTGAAATTCCATGCAAAAAGATCATACAAATCATTTTTCTCTCATGACCTTCTAAATGCTAATTGTGACGTCATAAACTTGTGCAATTTCGTATTTTCTTAAAAAGTTGCAGAAGACACCAATTTTCAATGGAATTTTCTTTCAGATAATATTGTCCACAGCCATCGCCCACAAAGATTTTGAGATATGTGATTTTTCAAAGAATTTTACACAACATATCCAAAAATTAAAGTGGGCGATGGCTGTGGACACTATTTTCTTAAGGAAAATAACCCTTGAAATGAGTCATTTTGAGGCATTTTCTGTTTAAGATAGAGAAATGAATCAAATTGATGACGTCATATTTCCAGAATGGTACTCCTTCATGCCATATTCTTTCCTGATTTATCACAGTCATATACTCAACTAATATTAAATCCAGTTTCAAAACTTTTTGAAAACATTAGATTTTTAGGGCACAATAAAGCTAAAACCGTACCTTCTTCTTTTACGGGCCTACGATGATTCACGGGCCCACATTATAAGTCAATTAAAAATAACAACAACAAAAATCCCAAATTTTTCTAATTGATTTTTTTATTCGTAGTATCGATATGTTCGCAGTAAATGAATTTTTGTCATGTTTTCTCTTTTCTAAAAACTTCGATCCGATAATATGTTCATTTTGTAGTGTTTAACCTTATATAACTGAAGCATCTATGGTTTAACAAGGGGGCATATTAAATAAGAAATAACATACAACCTGCGATGAAGTTTGATCCCGATCTTTTATTGTGTGCATTTGACACGGTAATTCAAATTCTATCAGTGAATAACTACTCGGATGGAGTGTGTGACAACCATAGCCGATTGTTACAATATTTCTATTAGAACAATCTCAAACATTTGCTCTCATATCACAGGTTTAACGGAGATTTCACCACTTCGATAAATTGCCATGTTTGATCTCAGTCACGTACATGTTTGAATAAAATGCTTGTAGGCAACACAAATAATCTAGGATAGTAGAGCGTTTTCTTAAAAACTGAAAGTACATAAAATATAAAACTGAAATGTGATTATGTTCCGGAAAAAATCGTTCGCCATGTGGGCGACCAGATTTTTAATATCTAATCGCCCACAGCAAAATTTACTCGCATTTGCGAGTGGGCAAGTGGTTATCCACAACCCTGCATGACTCAAACTTGTAGCAATTTAATTGGATTTAACTTTAATTCTAGGATAAAATCATTTGTGTTCTGTGTGCAATCATATGGGTGGTTTTATGTAATAACAATATTTCATAAGTGGTTCCTGTAGTATGGTAAATTGTTTAGTCACAGTAATAAGTAATCTTTGATTTAAAAAAAAGGCATATATGTACATAAATGAGTGTTTGTTCTTTGCTCTTATGTCATACACTGTACTAAATGTGTTATTCACAAAAAGTTTTCACCATGGTGAGTGAAATATCTGTTGATGGCAACTAGAAATTTCTTTAATGGCAACCCCCCAAAAACTTTGGGTTGCCATTTAGGATAGTAAGTGTGACTTGGAGCACTGCAGGTCAAGGTTTGTCACTAACTTTTCTGGGCATTAGTCCAGCAGGACAGTGTTTCTTCACTTTTACTAGTGCTCAGGCATTTTTGATAGTCCTTTAAAAAAATGAAATATAATATTTTGTAATGATTTTATGCAAAAAGTTAATAATTATTGCATTGTACTTTCTATATTTCTCTTTGAAATAAACAAAGCATTTATGTGAAGTGTTTTATTCCACAAATTTGTTGAAATCTTGCAATCAGCAACTTCTATCATATTCTGAGTCTTGTTCCTTTTACGTTTTTAAAAACTAATGGTAAAAATGACTTTTTTTAAGGTGAAGAATGAACTTGACAAACTATTTGAGAGTTTGAATGAGGGTGATAAAACGACTCCATCCGAACCTACAGAGGTACAGTGTAGTAGTGAATTGGTAAACAATATATTTACATCCACTAAATATTGTCTCCTTTATTTCATATGAAAAAAATATTGCCATCATGACTACATTAACAATAAACTAGTAATAACCATATTTTTGGCCAACAATAAAAAATGATTTGTTTGCACTATGACCGACCTGGCAAAATCACCCCTACCTGAATATTTTTTAATACTTTGAATTTTTTGTTTTTTGTTTCCAGGGAATTACAGATTGTCCATATTATATTTAAAGTTAATATCATTTGTCAAAGACAGTCTTTAGTTTGAAAATATTTACTGCAGTAGATATTAAATACCGGTATGTGTAGCTGCATGTTCCATGTACATGTATATTGAAAATGTCAATTTCTTTGATTTATTGAGGATTGTAAATGTGTACATTAAGGAAAAATCCTACCTACCTATTTACCCACCTTAAAAAATGTGGACCAGAGTACATCAAACAAAAAAATCTTTTAATAATGGCCTTATAGCAATCTGTTTGAATCAATGTAACATACGGACCAATAAGTTCAATATTGCCAACTTTATACAAAAAGGTAATTTATACAGATGTAAACAATGAAATTGTCTTTCAATGATAAACAATGAAATGACTTTCTTTGTTTGTTCATGCAGGGAATAATAATGAATTGACGGATTTCTGCGATTTTCATTCCCTGTGACTTTAAAATACATGTATTTTGAGAATTAACAAATTAAGTTTATAACGAAGCAAAATCATCCTTTCCTGGCACTTCTTATAAGCATGTTGTACCATACATAGGAATAACTTATAGAAATGTCCCCATGAACCAGTAAAATTTTAACCCTAAAGATTAAAATGATTCACAGTATCCATGAATATAAAAAGAACTCTTTTTAAAGGCAATATCCAGTGCTATGTATAAACATCAGAAGCAGGCTCTGCACTGGATGATTCAGAGAGAGAATGGGAATCAGCTGCCCCCTTTCTGGGAGAACAAGAATGGACAGTACTTCAACTCTGTGACCATCTTCACAACCAAAACCAAGCCAAAGAGTGTCTGTGGAGGTAGGAATACTAATGTTGTATTTACTAAAAAAAGCAAGCCAAAGAGTGTCTGTGGAGGTTGTACACGAGGTGTTTGCAATTACAAGAATTACCTAATAGCCCAGGGGCTAGTGGCAGTTACAAAATTACTAGCCTGAAGTTTTTAATTTAATAATTTAATAACAGCAACACCTATATATATGTACAATTAAAAGCCTAAAAATATGGTTAAGTTGAGAATTGTCAGTTTTTAGCTCACCTGAGCTTTTCTGATCAAAATTTGTTTGTTGTCTGTCGTCGTCGTTGTTGTCATCGTTAACTTTTCATCACATTTTCATCTTTTCCTCAAGAACCACTGGACCAATTTCAACTAACTTGGCACAGAGTATCTTTGGATGAAGGGGATTCAAGTTTGACCAAATGAAAGGCTACACCCTCTTCCAAGTGGAGATTACTAAGAAATAGTGAAAATTGGGTGGGGGGATTTAAAAATCTTCTCAAGAACCACTGGGCCAGAATAGATGAAACAAATGTGAAAGCTTCCCTACATAATGTAAATTCAAGTTTGTTCAAATCCTGACCCCTGGGGGTAGGGTGGGGCCACACTGGGCGATTAAATCTATAGGAAAATTCTTTAAAATTCTTCTTCTAAAGAACAGAAAGCCATGACTGGTGATATTTAAATGAAAGCATCCTCAGGCAGTGTAGATTCAAGTTTGTTCATACCATGACCCCCCGGGCTAGGGTGAGGTCACAATGAGTGAACAAAGTTTTACATAGAAATATAAAGAAGAAATCTTTAAAAATCTTCTTCTCAAAAACAGCAAAGCCATGATTGGAAATATTTATATGGAAGCATCCTCAGGTAGTGTATATTCAACTTGTTCAAATCATTAATCCCTGGGGCTAGGGTGGGGTCACACTGAGTAAACAAAGTATTACATAGAAATATCTAGGAAAAATTTTTAGAATCTTTTCATGAGCAGCAAAGCCATGATTGGTGATATTTATATGGAAGCATTCTCAGATAGTGTAGATTCAAGTTAGTTAAAATCATGACCCTGGGTGTTGGGAGGGTCCACAATGGGCGATCAAATTTTTACATAGGTATACATATGAAAAATCTTCTGTAAAGGCATGATTAGACATATTTATATGGAAGCATCCTCAGGTAGTTTACATTCAAGATTGTTCAAAGTATGACCCCCAGGAGTTTGTAGGGCCGAGGGGCCATAATTGGTGATCAAAGTTTTACATGAGAATATATAGGATATATTGTTAAAATCTTGTTCCCAAGAATAGCAAGTCCATGACTAGTTATATTAATTCAGAAGCATCCTCATGCAATCTATATTCAGATTTGTTCAAATCATGTTGGCAAAGGGTAGGACAGGGCCACAATAGAAAATCAAACTTACAGAAAAAAATCTTCTAAAGCCATGATTAGTCAGAGAAATATGAAAGCATCCTCAGTTGGTGTAGATTCAAGTGTGAATAAATCAAGCCCCCCCCCCCCCTTTCCTGGGGGAAGGGGGGTGAATGTGATCACTTAACCTTTTCAATACTAAACTGGTTTCTGCTTTTCTCTAGCCAATGTGCTCAGGTAAGCGATGCGGCCCATGGGCCTCTTGTTATATATATAATTAATCGATTTGTTTGCAGCTTCTGGAGCTTCACTAACCTTTTAGTGTTACCACCTACATATTTGTTACTGAACCAACTATTGCTAGCAACACACAATGCATATACATTAGAATAGATTGGATGTCTTGATTTGGCAATAAAGTTTAATCTTATGTTAATTCAATTTTTCTTGCATGACCTCTAAAATTAGTAGCCCTGGGCATCAGGGGATTGTAATTGCACACCTCCAGGGCTCGACATTAACTTTTTTTCCTACTTGTCCATTCGGACAAGTTACCAAGACATTTACTTGTCCGAACTTCAACTTCACTTGTCCGAAAATTGTTCAATAAAGATACAATACTGTCAACTTGAAAACTAAAATAAAGTCCATTACATGTGCTTGATTCGTGATGTTATTGATAAATACATAAAAACAAAATTTCATCTAGACTTTCTATCCTAACAACAACATAAATGTTCACAAATGACAAATGAAACTGTCAACATCAAACAGAATCTAAACTTCGTAACTCGACGTAACTGTCATGCCTTTGCAGTAGTATGCAATTAGTGAACTTCGATCCCGATCGAGTGTGAACTCGGTTACCGGTACATAGCGATCCATATCGGGATCGAAGTTCGTTTTTTATGTACTGCTTCTGGCCTTCTGTCCTTACCGATGAACCTTCAACAGATGAACAGTCGTTCTTTTTATTATTTTAAGACTTCTTTACATTAAAATACACTTGTCCAATCGGACAAGTGCCCGGCAATATTCACTTGTCCGTAAGTTTTTTTCACTGGTACCGGACAAGCGGACAAGCGTTAATGTCGAGCCCTGACCTCTGAACATTAACAAAACCAAGCCAAAGAGTGTCTGTGGAGGTAGGAATCAGACTCATTCAGAGGGTAATTTTAGATGTAAAGTCCCCCAACAATTAACAACAAACTGTGTGAAATTTTGAAATACTACATGTATTTGTAAAATCTAGGAATACTGGCTGATGACATGGGTCTTGGAAAGACTTTGCAAACCATTGCTTTGATCTTGACAAACTTCAAGGATGGAAAACCTCTTGCTGTTCCAGTTGCTGGAAAAGTTCGACAGTCCAAGATATTACGAATGCAACGCAAAGTTCAGGTGAAACATTATAGTGAAATATTACAATAAATTAACAAAAGTTCACTAGTCTTAATTGTTTGACAGCTACAGTTGACTGTTTGTTACAGCATGGGTATAAGATATTCAGAAAAGCACTGAATTATAGTCCCTGGATGCAACATGAACAAGAACACCACAATGTGTAATAATACATGAATGTATCAACATGAATGCTAAACATATAGTTCATGTACAAAGTATCATACTAAGTACATGAACTACTGATATATGCACCAATATTTCTAACCAACAGTATTGAAATGGCCTTCCCTTGCATTGATTTCAGAGAATGGAGGATTATAAAAGCACTCCAAGTAAAGCTAAGAAGTCATTTGTCATCAAAGGGGAGCCAAATGAGATGCTAGACGACAGGAAACCTTTGGTCAATAGAAAACGTAAAACACTGGGTGACCTTTCTAGATATAGCAACACCGTGGATGACATCACTGATGAGGACAGCACTGACCTAGAGGAGGAGACAGAGGAGGAAGGTAAACAGGAGTCCTCAGAACAGTTAGACCATGTTAACATATATATAGGCATGCTGAAGGTATGGAGGCATGTTCAGCACATGTGAAGGTATATAGGAATGTTCAGCACATGTGAAGGTATATAGGAATGTTCAGCACATGTGAAGGTATACAGGCATGTTCAGCACATGTTAAGGTATACAGGCATGTTCAGCACATGTGGAGGTATACAGGCATGCTGAACTTATGGAAAGGTATAAAGGCATGCTGAAGACATGTTAAGGTATGCAGGCATACTCAGCATGTGAAGGTATGTGGGCATGCTAAGCATATTTGAAGTTACATGTTATATAGGCATGCTCAGCATAAGTGAATGTATACAGGCATGTTCACCACATGCGATTCTCGAATGGATGATAGGGTTATTATTATCATATGATACTTGAAGAAAAGTATCTGCATTCAAAGATCATATGCAACAAGCCCCTCTGTTTACTGCAATAAATTGTACATCTGATTGAGTCAACCGTTTCTGTATCAGCACAAACTGTGTGCTGGCAGATTTCTCCTGTATAGCACCACAGAGGTACTGTTGTCAGTAATTTTAATACTGGTGAAATGTGTCTGAATTTTAATTTTATTAATTCAACTTTGTAGACGGGAACAATGAACAAGTCATGTTAAAGAAAGATGATCCAGAATTCAAGTTAGAAAAAGATGCAAAGAAATTTGAAAAAATTGCATCTCCCATTGCAAGTAGGAGACCTAGAAGGTACAATTGTGTCAAATTTGACCTCTTGAATGGGGTGAAAAAAATGGTTTTTATATTATTCAACTGTCTGTCACCAAACATTATATTCTGACCCTTATGAAAATGAATTCAAACATTTGTGTGGTGTTGTCCCTGACCTAAACATATTTATAATGGAGATCTTGACTCGAGGTCACATATATCAATAAGATGTTGAAATTTTGTCACATATTATATCGAAGACGCTATATAACTGTAATTATTGATCATTTGATTTGAATGAAGTAATACTTCATATTTTGTTATCATGATCTAAATATATGTCATGAATTACATGTAAATTCATACGAGGTGGATACCTTGACGTTTTTAAATGGTGGGAACATCTGTCGTAACTTTGTTAAAACAGATATAGTAGATTGTATGTTTGAAGAGAATGGAAGCAGTAATGTATTTTTAGAATACATATGATATACATATATATTACATTTTTTTATTTGCAGAAATGTGAAGAAGCCCACCAGATATACCTACAGTAGCGATGAGGAGGAGGAGGATAAAGAAGTCAGAGAGACACCAATGAAAAGAGGTACATGTACGCAGAATAAAAGGGTAAACAAAACAAATACAGTCAAATGTTCTTATCTCAAAGTCAGTGGAACCTAGATAAAGCTTATGATATCAAAGGATCTGAGATATACTTGTAGATAAAGAAAAAGTTTTTTGGCTTTTAACTCACTCCGACATATCTATGGTATCAATGTTGGGAGATACCAAAGTTCAACTGTGTTTGTTATATTACATGATAAAACAGGGAGTGAACAGGGTTACATTATATAAATACTCCATTTAGTTTAGGGTAATATTGAAAATTTTAACCCCAAGAAAACCATTGTCAACCGAGGCTGTGCATTGGTTGACAGTGGTTTCATTGGGGGGAAAATTTTCAATATTACCCTCAACTACATGCAGTGTTTATTATACTGAATGTTTTAAACATATACAAAGAAAGGTGAAGTGTGCGAGCATAGATTTCATGCAGTCACGGTTTTTTGGGAATTATCACCCATCGTCAAATAATGTTGACTGTTGCCAAGTTCTATTGTGCTGGTTTCATCATTGAGAGTTAACAGTGTTTTTTAACAAATGTTTCTCGGTGAATCAAATTCAAGTAATTGACCTGAAAGTATAATATTAAACAGTATCTAGCAATTTCTGAGACAAATATTATGCATGAAGTTATAGAAAAAATACTTCTAGTATTTCCTTGTTGGAGGTACATGTACATGTATATCTGAATTCTTGAAATAATATTTACTTTTATTGATTATAGCAAAAGTAGTCCAAGTAGACAAAGAAAATTGTCAGCAGACTGGTACAGCAAGAAAAGGTCAAAGACTTGGTAAAGGAAAGGGGAAACAACTCCTAAAATCTGGTGGTCAGAAGTGTGAGAGCCAGGTGAATAAACTGATTGAGGACACAATAAGGATTGACAATGTCTGTACACAGGATATGGGAAAAGATCAACAGCATCTATTGGGGGAAGACACCATCAAGATTGACAGTGTCTCTGTAGAGAATGTAGGCAAGGATCAGCAGGTTCCAAAGGGGGAGGAGGGGGCACCTGTTCAGGAAAGTGGGGTACAAAAATCAGATAAGAAACAGAGCAGCCCTAATGCTGAGGCTAAAGATAAGACAGAATGTATAGCAGAGGGCCAGATAGGAAATGAAAGTACCGGAGGGACTGTATCTAGCACTGGTGTGTTTTAAGGACTCTTTTTTTCTTGACATGCACATTGTAAAGAGAGAAAAATAATTCAAAATGAAAGTTGAATTAAAAAAAATATTCTAAGCTTGAAAGTTTTAACTTTGTATTTCAGAATTGTATGCAGTGATTTGATTTTTCAGATAATGAGCAGATTAATGCAGTCTTGTGTCCAAAGTTGAAAACAGAGGGAGTAGGATGTGGACAAAAGCTAGAAAAGGAGTTTAAGTTTTGTACCATGTGTGGATGGAAGATTAATCCAGATATCTTTATAGAGAATGCCATGATGTGCCACAACAAAATGGATGAGGAGAAAATTTGTGAGAACATTGTCTACCCTCCTCAAAAGTTTTGTTCTAATTGTGGAAAACAGTTGTCATTCACAGGTAATCCTATTACTTACTTGTAAGATGAGAAATGATGAGGAAAATTTGTTCTTACTTATATGTACATGAATGTTGCTGTGCAAAGTGGACCAACAAACGTGTGGCTAAACCAAATGCAGGAAAAAAATTGAACTATTAATTTAGACGATCATAACCACGGAATACATGTGTTGTAAAATCTGTATCAGTGTTCTCAATTTGTAATTGTATGTGTACACATTTGATAAAAAGTATTTCAGAAGACTATAATGAAAGCATAAGCTTATATTGAATGCAGTCTTTGACGAACAAACTATGCATTTTTGTCTCTGAAAATAAACTCTATAATCAAGGTTTAATAGATATCAAATTTTGCAGAGAAGACAGTTGTTGAAATGAACTTGGGGCAGGTTTCTTCACAAGTGGAGTCTAAACCAAGTACAGGAAATGAGAAGAAAAACAAAGAAGAGGAGAAGATACCAAATGCTTCAGCAGATAAAAAGTTATTATTTAAAAAAAAAAGCAATTTTTACTTCAATCTGCAGTTGTTTTTGAGAAATTTAGTAATTCAGCATTATTTCTGTGTTTTGCTGTAATTTCCACGAGGGAAAATTTAATTAGAGGATGAAATAATTATAGTCTGACAATCCAGTAAAAATTGTATGAGTTTTCTTAGTCTTCATTATCTGTATAACATTAAGACACACCTGGTGTGATGACATTTTCATACAAATGTTTTATAGTTTGCCGTGTACGTCAGGGCTGAATCCAGATGCAAGGCCATTTGTACCTGTAAGTTTTTACTCTATTATTTGTATTGTTTAAGATGAGTTAAGATACATGTAAATTCATTGACGTCACACTTTGTTTAATTATCAGAATGGAAATTTGTGATTTTTAGGTCACCTGAGTCACTCAGGTGACCTATTGCCATCCGTTTTTGTCCATTGTCGTGCCACGTCCGTCGTGCATTAACATTTAATCATTTTCAGCTTCTTCTCTGAAACCGCTCAACCAATTTCAACCAATTTTGGCATATAGCATCTATGGGTGAAGGGGGACAAAAATTGTGAATTTCAGGTTCCCTGCCCCCCTGGGGCCTGAGGGGTGGGGCTAAAACCACCAAAATTAATGTAATCTTTAAAAATCTCCTTCTTTACTCCTGGATATCAAGCAGTCAACTGTTGGCATGATTGTAATAAACATTGAGCCCTCTACCAAAATTGTGAAATTCATAGCCCCAGGGTCAGGGGTTCTGGTGCTAGGGTGGGGCTATATAGATCATATAGTGAAAGTGCATTATTTCTTTGAAAATCTTCTTCTCTGCTCCTGGGTATTAGATAAACTAACTAAGTACATAGTTATGTTGAGCAAGACTGCCTCTTTCAAAATTGTGAATTTCATGGCCCCTGGGTCAGGGGTTCTGGTGTTGGGCGGGGCTCTATTGATTATTTAGTGAAAATGCATTAATTCTTTGAAAATCTTCTTCTCTGCTCCTGAGTATTAAATAAACTAACTAAGTACATAGTTATGATAAGCATGGCTGCTTCTTCCACAATTGTGAATTTCATGGCCCCTGGGTCAGGGGTTCTGGTGTTAGGGCGGGGCTCTATTGATTATATAGTGAAAATGCATTAAATCTTTGAAAATCTTCTTCTCTGCTCCTGGGTATTAAATAAGCTAACCAAGTACATAGTTACGATGAGCATGGCTGCCTCTTCCAAAATTGTGAATTTCATGGCCCCAGGGTATGGGGTTCTGGTGTTAGGGCGAGGATCTATTGATTATATAGTGAAAATGCGTTAAATCTTTGAAAGTCTTCTTCTCTGCTCATGGGTATTAAATAAACTAACTAAGTACATAGTTACGATGAGCATGGCTGCCTCTGCCAAAATTGTGAATTTCATGGCCCCTGGGTCAGGGGTTCTGGTGTTAGGGTGGGGCTCTATTGATTATATAGTGAAAATTCATAATTTCTTTCAAAATATTTTTTTCTGCTACTGGTTATAAAGCAAAGAAACAAGTGTATAGTTATGATGAGCAAGGATGCTTTTACAAAATATTTAAAACTTGTGGTCCTAGGGGTTCTGTTGTGTCTCTGAGGGGGGAGGGGGTGGGGGGCTCTATTGATAATATAGTGAAAATGGGTGAATTCTTTGAAAATCTTCAACTACATGTAATTGCATAGTTATGATGATGAGGGTACCTCTTTCAAATTTGTTAATTTCATGATCCTGAGTCATGGGTTCTGGTGTTAGGGTAGGGCTGTGTTAAATAGTGAAAATGCATTATTTCTTTGAAGATCTTCTCTGCTCCTGGGCATATTGGAGGCAAACAGACTAAAAGTTTTAATAAGCAAGGGTATTTTTACCAGAATTTTGAACAACTGGACCATTTAGTCAAGTGTTCTCACTACTGGACGAAAAAAGTGCTGAGAATCCCAAATTTTACTGATAATGTTTGATAATTACTGATACGGTACTGTTCTTGCTGATAAATACTGATATTTACTGTTATCATTACTGTCGTTGCTGATAATTTTAGTTGTTTCTGATAAATACTGATAATTACTGTCGTCTTTACTGTGTAGTCTGATAAATACTGATAAATACTGTTGATGTGCTGTCGATGCTGAGATTTACTGATAATTACTGTGGTCATTGTTTTTAATCTGGGAAGGGACTAAAATTGCTTAAGAAATGATTATTTGTTTTAAAGAAAGTATTTTATCAACAAATTCATTACAGTATTCTAACAAAAAAAATTATTCTACAAAAAAAAGTCACATTTTTTTTTGTTTTCATATTTCATGTATTGGTTTTATTATAATCATTTTTACATCATAATGTTAAAATCAGATCATAAATGTTTGTGTTTTTCTTTACCTTTATATTTCTCCTTTCACAAAGTTTTCAATATCTGCGGGAAATAATAGTTGTGTTGTTATTGCAGTGTTTTTTCTCCCCAAGTACTTTTTAAAACAAGTTTTTATTCTTAAAGGTTAAAAAAAAAATCCCATCTCATATTTTTTCCACGTGTATTTGTATTGTCATCAAAAGCTTTTAGGGGGCATCTTTAATATAGTCAATGGTTGTTATTGTCAATTTATTTTTTCGTGTGGAGAACTGAACATGTATGAGCTTTATAAGTTGAGACCCCCCCCCCCCCCCCCCCCCTCTATTTACATACATGGACAACTCTCATTTTAAGAAGACACTTTAGCCAGTATTAAATATATCTCACAAAAAAATCTATTCTGATTTTATGTTGTGTACACTATGTCCTTTTATTGAAGAATGTGTCAGGTTTAAACAATAAAAAAAAAACATCTTTAATTTGTAGAATAATCTCTTTTATATACATATAGCCAGTGCGCTCTAGTTCTCTGATTATGTCCTTGATGCGAATTTGATATCATTGTGTGGTATCGACGCTTTCTATCTTTCGTTTTTTTTTATTTTAATTATTATGCCTTCATTACACTAAATCTTATGCAGTTGATTTTCAATCAATGAAATACACGTCTTTCTTTAATTCTTTGTTAATAGTACATAAATCTGCGCTAGGTCTTTGGACATACGCGGAGATCAGTAAATAACTGCTTATACATGTCATACGCGGTCAGTCAGTTAAAAACAAAACAAAATAAAATAAAACAAAACTTGAAGTTACTTTCGTCCATAAATGCCGTCTAGCTAAATTCTGTTCTGGAACACACATGTCAACCGCGTGTAAAAGTTGTACTTTCGTTTTGAGAATCGGGTCAATTATTAGTACATTCTGTGTATCGTGCGACATGAATTTTGTAAAATTGGTTTGTACAGAGATTATAATATTGTTTTAATTCCATTTTCTCCTTGTCGGAGACCTTTGTATAAACGAACAGTATAGGCTGGGCGCTTACCGACTTGATTATGCTTTATTGTAGCACAAAAAGGGGGGTGGGGGTGAAATACTGTTAACTTAAAACTGATACGCGCAAGGTTGATTCTTTAGTTTTATGTTTAATAAGTCATACATGTTATAATTACTTATTACATATTTTTTATATACATGAATAAAATTATTTTAGAGAATCAATGAACGATACCAAATTCAGAACTATAACATTTATTCTTGAGTGCGATAAACAACGTGACGGTCATGTTACTGTCATTCAAAATTCATAAAAAATTTGAGCGATGTGGAGTTTAATTCCCTGTTTCTGAATTGTGAACAGTTAATGCTAATATAATTTCAATAATTGCTTTCACTAAACCATCTATTTTTTTTTTAATTTATATGTATATTTTGCATAATGTTTTAATTATAAGATGAAGTCAAATGTTCCGTATCAATTTCTCGTCTCCGTTTCACGGGCCCCAAACCATCGTTGACCGAGATTCAGAATTGAAAATACATGTAGCCCCCTCCCCGGGATTTTCTTTTAAATTTATCTCAAGCATGTCAAGAAATGTGCATAAAACTAACAAATAAAATTAAATACTGAGCAAAGATAGATTTATGTGAATTAAATAATTATTGAATATTAAGTCTGTACAATGTATATGTATATAACTTCATTTTTTTTTTATCTTTAAGTTGGTACTGCAATGTCCTATTTTGCTAAATAGTTTTTTTTTTCAATTTTCAATTTCATTCGTCAACAAATTGAATATTGCAGGATAATTTTTTTCAGTGCGACCGTAATTAAAGATTTTCCTGCTCAAAGAAGAAAGTACATGTACAGTGTAGGTAGTTTGTTTATTATGTACACCGGTGGCCGCAGACGAGGAACAATAGGTAATTAGTGCCCATTGTTACGCTGACCACTACAATTTACATGGAATATACAAGTTGTACCCCGTTCTTCCCCGGGGCGGAAGACTTGTACACAATACAGCCAAATCAGAGACTGGTCTTCGATTTTTGATCAATGAAGATCAATTTATTCCATGCAATTTTTGACCACACAAGATTAAAATCGATCAATTTGATCATATACATGTACTTTACTAAGTAAACATATTTAGGTCTCATTTCTTATTTCACATTCCATAAAATTAAATTAATGAGATTTTAAAACTTATTGAATAAAAATGTTTCCTGTCATGAAATTTTAAGAGACCAACATCGAAATAACATAAACACATGTGTACCTTCGCTCTGACACTTGGGATTTTGACCATGCACTAATATTTAATCAGCCCCCAATCTGCCGGTTGCACTTGTATGTATCGTGTACATGTAGATGTAGAAGAGATATTCTGGAAGAATCTAAAATGCCTATATTACGTTCAAATAAATGAATGTATGAATGAATAAATAAATAAAAAAAAATAAATAGATAGATAAATAAATAAATAAATAAATAAATAAATAAATAAATAAATAAATAAATAATCTGTGCCTCCAGATTGAACATATTCACCTCTGTTTTCATCTCTTTATTAAATTTAAAAATGCATAAAATTTCTCATTTTCGAGCAAATTTTCAAATATCTTGACAGAGTCCAGAAATCCAAACATTTAAAAATGAAAAAAAATAAATGTCTTTGAGAAAGAAAAAACAAAAATAGCTATATGAAAGGTCATCTTTAAAAAGAAAATGTTCCTCTCTTGACCAGTTGACGGAGTGAAACCGTGCGAATCAAACTTTTCTAACCTGCAGGAAATATTTTTTATTCCGATTTTTTCCCCACCCATTTAGAACTATTTCTTATTATTGAAAAAAAAAAACATCACCGACCTCCCTACCCAAATATCTTGGAGTCTGGAGAGGGCGGCGATGAATCTTTTTAAAAGATAGCCTTATTTTCTAAAATTCCATTTATCTTGCTTACAGATAAATTATATTATTTTCATAGATTGGTAGAAAACATTTGCTAAATATAAGCGGAATGTTTCATTTATTTATTGTCAACATTTTCACAACCGTATTGTAGTAAGTGAGATCAGCGTAATTTTTGTCACTAGCAGAACATTTAAAGAAATATGAAAATGTCGTAATGATAATTTATAATTAAAAGAAAGAAATAATTGAAGGTTTTTACAGCCCTCAGTACTTCTTTAGCCCTTCCCAGCTTAAGAACAAAGACCACAGTAATTATCAGTAAATCTCAGCATCGACAGCACATCAACAGTATTTATCAGTATTTATCAGACTCAACAGTAAGGACGACAGTAATTATCAGTATTTATCAGAAACAACTATAATTATCAGCAACGACAGTAATAATAACAGTAAATATCAGTATTTATCAGCAAGAACAGTACCGTATCAGTAATTATCAAACATTATCAGTAAAATTTGGGATTCTCAGCACATTTTTCGTCCAGTAGTGTCTGGTCCTGGCCAGGGCTCTATTGATTTGTATTCTACTGAGTGAAGTTATTCCCCTTTGCCATTCACCTTTGATAATTAATCAATGTAAATAATGTATTTGAAAGGTTAATAGAATAAGAAAATTATGCAAGAACATTTATTGTATAATACAAAAAGTACTTTCTTAGTCTAAATAATCAGGTAGACTTGGAAATAATACATGAATAAAAATGGAACAAAAATAACTTACCTTTTTAAATGTTCTTCAAAGGCCAAGTGAGGTCAATGTGAGAGGTAATAGACATTTTGTTAAAAATCTGCATGGTAATAGTGATAAATGGGGGACAGATAGATAGATACTAGAACAATTATTTTGTTGATCTTAATTGTACTATTTTTCTTGCTTTTTTGCAACAAAGCTTCATTTATCAGTTTATGGATCCTCTAAATTGTTGTACTCAGGTGACCGTCAAGGCCCTTGGGCCTCTTGTTTCATTGTTTGTTGGTTTTGATAACTTTGCTGTACAGGGTCAGCCAGTTTTGATGACTCCAAAGAAGATGAGAATTACATCTATATCTGGTAAGAGTTGTGTGGCAACTCGATGTTCATATTAGGCCTAAAAAAAATAAAATCTAGGTTCTCAGACCCACTGGCATCTCATTTAACAATGCACATTACCCATTTTTATCCTCAAATGAATAAAATAATATTTCTCTCATGCTCTCGTACTGTGCCCCCCCCCCCCCCCCCAAAATCCAGAATCCCCGACCGCATTTTAGATACTCCCATCAGTAAAACGTTTGATGACAAACATCAAGATGATTCAGACGTGGGACCGAGTTAAAATTCGCAAGTATGGCCGTCGAGTTAAAAGGTTAAGGCATCAAGATTAAGTTTGGTAATGGCATTGAATTCAGTGCAAATTCATAAGGGAATGAATGTAATACTTTCATGGCACATACTGGGGGCTGCTAGAACTCAATAACGCTATCAAACTTGGAACTGGGACATTTCAAGAAAAACTTCAGCAAGATTTGCTGATTTCATTTAGTGAGGGTAATCCAAAGACTGATAAATTCGACGATGTTTAATAAAATCATAAGCACTATTTATGGTGCTGACTCTTAGATTAGTATTGATATGATTGATACGTACCAGATGCATCACCAAGAGTGTCGGGTTCTGCAAGTTAACGCTTTGGTTGTTAGGATTCTGTTGTTTCATAACACGAATCATCAGAACGTAGAAAATGCAAGAGAAAAGAGAAAGAAGCAGGAAATAAATGATCTTGATTTCTACACTCACTGTTGAAGCACTGTTGTTAAAAGTTGCTAGTTTTGAAATGTAAAATGAAAATCAAAAATCATGCATCTGTTTTTTATGAGGTAAAAAGGGGGAAAAGCCTACCTCCCACATTTATTTTTGAGAAAACTGGTCTGAGAACCAAGTTATTAATTTTTTTTAGGATCCTAGTACTGAAAAATCTTCAAAAGTGTTTGATGGACAAACTTTTAATAATAAATCCACCCACTCCAAAATATTGTCATTTCTAAGCACATTTTCAGAATTATTTGCGAAATTCTTTAGCAAAAAATGTTTAATTAATGGCAGTGTTTTTCATCCAAATTTTTAAAAGCAGCTTTTAAAATTCATTTGGGAAGAATTTTACTTTGAGATCTTAAAAACATTTGGATAAAGAAAATTAATGTTGAGGAAAATAGTCACATTTCCTCGGGGAGTTGCCTATATTTGGCTGTGAGTAGAGGTCTTAAAAAACACTGAATTAGGACAATTTTTGTTTGAAAGAAATGTCAAATTAGTTCAAATCTCTGGAATGAAATGTTGAATTGGGACAAATTTTGAAGGTAAAATATTGGACCTGATTAGATACATGTATCTCTATTTTCTTACCTATTCAATGGAATTTGTTTACAGATGATCTTCCTGATCCAACTTTACCAATTTTGCCTAGAATATCTACTGCAAAGCAAAGCCCTGGTAATGATGGAGTATGATGAAAATTTAGGGCTGGGACGATACAACTTTTTCTATATCAATATGTATTGTGATATTTGAGCCATGATATGATATTATCATGATATGTTGAATTGGTTATAAAATCTTTTTTTGATATTGAAATGAACAAAACATTTCTTTACAAATAAGACAAATTTTTTCAAAGAAGTTGTGTATCTGTTGTCAAACAAAAGTATTTCACACAAGTTGTTTTTATGTATTTCATATTTATATTTACATTTAGCATATTTATTAGGTCACCTGAGTAAACTCAGGTGACCTATTGCTATCCGTTTTCGTCCGTCGTCGTACGTCGTGTGTCGTTCGTCGGTCGTAAACTTTTGAACATTTTTAGCTTCTTCTCTGGAACCACTGAACCAATTACATCCAAATTTGGTATACAGCATTTATGGGTGAAGGGGAACAAAAATTGTGAATTTCATGGTCCCTGCCCCCCTGGGGCCTGAGGGGTGGGGCTAAAACCACCAAAAATAATGCAATCTTTAAAAATCTTCTTCTTTACTCCTGGACAACAAGCAGTCAAACTGTTGGCATTATTGTAATAAGCATTGAGCCCTCTACCAAAATTGTGAAATTCATGGCCCCAGGGTCAGGGGTTCTGGCCCCAGGGTGGGGCTATATAGATCATATAGTGAAAGTGCATTATTTCTTTGAAAATCTTCTTCTCTGCTCCTGGGTATTAAATAAAGTTACTAAGTACATAGTTATGATGAGCAAGAGTGCCTCTTTCAAAATTGTGAAATTCATGGCCCCAGGGTCAGGGGTTCTGGTGTTCGAGCGGGGCTGTATAGATTATATAGTGAAAATGCATTAATTCTTTGAAAATCTTCTTCTCTGCTCCTGGGTATCAAATAAAGTAACTAAGTACATAGTTATGATAAGCAAGAGTGCCTCTTTCAAAATTGTGAAATTCATGGCCCCAGGGTCAGGGGTTCTGGTGTTTGAGCGGGGCTCTATAGATTATATAGTGAAAAAGCATTAATTCTTTGAAAACCTTCTTCTTTGCTCCTGGGTATTAAATAAAGTAACTAAGTACATAGTTATGATGAGCAAAAGTGCCTTTTTAAAAATTGTGAATTTCATGGCCCCAGGGTCAGGGGTTCTGGTGTTAGGGCGGGGCTCTATTGATTATATAGTGAAAAAGCATTAATTCTTGAAAATCTTCTTCTCTGCTTCTGGATATTTAATAAAGTAACTAAGTACATAGTTATGATGAGCAAGAGTGCCTCTTCCAAAATTGTGAAATTCATGGCCCCAGGGTCAGGGATTCTGGTGTTAGGGCGGGGCTCTATAGATTATATAGTGAAAAAGCATTAATTCTTTGAAAATCTTCTCCTCTGCCCCTGGGCATTAAGGTGATAAACTAAGTACATAGTTATGATGAGGAGGTGGGCCTCTTCCAGAATTGTGAAAGCCATGGCCCCTAGGTCAGGGGTTCTGGTGTTAGGGCGGGGCTCTATTGATTATATAGTGAAAATGCTTTAATTCTTTGAAAATCTTCTTCTCTGCTCCTGGGTATTATTTAAACAAACTAAGTGCATGGTTATGATGCATAAGGATGCCTTTTCAAAAATTGTGAATTTCATGGCCCCAGGGTCAGGGGATCTGGTGTTAGGGCAGGGCTCTATTGATTATATAGTGAGAATGCATTGATTCTTTGAAAATCTTCTTCTCTGCTACTGGAGACTATTTAAACAAACTAAGTGCATGGTTATGATGCATAAGGATGCCTTTTCCAAAATTGTGAATTTCATGGCCCCAGAGTCAGGGGTTCTGGTGTTAGGGCAGGGCTCTATTGATTATATAGTGAAAATGCATTGATTCTTTGAAAATCTTCTTCTCTGCTACTGGAGATTATTTAAACAAACTAAGTGCATGATTATGATAGACAAGGATGCCTCTTCCAAAATTTTTATATATATCTCCTCAGTTTTTGGGGTTCTTGAGGAGGGGGGGGGGGGTTTGCTTAGATATGATGAAAATGGGAGCTTCGAACAGAATTTTTAAATCTTGTGGTCCTAGGGTCAGGGGTTCTGGCATAACGAGGGGGGGGGGGGACTTTTGATAATATAGTGGAAAAGTGTTAATTCTTTGAAGTCCATAGTAATGAAGATGAGGGTAACTCTTCCAAATTTGTAAATTTCTTGACCCTTGGTCTTGGGTTCTGGTGTTAGGGTAAGGCTTTGTTGAATCTGTAGTGAAAATGCATTGTACCTGTGAAATTCTACTCTGCTTCTGGGCATATCGGAAGCAAACTGAGTAAAAGTTTAAATGATATGAGTAAGCGTATTTCTACCAGATTTTTAAACATCTGGACCATTCGTCTAAGCATTCTGGTCCTGGGCAGGGCTCTATTAATTTGTATTCTACTGAGAGAAGTTATTCCCCTTTTCCATTCACCTTTGATAATTAATCACTGTAAATAATGTATTTGAAAGGTTAGTAGAATAAGATAATTATGCAAGAATGTTTATCGTATAATTAAAAAAGTACTTTCTTAGTTTTAATAATCAGGTAGACCTGTAAGTAATAGATAAATAAAAATGAGACAAAAATAACTTATTAAAAGTTCTTCAAAGACCATAAGAGAGGTCAATGCTAGAGGTCTTAATATGGGTTTAAAAATAGTACAGAAGCACTAATAGTTTGTTAATAGGCTGCATGGTGATAGTGTTAAGTGGGGGACAGATTAGAACTCAATTTCTGAGTTGATAGTGAATACTAGACTAATTATTTTGTTGATCCTGATCTTCCTACTTCTCTTGTTTTTGTTCCTCTGCTCTGCCTTCGGGTATTAAGTAATCAAAGTAAGCATGCTAACTGTATAGTTATGATGAGCAATAGTGCCTCTTTCAAAATTGTGAATTACATGGCCTCTGGTTTAAAATACAAACCAAATTCAATTGTTGGAAAGTTGTTACACGATACTCAGGTGACCTATAAGGCCCGTGGGCCTCTTGTTTTATATATTAAACCCAAAATGTTAAGTAAAAAAAGAAAAACATCAGTCAGAATTTTTTTGCGACATTTAGATATTTCTTCATATGTATCGATATGCGTATCGTCCTCACACAGAATTGATATCTCGATATATCGTCCCAGCCCTAGATGAAATACATGTACTGTAAATGTTAACAGTTACTTGTGTCTGGGACAGAGATAGATAAAATGACCTGCTTACAACAGCAGTGATGGAATAATATCTCTAAGCAAATTTTTGTAAGATGTAAAATATAGAAGATTGATATAAAATATCTATCAGAGAACACTGGGAACAAAAACTAGTGGAACTTTTACCCGTTTTTTTTTTTTGTTTATTCATTCATTGATAGATTTTTGAACAGTATTTTGAATTCATCGCTTCTGAAGTATTAAAATACCATGCTGCTGTATCCATTGACAACCACTTCATGAATGTAGTATGTACATACAGTAAAAGCATCTTTGATCATATTAAGTAAGGTTGTCCCTAAGACCTAGGGGCCTAGGAATTTCCCCGCCTATAATGATGTAATTTCCCGGTTATTTTGGTATTTCTCCTAAACTCCCCATTACTGGAAGAACCCCAGATCTGCTTCTACTTTTTAAATGTCCTCTTCTATTTCAATTCTTTAAGTCTCTGAATATAGAAGGTACTCACTTTTACCTACATTGTAAATTATATTCCAGGTGAGGAATTACCTGATATACCTGGATCTGAGGAACTCCCCTCTTGCTCAACTCCAGGTGTGTATTGTGTAAGCAGTTTGGAGAACTGACAGTTAATAATCTTTATAGTGAATTTGATGAACAACTATGAGTTTAATACTCATGATTTTAAAGTTTTACTGTTTGAAACAAATGTATGTAGACTTGCAATATTAGACCAAAATTAACTAGCATGTGATAAATTTAATTTTAATTGAAATTTTGACCATGCCAATCTTCGGCAAGCAGGACTTACAAATCCTATATCACATACATATGTATATCCTTATCAGGAAGCAGTAAATGTGGGAAGTTCTCGGGAAGAACACAGACAACAGGAGCACGGGCCACTCTAATTGTTTGTCCCTTGTCTGTGTTGAGTAACTGGCTCGTAAGTTATATGTCACTAAACAATAAATGTGTTAAATGTTTTAAAAATACATGTATACCATGTAGTAAATTTCTGCAATTTTTGAAGTTTTGCAGAGATTTGCTGTTCTGTCAAAATTGCTAAAGAAGATTTGTGAACAAGGCGAGCAAAATGCCTATTGTGCGAAAAATATGATAGTGAAAAATTAAATCTCAACTGGAACAAAATTTTCTTTAATATTTCATCTAACATTGAAGTATTTATTTAAAATCTATACAGTTTGCAAGAATCTCATAAAATTGATTTTATTTGCCTATGAAATAGCATACACACACCAAAGAGAGCAAAAAGGATCATTTTCTCATATTATAACACAACTTTTCCATAAGGTTTTCACTACATTTTTAGCTCACCTCAATGAAGTTGGGGGAGCTTATGTAATACCCTCGGCGTCGGCATCCCAGGTTAAGGTTTTTGGAGCAGTTTTCTTTTCAAGTACTTCTATGGCCTATATTAGTCAGAGGTGCATGGAGGATGCTTCTAGTGTGTTTTATTGTACCAGTCAAGGTTTCAGATGCTGCAATTTCAGCTAAAGAATGACCAGAGTAATGTTTTTGGAGCAGGTTAAAGTTTTTGGAGCAGGTCTCATTTCCAAGTAACTATAAGCCCTATATTGACCAAACTTGCATGGATGATACATCTAAGGATGCACACTACTGAACTTCAGGGGTTGAAATTTTCCTGGAAAACCCACTAGCCCAGGGGCTACGGATCAGTAAAAAATTACTAGCCCAAACCTCAAACTAACTAGCCCAAATATTTTTTATGCAAAATGAAAACATAACAAGTTAAATTAAAGTTTCAAATGCTGTGGTGACAGAAACAAATTAAACTACAATGTAGTTCTCATTCAAAAGAAACCAGTCTGCATAGAAAAGCAAAAGTAAACTGATGAGATTTTTTTTCTGTTCTGCTAGTCCGACAGACTATCATTACATTTAAATTAGCTAGCCCGAGTCTTAAAATGACTAGCCCCGGGCGTCGGGCTACCGTATATTTCAACCCCTGAACTTGCTTCGGATGCTGGATCTGACCTACATTTTTCGGATGAGTGACTAGGTTAAAGTTTTTGGAGTAGATCTCATTTCCAAGTAACTATAAGCGCTGTATTGACCAAACTTGCATGGATGATACATCTAAGGATGCACACTACTGGACTTGCTTCGGATGCTGGATTTGACTTACATTTTCCGGATGAGTAACCAGGTTAAAGTTTTTGGAGCAGATGTCATTTCCAAGTAAGTATAAGCCCTATATTGACCAAACTTGCATGGATGATACATCTAAGGATTCACACTACTGGACTTGCTTCGGATGCTGAATCTGACCTATATTTTATGGATGAGTGACCAGGTTAAAGTTTTTGGAGCAGATGTCATTTCCAAGTATCTATAAACCCTATATTGACCAAACTTGCATGGATGATACATCTAAGGATGTACACTACTGGACTTGCTTCGGATGCTGGATCTGACTTAAATTTTTGGGATGAGTGACCAGGTTAAAGTTTTTGGAGCAGATGTCATTTCCAAGTAAGTATAAGCCCTATATTGACCAAACTTGCATGGATGATACATCTAAGGATGCACACTACTGGACTTGCTTCGGATGCTGGATTTGACTTACATTTTCCAGATGAGTGACCAGGTTAAAGTTTTTGGAGCAGATGTCATTTCCAAGTAAGTATAAGCCCTATATTGACCAAACTTGCATGGATGATACATCTAAGGATTCACACTACTGGACTTGCTTCGGATGCTGGATCTGACCTACATTTTCCGGATGAGTAACCAGGTTAAAGTTTTTGGAGCAGATCTCATTTCCAAGTAACTATAAGGCCTATCTGAACCAAACTTGCATGAATGATGCATCAAGGGACAAACAATCTCAAAACTTGCTTCGGATGCTGGATTTGACTTACATTTTCTGGATGAGTGACTAGTTTTAAGTTTTCAGATAAGTCTATTCCCAAGTAACTGCAAGCCCTATCAGACCAAAATTGCATAATTGTTGCATCTAGGGATGCACATTACTAGATTATTAGTTTAGTGTCTTACTTTGCCTTACTTAAAGACAACATTCATTGAGGTGAGCTCTGTAATCTCTGATTACCTATGTTTTTTAATTTTATCCACAAAAGTTGCGTAGAAATATGCATTTTTTTATTAAACAAAAACATGGAGCAAAGACCCACTATACCTTAAAAATACACTTTTATGACATAACATTAGTATCTTTCTGAGAAATACATGTACTTGGAGTCCATTAGGTCAAGGGTCATATCACAGACATTATTTAAATGCTATTATTCATTAGGAGTTGTGTAGTGTAGTGGTAAGCTTGTTAGTCTCAATGGAAAATGATACTCAGGATTATTATTGCTAGTGTTCAAATCCCAAGAATACTACATTATTTTTTTTAATAATAGAATAATATTTGCCAAGAAAATTTTCCTCAGAAATGTTTTGATGGTCATCATTTCATAAATTTCAATCAAAGAAAACTTTACTTTAAATACTAAATTCAGAAACTGAACATGATTTTTATATATGTATATCTGAAGCTATATGCATTCTGCATGCCTTATTTGCCCATCTCCTTAGTATTTCGAAATTTTACAGCTTATACCTTTGACACTGCATATTGAATGGAATTTCTCAAATTGCAGACTCTGATATTTATGAAATATATAGAGGATATAATGCCAAATTTAAAAGGTTGCAATATTTTTTTCTGAGAGGAGGTTTTTTTTCTGTTGATGTAAAGCCCTGATTTTACTTGAGTCTAGGATCAGTTGGAGGATCATATACATGAGAATGTACACCTGGATATCTACACATACTACGGATCCAGTAGAATCCGGGATCCGGCCGTGTTAGCCAAACAAGACATCGTTCTCACCACCTACTCCACTCTCTCATGTGATGCCAAGGTAATTCCTGACAAGTTTACATAATTCTAACATACATGTATATGCTTGCTTGTGTGAACAAAGCATAGAAGTATTGGATGTCAAGAATGCAAAACACTGGGATGAACAAGTTAATAGTGAATGACAAAAGTGTATTTTCAGGGTGATGGAGCTCTGCAGAAAGTGAAGTGGCTGAGGATTGTCCTTGATGAAGGGCATGCTATCAGAAATCCCAATGCCCAACAAACCAAGGCTATATGTGCCTTACAGGCAGACAGAAAATGGGTTCTTACAGGTAAAGAAGTATGACGTGTATTACTCACAGATTTAGTGTGAAGGAGAGTTGAAACGAATGTTCGAATATTCGCAAATAAATAGTAAATGGTGAATATTTGAATGGAAATTTAGTATTCAAATATTCAGTCACGTGTCTTACACTTAAATATTTTCTTTGTCGATAAAAATGTATGGGTACTTTACCAATTAAATCTTATAGTATTAATAGATTTAGCTTTTTTATCCTATTGATGCTCCCACTGAACTGTTGACTCCCAAATTTAATTACTATTCGAGAGTACCGGTAATATGATTAGAAATTTAAACAGAAATCCAAATTTTGAATTTTCTTGGTGTAAATCTCATTGAATAAAGGATATTTCATTTTTAAATGGAGTTTTTTTCATGCCTACCAGTTTCACCACCGATCGTATGCATTTTCCTGCCATTTCCATGCATTTTTCTATCATGGGTTTCACTAAATCGTGCAAATGACTACTTTTTGTATGTTTTCTTCTAAAAAGAAATAATCCTAAAATCTAATTATTTACTTAAATTTTTTGAAACACACTTATTTAGAAATTGATCTCTGAAACAAGTGTCATTTTAGTAGCATGTTCAGTAATGTGTAACGTGAATACCCCTATAATGCACGTGGACTTTCCCTTTTCTACAGCAACAAAGCATTCACTTGGGGGTTGATCTTGCTAAAATTTTAAATATTTACAAAAAGTGTTGGTTTGTTATTTAGTATGGTACCTAATATGAAATCATTGGTGTGGTGATAAGTTTTGTGATACTTAACTAATCGCAGAATTTGCAAAAATTTCTCCCACACTAACAGTTCCACATTTACAGCATATTACTATGACAATTCAGAAAAATATATATTGTTCATGTAAAATTTTGATGCTAGACTGTTCACAAACTATATAGTATTGCATTTCTTATTTTCATGATCTGTTGTATATACATATATTTCTTGAAGGAACACCCATCCAAAACTCTATTAAAGACCTGTGGTCCCTGGTAAGCTTTCTCCAGATCAGCCCGTTCACTGACAGACAGTGGTGGACCAGAGCGATAGAGAGACCGCTGGAGCAGGGAAATGAGAGTGCTATTAAGTAAGGCCAGAGTTTTTTTATTTTCTGTTTAACGGGAATTTTTATTAAAAAGTTGGGTCGGGGGGACGAAATAAAAATAAAAAAAAAAAAGATAAAAATGTTTCGGGTCGGGACCAAAATAAAAATAATATTAAAAAAAATGTCGTTTTTTTTTTTTTTTTTTAAAATACACAAAAACAATGAAAATCTGTAATTATTTTATTTGAATAAACCAAACAGATATTTGATATGTTAGTTTTTGCGTTTTTTAGCGTTTCTAGTGGGAATTTGTTTCCCAGATTGAAGACACTGTCCGCATATAGGTCTAACTATGGCGAAGTCCTCCTGCAGCCTGCGGACTTCATCGCAGTTGGTTACGTCTGGGTCACCACAGTGGAAACGGACAGCATCAAATATCTGTGTCTTCCCTGTCACATAAAACATACACAGCTAATGAAGAATGTAGAAAAAACACAATATTCACTTGATTCACTTTTTTTTTATACAGACAATCAATAAATAAATTTATTAATTGTTAACTTAATAGATACCTGAGTAATACTGTGTCTCTATGGGTGAAGAGCAGGAGATATTTTGTCTGCATAGTATGACGTCCTGATACTGACCCCCTGGAAACAAAGGATTTCCACAAATGTAGAGTAGTTCTTCTTGAACTCGTTCAACTGCCCTCTCCTCTGTTCTATTCAATTTTCTGCTTGCATAGATAACTCTTCTCTTTCCACACTCTGTACATAACACAAATCCTCTCACTTTTGCTGCAAAATATCATAAGAATTGTCACTAAATATACAATGTATAATATTTATCAACTAATACATGGGATTTGTTACATGGTTGTGTACTTACTTCCAACCAAAACAGCTTTAAACTTCTTGTCTCTTTCTGATGATTCTCCATGTTTCCCTGTCATACTTGGTCTATTCATATCATTAGTTTCCGTTCCATACAGGTCCTGAAAATCTTTGTACTGCCCATTCTCATCCTGTGTAGGATCTGGCACAAAATGAAGTCCACGAAAGACATCATCTGGAAGCCTAGGAGGATTGAGAACACAATACCCACAGTTGTCTGCCATACACTTCTTGATCTAAAAATTAATTGCTCTATCAAACAAATGTTGCACTGTATGTACAAACATAAATTAAATACATTGTATAAAAGTATATGCAGCATGCACTTTCAATCTTTATTTATCAATATAAATATAACCAAAAAATCTTTCTTTATTTTAATACACACCTGAAAAGAGTATTGACGGCTTCTGGAATGGGATTCCAGGAAAGCATCAATTGCTGTAGATTGCAGGGTTGACAAATTTGCATCACAGTGAATATTCTCATCCAGCACTTTCAACATTTCCACCAAAGCATACATTTCTTCTTGACTAGCTGGATCATGCACACATACATTTTCTCCCTTCCATCTAAGATGCTTAAATCTTTCTCTTAAAATGTTCAATGAGACTTCAACTGCTTGTGTATACTCTTCTTTAAGTTTCTGGTTTTTACTTCCCAAATTTCTCAGCTTCTTAAGTGAACTTGCAGACTTGACTTGCATTTCACATTCTAGAGACATAGCAATTGCTCCAATGCTACATTCTGTAATGCTAAATTAAGAAGACTCATTATTCTTTCTGCTGGATTAGCATAACTCCCACAAGGTGCTGTTCGTGCACACACTATCATGTCCAAGTCCAGAGCAATGAACTCCATAAGAGCACAAAGTTTAACACTTTTGTATGTTGTCCTGTGGTCTGGTCCACCGTCAGTATAACGAATGAGCACAGGAGTTCGCAGGTTCACGTCATCAACCGAGTTGCACTGTCGCATTAATGACACGTTTTCAGTAGAATGTCGCAGTGGTGAGGAAGCTTGAAAAACCTTATCTTTGACAGTAACATTAAGAAGTCCATTGTAAAAAGAGTCCTTCGGATTTTCTGGTATGTCATTTACAAAGCAAACAGAAGGAATTATCCCACCAACATGAAAGTCGTGGTCCAGTGCTACAACTTTCATGCATCCACCTGCAAGTCCACCATGGTGAGCACGTACCCCAGTTGAAACTGGATGACCAGGTTCCCCCAGAGGTATGATGGCCTTATCATCCATGCATTGAAATGTTGAAAAATCACGCATCCGACAGGCAAATTCTTTTAACATGGAAAAAAGGACTGCACAATAATGGGAGTCGGGGTGCTGCACTCGAACCAATCTCTGTTGCACAGCAAATCTTACATTATATTGTCCAGTGTAATTCTTAGCTGTTGTGTTGTACACATTTGATGGACTAAAGTTCAGTTTTATCCAAGACACAGATGGAGCTTCTGAACCCTCAGGCAATCTATCCAGTATTTGACTTATGAGCTCATCAACAGAAATTGCAAATGGTAAGTAAAGTCTATCATTTGAACGTCTTTCATGAACAGCTGCTTTTTCATCAAAAAATTTCCCAAGCTCTTTCCAGAATGGCTTGAATTTCTCTTCTGCAGGTCTGCAATTATTTTTTCGCAAATCAAAGATCAATTCACAATCTTCACTATCCAAAAGAAACTTCATGAAGCGTTCATCAATCTGTGAAGCATTTGCAGAATTGGCCTGATATTCAAACTCTGTGAGATAAGAGTACCATATTCCTTAATATTACTGGCTGTAAGCCGGTACAGGATTTATATCGATCTATAAAGTCTTTTTGCATCTTTCTAGTTGAAAATTTCAGTATGTTTCTTTTTATTTTGTCAATAACTTTAACTTGTTTCACTGTGTCTCTGCAAGTTGACTCTGGAAGTTTCCACAAGACATTCATGTTTCCAAGATAGTTTCCATATTGGAATGAATACAATGCAACAGAACTTGATAAAGATAAATGTTTTATCCATTTTCTTCTTTCCTCCTTATCATTAGGTTCAAATCTAATGAGATCAATCGGTTGATATTCTGCCAGATCTTTAACGCACAAATCCAGAGCTTTATACTCTACGGGCACATTTTCCACAGACTCAATGACTCTGAGTATCCAGTTGTCTTTCAAATCTCTAATGGGCACTGTACTTTCGTGGTTTGCCTTCATCTTCTTATTGCAGTCACATAAATATTCCTCATATTTCTTCAGATGTGAAATTAAATCTTCTATTGAAGTGTACAACTCTTTAAACTGGGGATTCATCATCCATGGAATAGTGAGAAGCGATGACAAATTCTGTGCATTTTCTTTCAAGTCAATGGAAGTAACCTTAAAAATATAAAAATATATTCATAAAATTAAACTCTATAAACAATTTGACTACTGTTGTATTACCCCTATATTATGTGTTTAAAAATCAGTTGTAAATGAAGAAAATAACACAAAAAACATTACCTCAAATTAATTTCGCTTGTAGGCATATTTTAAATTGGTAAATTTCAATCAGTTTTTTTTTTTTAAAATTCATGGATGCAAGGGCAAAATACTTCTTTAAATTAAGAGGTTTTTTTTGTAATTCTCATCTAGTATATCAGTCTGACATTAATGGTACACACACCTGTGGAATTTTTTTATGTTGGACTTTCAAATCACGGTACCCAGATAAATCCTTGAAGAGCTTTGGCAGTTGCAAACCTCTTTTCTGAAATTTCTCGTGATGTGGATCCAGATACCAAAACGTCTGGGTTAAAGTGGAAACAACGTGGTTACCTACACTGTTGACTTGGTGGTTGGTAAACCCAAAGCTGTGCTTTCTCATTATTGAAATTACATCATTGTATAATCTATCCTTGGAAGTATTTTCCTTTCTACAAGATATTAATTATTTTTTTTTATTTTTATAAGGCTTAACAAGAATTTCATTCTAAATAGTTTTGCATTTATATGCCATTTGGAATTTTCCTTCATATTTAAATCCAACTGGTACTAAAAGTATTTCAATTGAGATATTTACCTTTGTGCAGGATATTGTGTGTAGCTCCTGGTAGCTGTCATTAGTACATCAAATATACTTTTACCCTGGGTTGGTTTGTTGTTGGTGGTGTTGGAATCCTGCTCTAATTTGCACACCCATGCGGAAATCGTTTTACATCTGAAAAAAG
The DNA here is from genome assembly GCF_033153115.1 of Saccostrea echinata. Taxonomy (NCBI): domain Eukaryota; kingdom Metazoa; phylum Mollusca; class Bivalvia; order Ostreida; family Ostreidae; genus Saccostrea; species Saccostrea echinata. The sequence continues at coordinate 15,448,383 of NW_026889758.1, forward strand.
TTCATCCATCCTTTACTCTCCTTACGTGATTATTATTATTAAAATAAATGAATGCAACTTTGCGTACACCCATTCATACAACGACTTTTCATTTTTTTACTACATTCAGAACCGTGGAGAACAGTAAATTGTGTATTAAATTACTCAGGTTTCAAAGACTTACCCAAAATCTTTGAGAACACTAATAGGTGTCTTAGGGTCAATGTCTGTGCCCCTGCTTTCAATTCTAGATATTTGAACAGCGTCAGATTTACCGGATTCTTCCAGCAATACAGATATGACACGTCCGATATCATCATCAAGTTTTGCTTTCACAAATTTGCTCTGACGTATTGCAGCGTCAATGCATCTAATGTCGATTTTAACATACACGTGATCCGCCATTACGATGATTTTCTTTCCCGGGAAGCTGTCGTTTTGTAAACTGGTTCTCTGAAAATTCGTGATCAGTTAGACGCTTATTTATATTGAGCTCAATAGTGCATTAGATCAAACATTTCATTGGTTTATTTAAAAAAATTTAGAGTACAACGATCCCGATTTTATTTTATATAATCGATCAACAACAGGGTTGGCGCGAGTTTAAAAAATAAAAACGATTTCAACCTCTTTTATTTTTTTTCGGTATTTGGAGAAAATTGAGTCGGCGCTTCCCGTTAAACAGAAAATAAAAAAACTCTGGCCTAAATAGAATTTTATTCATTTGTTGTTTTTATATCCGTTAAAAATTATAATGTAGAGAACAGCAAAACTACACGTGCATGTACATTCTAAATTTGTTTCACTCGGAATTCTGTAGATTGCTGTCGCAGCCTTTCAGATCAAAATTTGTCCGTTGTCTGTCGTTGTCATTCTAAACTTTTTACAATTTCATCTCCTCCAGAACCATGGGCCAATTTCAGCTAGTATTCTTTGTAAAAGAGGATCCAGATTTGTTCAAATGAAGAACTACACCCTCTTCTAAGGGGAGATAATTAAGAAAAAATGAAAATTGGGTGATATTGTTTAAAAGTCTTATTAGGAACCACTGGGCCAACTTGTGCAAAAGCTTCCCGACATTGTAGATTCAGGTTTTGTTCAATCATGACCCCTGAGGGTAGGGTGAGACCACAATGAGCAATCAAATTTTTACATAGGAATTAACAAGAAAACTCAAGATTTTCTCAAGAATAGCAAAGTCACAAGTGGTCATATTTATATTGAGACATCTTCAAGTAATGTAAATACAAGTTTGTTCAAAACATGATCTTCTGGGGTAGGGTGGGGTCATAATATGTGGTGTAAGTTTTACATAATAATATATGAAAAAGAAATTGCTGATGAAGAATAGACGGACCATAGTTACTCAGGTGAGCATTGTGACCCATTGGCTTCTTGTTTTGTGTATGTGTATTGTACAAGTGAAATACTGTATTGCTGCTGTAGACGTGTTCAGCATTTAATGGGTGCCATCGCCCTGAGGAGAACTAAGAACCAGAAGGTGGAGGGGAAGCCCATCGTGGAGTTACCAGAGAGAAATGTCTTTGTGGAGCATGTCAAGCTTTCAGAGGAAGAGAGGTCTGTGTATGAAGCCATGCAGAATGAAGGCAAAATCATTGTCAGCAGGTAAATAAAAAGTGTTACTTTGTGAACTCTGTACATGTTCAATAGGAGAGATTATGGCCCAGTGTCCATTCTCTTTTGTCTCAATTTTTTTTGTAATAATTCAAAACTACATACAAGTACATCTATTTCGCAAAGGCTTTGAGATGGTGACTTTAGAATAGGTCTCTTGTGAAGTTACTACATGCACTGTATGTGCTCTTTCATTTGCTTGATTTGAAAAGTATCCAATCTCCTTTTTAAATAAATTGGTCTTTATGTTAAGGACTGTTTCAGTAAAAATTACCAGGGGAAGGGGGTTGGGGGGGGGGGGGTTGGATGCCAATGATTTTTAGACAACCCCTTACCTATAGATTTTTTGCTTGCCAAACCATAAACTAATACTGTATTTATATATATTTAAAAAAAATAGGAAGAAAATACTGAGTAGAACATGCAATCCCCTGTGCCCAAAATTAAATCTATGACTTAAATATTTAATTTATATGCCCCCGTATCAAAGATTCAGGGGTATATAGTTTTTGCCCTGTCCGTCCGTCTGTCTGTTTGTCCGCAAAAACTTTAACATTGCCTATAACTTTTGATTGGTTGGAGCTATGGCTTTCATATTTCACATGTGCATTCCTCGTGACAAGACCTTTCTTTGGGTACCAGCAATTTTGACCCTTTGACCTTGACCTTGGAGTTTGCATACTTTTGAACAAACTTTAACCTTGGCCATAACTTTTGAACCACTGATGCTAGGGCATTCATACTTCACATATGTAATCCTTGTGGCAATACCTTCCTTTGGATACCAGCAATTTTGACCCTTTGACCTTGACCTTGGAGTTTGACTTACTTTTGGAAAACTTTAACCTTGGTCATAACTTTTGAACCATTGGTGCTAGGGCTTTCATACTTTACATATATAATCCTTGTGACAAGACATTCTTTTGGATACCAACAATTGTAATCCATTGACCTTGGAGTTTGACCTACTTCTGAAAAACTTTAACCTTGGTCATAACTTTTGAACAATTGGTGTTTCAGCTTTCATATTTCACCTGTATATTTCTTTTGAGAAGACCTTTCCTTCGGCACCATAATTTTGACCATTTGACCTTGATGTTTGACTTACTTTTGAAAAACTTTAACCTTTTCCATATCTATTCAATGGTTGCTGCTAGGGCTTTCATATTTCACAGGTATATTCCTTGAGACAAGGCCTTACTTTGGGTACCAACATATTTGATTTGCTTTTGAGAAAGTTTAACCTTTGCTATAAGTTGCCATACGGGGGCATCAGTGTTTCACAAACACATTATGTTTTTTAAAATTTCACTTGCCCTCTCCTAAAATTCACTAGCCCCGGGCTTCGGGCAATGGGATTTGTTAGTCTCTGGGAACCATCCTCAGGTTGTGTAGATTTAAGTTTGTTCAAATTATGATCCCCTGGGGTAAGATGGGGCCACAATGGATGATCAAAGTTTTACATAGGTATATATAGGAAAAATCTGAGAAAATCTTTTAGGGGTAGGTTGGGACCACTTATGCATTTGAACTTTTCAATAATGAACTGATTTCTGCATTTTTCTTAGCAAGGCCACAACACTCAGGTGAGCGATGTGGTCCATGGGCCTCTTGTCATTGTTTACAACATTGAACATTGCATGTCTAGTCTATTTTTAAAGTGTTTTAAAGATTTAGATCATTAATAAGGTGAACCTTTTCAATTCGTCCCCAGGAGAAAACGGTCGAAACAATGGAGGTTTATTTTTCTGTGCAGTACGTCATCAAACGTGGTTTAAAAAGCTCCTTAATTCCAATTGAAATAGGATATAAATAATGAAAAATCGTCATATTAATTGAATCATTTATCAGAAATAAAAAAACCAACAATATTTTAAAAAAATAGGCACAAGTTCTTTTAAACCCACACTGTTTAGAAACTCTTCCATAATGAGCTGACATTTCTCAGCTATCATGCCACAACTTTAGCAAAGCTTATGTGAAGATTTATAATAGAATCATTCATTACTACGAGTGTGGGATAGTGAAATTCCATCAAGGGGACAAGATTCATGGTCTAGGACGAGGCTATTATTCTCGCATAATCACTGGTGTTAGTGTGAGACAGCAGTGTGAGATTTTTCTTTCTTACACTGTGTAATACTATGCAGCGAACAGTAAATTATATATTCCTTCTTATATAATACTTGTAACAATGTCAAAAAAAGAATCACATGTTCTTAAAATGTTGTTGTTTAATAATTGCCGTATTCTCACTTTCTAAATGGCACTATTTGTAGGTCACGGAAGGATTAAATTCTTCTAAAATGTTACGCTATTGTTTATTTTTAAATCCATTATATATAATTCAGAATGATTTAAGTGCACTGAAATTTATTTTCTGATTTTACACATAATGTGTAAACCATTTTCAGGGACGATTTCTTTGATGGTGTATTCAGATTTTTAATTGGATGCTAAATTAAAAATATAGATTTTTCAATGGTGATGACATGCCATTATTTTAGATAAAATAATGCGAGAAAAATAATCATTACATACTCATGTGGGATAGTGAAATTCCACCTAGGGGCCATGATTCTCTGTCTTGCAGGTTGGTGGAAGAAAACTAAAAACTAGATAGAGAAAAATCGGACTCTATTTCATAAAAATGTGCATTTTATTAGGCTTCATTGTTGTTCAGTTTGGAAGCTTGAAACTGGAACCCCCACCCACCCAACCACATGAAATTGTCTATCCCCAACCTCCAGAATAGAACCACTTGAACCCCCCCCCCTTCCCGAAAAAAAAAAAAAAAATTGGGATTCCACCCCTCCCAGATAATTTTTACTGGAATAGCCCTAATTAATTCAGTTAAAATTTCAAACATTTCAATAAATGTAAACAAAATAGGCCTCAGCAAGAAATTGAAAATGAAGTCCACTGTCCAATGTCACAGAGCGTGATTCCATTTGTAAGATGATGTAGCCTATGAATTAAGAGATGTACACTGTAAATCATTAATGTCTGTCTTCTGTAGTGACACTGTAGGCAATCATTGTACCTTGGAGGCTTCTAGCTATTTCCTTGACATTTTCAATTTGCTTACAGATATTTCCAACAAGGCACTCTGTTGCATCACTATGGAGATGTCCTTGCTATTCTGATGAGGTTGAGACAGATGTGCTGTCATCCTCTTCTGGTGGCCAAGGCAGCAGCTGCCATGAAGGAAATCATAAGTAAGATAGGAGGAGGGGAGGAAATAAGTAAAGGAGAGGAGGAAATCATAAGTAAGATAGGAGGAGGGGAGGGATTCATTAGTAAGATAGGAGGAGGGGAGGGATTCATATGTAAGATAGGAGGAGGGGAGGGATTCATATGTAAGATAGGAGGAGGGTAGGGATTCATAAGTAAGATGGGAGGAGGGGAGGAAATTGCGATTGAAATCATAAGTTAGATACGAGATGGGGAGAAAATCATAAGTAAGACATGAGGTGGGGAGGAAATCAAAAGTAAGATAGGAGGAGGGGAGGAAATAAGTAAAGGAGAGGAGGAAATCATAAGTAAGATAGGAGGAGGGGAGGGATTCATTAGTAAGATAGGAGGAGGGGAGGGATTTATATGTAAGATAGGAGGAGGGGAGGGATTCATATGTAAGATAGGAGGAGGGGAGGGATTCATATGTAAGATAGGAGGAGGGGAGGGATTCATAAGTAAGATGGGAGGAGGGGAGGAAATTGCAATTGAAATCATAAGTTAGATACGAGATGGGGAGAAAATCATAAGTAAGACATGAGGTGGGGAGGAAATCAAAAGTAAGATAGGAGGAAGGGAGAAAATTATGATGGAAATCATAAATAAGATAGGAGGAGGGGAGGGAATCATAAGATAGGAGGAGGGGAGGAAATTATGAAGGAAATCATAAATTAGATAGGAGGAGGGGAGGAAATAATAAATTAGATAGGAGGAGGGGAGGAAATCATAAATAAAATATGAGGAGGGGAGAAAATTATGAAAGAAATCGTAAGTTAAACAGGAGGAGGCGAGGAAATTATGAAGGAAATCATAAGAAAATAAGAGGTGGTTAGAAAAATATTATTCGAAGTAAAAAAGGAACATATATTTGTAGAAATTATAAGTAATGTTAAAAACAGTGTAGAATTTCATACACCTGTCAATCTGTCAGAAAGCTGTCAGAAATATTTAATGTGTTTAAGATGAAGCTGAGGCCAGTGGTGGGATGAATGATGCCTTGAGACAGAAGTTGGTGGACACTTTAATGATGGTGCTGAACTCGGGATCTGACGAGGAGTGTGCCATCTGTCTGGACTCGCTCAAGCGTCCAATTATCACACGCTGTGCTCACGTCTTCTGTAGGGGATGTATCGAGGCTGTCATAAAAAATGAAATGGTATGGAAACCATTATACAATAGTCATGTGTCATACAATCATCAGTTATAAAGAATTTGAAAAGAAATTCAGAATTTTTAAGAAAAACTAAAATATACTGACTGTGAAGTGAAACTTTTGCTATAAGGATAGATGAAACAAGCAAAAAAAAAAAAAAATGAATGCCTGGATTGGTATATCTTTTTGGACTTATCTTGGTGGTAGATGATTCAAATATTGAATTTCTAAAATATTAAGAAATTGTAAATTTTCTATGATGAAAATTTTACCTTTCTGTGATCACCCTATTAAGACTATACAATTTTTTTTATCACTTTGTATAGGACATTTTTGTGAAATTTTAAAGGAAGAATTAAAATCTGTGCAGTTAAACTTATTCATTTTATTTATGTAAACATGACTAAAGTTGTTATTTTCATGACTTTTGAACAAAGTTTGTTTGTATCATCTGTTCTTAACAAGTGCAGTTGAACTTCGGTATCTTGAACCCTGATATCTCAGATAACATGGATCCATGGATATGTTGGCATGTTTTTGAAGTCTCAAGCACTTATTTCTCAAGTATTTTACCTTGTTTTGAGGATATCTTGAATCCTTAAATATCCCGAAGTATTTTATTAGTCCCATAGAGTTTGAGATAACAAGGTTTGATTGTAAATATATATACGTTACTCAGTAAAAAATTTTATTTATGATTAATTTTTGATAAATTAAAAGTTCATTCTCTCATGGACTACAATCAAAAGCTGGAATAAGACTTTTTCTTCAATATCATTCAATTTTGATGTAAATTTATTATATTTAGCCTCTACAATATTTGACGGATACTGTACATCATTTTAATTCCACGGTGTTAAAATTTCATGATTTCTCAAAATGTACTAATCGCGATGGTTTTAATTTCACTCTGCAAGAATTTAATTTAAATTTGGTATAAGCATTTAAACGATTTTAAAAACTAATGATAGCATTCACGATGGATTTAATTTCGTGAAAAAACGAATCGCAAACATAGTGAAATTAAAACCACCGTGATTATTTGCCAATCTACAGTATTTATTTTTTAACAACTTAGTGTAGATTTGATTTAGTGCATTTCTGAAATATACATTGTACCTTATTTTACAAGACATTTAGCAATGTATTTGATTTAGTGGAAGCTGCTTTCCATCAAAAGTGTGTCTAGAATACACAGCTAAATGTAATGCATTAACAGTAATCACCCAAACAACCCTTTTGTACAATAAAGATGTCACAATGACTATAGTTACCTTAAAAACAAAATTTCAAAACATACCTTTCTAATTTGAAAAAAAATCATTCCATGGATTTTCAATTTATAGATTTATGAATGAAAAAGTTACAAATTTTAAATAGAATTAATATTTATCATATTTTGAAAAATTCATTTATAGAGTATGAACTTGGATTCTCACACAGGAATATTGAAGTGTATTTATTAGATTAAAAATTCACCTTAACAGCTGCATGCCAGGTGTCCATTGTGTCGTGGAGAGGTGTCTACAGAGACCCTGACTGAGGTCCCAGCAGAACACTTACAACAGAGTGCAGCAGAGGCCGCAACACAGGGGGAGTGGAAGTCCAGCACCAAAGTATGTCCTTTGTCAGCAATAAACCACCATCAGTAGTAAACTTCTGTCGTTACTAAAGATAACTTGACATTCTTAAAAGGTACAAAGGGAACATGATATTGTTACTTTTTGAAGGTGGATGCCTTGATGAATGGTTTAGTAAAGCTGAGAGAGGAGGATTGCAGTATTAAGAGCCTTGTTGTGTCTCAGTTCACTAGTTTGCTGACTCTCCTAGAAATTCCCTTGAAGTATGTCTGCATCAATTACGTTAATAACATACATGTATGCTTTTCAGTGAAGAGTTTTAGAATGATTCAGCAGTCTATCCCAAAAGCACCAGTCCGTTGGATAAATCCAATGAAAATCGATTTGGTCTGATGATGAAGTTACAATATTCGGTCCGAATGTCCAAATGCCTCGTAATTGAATTTTTTTTTCTTTTTACTTACTTTGATCGTTTTTAAAATATATATAAAATCAATATATATAATATATATATAAAATATACATACATGGGACTCTTGTAAGCTCCGAAGTTCAAGGGACCACTTATCTCAAGTTCAAAAATCGGCATTTTCTCCTGATGGTTATAAAGATACTGTAAATTCCTTATTTTACGCGAGTACTTAATATCGCGAAGTGGCCCAAGGGCGCCAAACCGTGAGAACAATAATTCGCGAATGTGTGATTTATCTAGAGATTTTACATACATTAAAGTACCATAAAAATAAAAGCGAGTAATTTTATTTCGCGAGTGGTGCTTCTCGCATAATTACGCGATAATTTATTCCTCACGTATATTTAGGAATCTACAGTACATAAACAGTTTTCCTTTCAGTCGAATGTTTTGAAGAAATAATTGCACCAAATTTACAGTACTACTAAACAACATATTCTTTGTTTATCTAAGTGTTTCATTTAAGATTTATTTCATCTATTATTATTAAATTGTATTAAATTTTAATACAGTCATACAAAAACGAAAGTAGAAATGGCAGTGTATATAATGTAGATAAAAAAAACAAAAACACCATTCAAAAAAGTTTCTCAGGTAATACCTCTGAATAAATAATGTATTTAATAAATACATTGCTACTTTATTTTGTTTCTTTTTTATGTGTTATTGTTTGCCTTGTTTACGAAAATAAACACAGCAAGAGATCACCAATCCATAACGCACTTGATGCAACTGACTCGATCTAAATTTTTGAAAATCTTGAAAAACACCTTATAAAAATAAATGCCCTTATTGATACATACATTAAAGTCTTGTGTCTAACCATAAGAGATATACATATCCTGGTAAAGGGGATGGTTTCAATGTCAAAAGTAGAAACTGGCCTTATTTTGGAATTAATTTCTTTTTTTTAGTTATTTATAGTAAAATTGTGTTTGACCTTTTCCCATCTTGAAAATATCAGGATAAAACAGTTTTACACCAAAATGTACTAACTCTTTGGCATTCTGATTTTAGTGCCCTTGGCTTCAGCTTTGTACGATTAGATGGGACTATGTCTATGAAGCAGAGATTGAGAGCAGTGGAGGAGTTTTCTAATCCAGCCCCAGGCTCGCCTACCATTATGCTTCTGTCCCTTAAGGCTGGCGGGGTGGGGATCAATCTGGTCGCTGCCTCTAGAGTGTTTTTAATGGATCCGGTATGCTAATTTATAACAGTCAAGATAAAATAGTGTTTTTTTATGAGTATAACTTGAATGATTTGAGATAATACTACACTGTATCAGTGTTTATCTTACAATTGTGAATCTAAGGACTGAAATGATAAAACCATAATAAACTTGAATTGGGTTGAAAGGCATTGGATTTCCAGGTCAATTTGAGTCGTTCAATGTCCTTTTGTTATCAATTTTCATGCATCATCTGTTGTATGTGGCCTTTTCACAACTTAAGTTCTTCAGTAACACACTCATATTGATGTGCAAAAAGTCACTAATAATGTAGTTTTAAGTTTATAGGGTGTAAAAGGTCTGAAGGAACACCTAGACTACTGTTTGTAAACTTGACATCACTCTAAATTACTATGATTAAAACTGTTGATTCATGGACTGAAAGTTGTGAATTTAAAAATTTATTGTGTACAAAAAAAAAAGAAAATCAATTTAAATTAATGTTTCTTAATGTTTGAAGGCCTGGAATCCTGCATCTGAAGAACAATGTTTTGACAGATGTCACAGATTAGGCCAGACCAAAGATGTAGTCATTACAAAGGTACTGTGTTAATTAAACCACTGGTCAAATTGTTGATGGCCTCCAATAACTACATTGTTTTTCTGTTTTGTTTTGTTTTTTGTAATCAAGGTTTTATTGTGACTTGATACTAAATGATTAATTTTCCTAACTCAAGTTGTGGAGGGTCATATCAAAGGCAGTTTAAGATATAAAAGCTTAACATAGATTGACATTTTTCTCAATTCATAAAACTTTAGATAATTAATTTCTTTTGAAAGAGTTAACATAACAAGATTTAAATACACAAAAATATAAAGAACTCATACCACTGACTGAGTTCTATTGTCTTATCTATTGTGTAATAGTTTGTTGTGTTTAACTGTCAGTGGAGTGACCTGTGTCTTATCCCTTGTGTTACAGTTTGTTGTGTTTAATTGTCAGTAGAGTGACCTGTGTCTAATCCCTTGTGTTACAGTTTGTTGTGTTTAATTGTCAGTAGAGTGACCTGTGTCTTATCCCTTGTGTTACAGTTTGTTGTGTTTTATTGTCAGTAAAGTGACCTATGTTTAATCCCTTGTGTTACAGTTTGTTGTGTTTTATTGTCAGTAGAGTGACCTGTGTCTAATCCCTTGTGTTACAGTTTGTTGTGTTTAATTGTCAGTAGAGTGACCTGTGTCTTATCCCTTGTGTTACAGTTTGTTGTGTTTAACTGTCAGTGGAGTGACCTGTGTCTTATCCCTTGTGTTACAGTTTGTTGTGTTTAATTGTCAGTAGAGTGACCTGTGTCTAATCCCTTGTGTTACAGTTTGTTGTGTTTAATTGTCAGTAGAGTGACCTGTGTCTTATCCCTTGTGTTACAGTTTGTTGTGTTTTATTGTCAGTAGAGTGACCTATGTTTAATCCCTTGTGTTACAGTTTGTTGTGTTTTATTGTCAGTAGAGTGACCTGTGTCTAATCCCTTGTGTTACAGTTTGTTGTGTTTTACTGTACGTGGATTGATCTGTGTCTAATCCCTTGTGTTACAGTTTGTTGTGTTTAATTGTCAGTAGAGTGACTTGCTTCTAATCCCTTATGTTACAGCTTGTTTTGTTTTACTGTACGTGGAGTGACCTATGTTTAATCCCTTGTGTTACAGTTTGTTGTGTTTTATTGTCAGTAGAGTGACCTGTGTCTTATCCCTTGTGTAACAGTTTGTTGTAGAGTGACCTGTGTCTTATCCCTTGTGTTACAGTTTGTTGTGTTTTACTGTACGTGGATTGATCTTTGTCTAATCCCTTGTGTTACAGTTTGTTGTGTTTAATTGTCAGTAGAGTGACTTGCTTCTAATCCCTTATGTTACAGCTTGTTTTGTTTTACTGTACGTGGAGTGACCTATGTTTAATCCCTTGTGTTACAGTTTGTTGTGTTTAATTGTCAGTAGAGTGACCTGTGTCTTATCCCTTGTGTTACAGTTTTTTGTGTTTAATTGTCAGTAGAGTGACCTGTGTCTAATCCCTTGTGTTACAGTTTGTTGTGTTTAATTGTGAGTAGAGTGACTTGCTTCTAATCCCTTGTGTTACAGTTTGTTGTGTTTTATTGTCAGTGGAGTGACCTGTTTCTAATCCATTATATTACAGTTTGTTGTGTTTAATTGTCAGTAGAGTGACTTGCTTCTAATCCCTTATGTTACAGCTTGTTTTGTTTTACTGTACGTGGAGTGACCTATGTTTAATCCCTTGTGTTTCAGTTTGTTGTGTTTAACTGTCAGTGGAGTGACCTATGTCTAATCCCCTGTGTTACAGTTTGTTGTGTTTAACTGTCAGTGGAGTGACCTATGTCTAGTCCCCTGTGTTACAGTTTGTTGTGTTTTATTGTCAGTAGAGTGACCTTTGTCTAATCCTTTGTGTCAGTTTGTTGTATTTGCTGTCCGTGGAGTGACTTGTGTCTAATCTGTTGTGTAACAGTTTGTTGTATTTTGCTGTCATGGAGTTACCTGTGTCTAATCCCTTGTGTAACTGTTTAATGTATTTGCTGTCGGTGGAGTGACCTGTATCTTATACCGTGTGTTACAGTTTGTTGTGGAGGATTCTGTGGAGGAGAGGATGATGGCTCTACAAAATCAGAAGAGGAAACTGATGCAGGGGGCATTCGGTCAGAATAAACAAAGCGCTGAGGAAAAACGCACCAACAGAATTCGTGACATTAAAACACTTATGGATCTGTAAAAAGTAAACATCAGATAAGGCCATGAAAATAATGATAAATCTTTTACACATATTTTGTGGATTTTTGGGATCTGTATTTCAGTTCTGGGTCTGTGCATCAGAGAAGGAAATAAACATATTGATTGTTGTTGTGACCCAAGACCCATGTGAAATGACTCTTGAAATCTGTTTTCTATTTACTTAGTTGGAATTCTTAAAATGATTTTTTTTTTTTTCTGAAAAGTCATCAAGGGAACTAACTCCACCAGTCTAAGTTTTAGAAAAACAGATGATATGTGCATTTGAAGTTCATTAGAAGAATTTATTCTGAATGTCAATTTCCCTAATTTATGTTTCCTGATATAGTTTAGCAAATGAGATCCTGATATAAATGAATGAAATAGAATACCGGTATTCTCTTGTGTTTTTTTTTTAATTATTTTTATAGAATGGTTTTGATGCATTTATAAACTATTATTTCAAGGGAAAAATCAACTTTTTTTTTCATTGAAATTCCAGAAAAATTTATTTGTTAAACTGTTATTTCTTACTAATCCCAGCATACCTGAGGTGGTGTTTTTTTTTGTTTTTTTTTTTTAGGTTTTTGTTGCACTTTGCAGCTAAGATAGGTCTGCACATTTTACTTTTTGCTTTGTATCAACTTTTATTTCATCTATTGTGCTGAAAATCTTGCCTTTATATGTATAAGTATTAGTGCTTTTATTCTTTTATTTTATTTTTGCAGCTAAATTGATCGTTCTACAGTAGTGCTTAATAAAACTTTTAATAAATCCTTGATAGAGTCCTTTGGTATCCTATGTTGGTGTAGTATTTGTAAGCCACACATGAAATCTAATGAATTCATATTGAGGCCCCTGTGTCAGGTTAGGATTGAAACAAAAGTCATTGAAATCTCAGGCTTGGAATTTATAGAAAGAATCTTGAGAAAATTTTCTTCTGATGAACAGGTTACAATATGTATGCATTCAGAATGTGGTTGTAAATGTAAAAAGGGGCCACAACAAGGGTTCTTATCTGTATAGGAATGATACAAACTTTTTTTTGAAAACCGAGCTATAATGACTGACTGATGTGCAAATCTTTGTCGATACTGTGGATCAAAATTGTTTAAACCTGGCCCTTTTGAAGTCTTAATAAGGGGATTCATTTATCAGATGTACATATTTATCTGGCAGTATCAAAACAACAGATTAGTTCTATACTTCAAGGAAATAAATTGTTTTGTACTTATCAAATAAATTCGATCTTTTCTCTTCTCTTCTATTTGTTTTGAGAACTTTTTCTTTTTCCTGTAGTATAAAAAAAAAACTTGTTTTTTTTTTTAATGTACACCAACCAGTCATGAACTTGTAGTCTAGAGCAGTTGTTTTGTTTATGTTAATTAAAAGCTTTTAAAAACTTTTCTTTGCATTTATATTTTGTGTACCCATGAATTGGAGGATAGTTGTGGTATGCAAGTAAATTGATTCTTTCAGTATTGATGTTACTTGATGAAACTGAAGATATCCAGGGGAAGCTTTGCAAATGGGGGATGGGGTAGGGTTTGTATAGTGTTTAGAGAGGGACACAAATACCAGTTTGTTTGTTTTGTTTTTTTTTTTGTTTTTTTTTTGTGCAAAAGATTTCTCCACCAAAACTAATTTTGACTTATTTGCTATGAAATATATGACACTATAATTTGAAGAGAACCAAATATAGTAAGATGAGTCTACTTAGTAAAGTGTTCATATACCAGATTTAGTACAGACTTAATATCATGAAAATCCGGGAGGTAGTTGACCACAGGAGTAGAAGTACATATCATTTTTACCAATATTTTTATGCCCCTGCCATGAAATGGCTGGGGCATATAATATTACCCCATTCTGTCATTCTATCATCGACTTTCCATTCATTATCTCAGAAACAGTTGCACACATTCAACTCAAATTTGACATATGGATTCATCTCAGGAATACGCAGGTCAAGTTTGATTTTGGTCATGGTCCAATTATATTTGAAAGAGTTATCCCTCTTGAACTTGGAAAAAAATAAATTTTTGATTTCTGCTCTCTAACTTTTGTAGGGATGTATGTGTAAGGATGAAATTGCATTTGGAGGTAGTTTACCAAAATGTTTTATAAAGGTCAAGTTCAAATTTGGTCATGGTCTAATGATTTTTGACAGAGTTATCCCTCTTGAGCTCAGAAAAAAAATAAATTTTCAGTTTCCACTCTCTAACTTTTGTAAGAATGTATCTTTTAAGTTGAAATTGTATATGCAGGTATTTTACCAGAAAATACAGGTCAACTTCGAATTTTGCTGTGGATTGGTGATTTTTGACAGAGTTATCCCTCTTGAACTTGGAAAAAAATAAGAAATTTTCAGTTTCCGCTTATAACTTTTGTTGAAATGTATGTAACTATAAGGCTGAAATTGCATTTGCAGGTATTTTACTAGAAAATACAGGTAAAGTTCAAATTTGGTCATGTCCAATGATTTTTTGAGAGAGTTATCCCACTTGAACTTAGGAAAAAATAAGAAATTTTTATTTTCTGATTTCTAACTTTTGTAGGGATGAAATTTATATATAAGGTTGAAATAGCATATGCAGGTATTTTACCAGAAGATGCAGGTCAAGTTCGATTTTGGTCCTTGTCCGATGATTTTCTTGAACTTGGAAAAGATTTAAAAATTCACAATTTCTAATCATTACCTCAGCTACAAATGTGCAGTTTACAATTTCTATTTATTATCTAAGTTATAAATGCACATTTTGTGCATGTCATTTGAAATTTAGGCTGCTGGCGGGGGCATTCATGGCGTTAAGACACATCTAGTTAGGTAAATTTTTAAATTCACTTGAGTTGAAAGCTCGGATTCTTATTTGTTCAGATTGAACCCTTAGGAGTAAGGGGGGACCACAATAGTGGATCAGAGTTTTACAATAATATATATATATATATATATATATATATATATATATATATATATATATATATATATATATATATATATATATATATCTCAAAAATCATTGGACCAGAAAACATGAAATTTATGGGAAAGTTTCCTGAGAAAGTGTAAATTCTGTTCAATTCCCAGCTCCCAGGGGTAAGGTGGGGCTACAATAAGGAATCAAACTTCTTTTTAATATTAGGAAAATTATTTTTCTAGAGAACTACTGGACCAGGAGAAACTTGTGCGAAAGCTTCCAGACATAAAATAGATTCTAAATTCTTCAAATCATGAACCCTTTGGGTAGGGTGGGGCCACAAAGAGGGATCAAAGTTTATATTGAGATAATAGGAAGAATCTTAAAAAACCTTCACAAGAATCACTGGACTAAAAAGATGAAACTCGTGTGAAAGCTTCCATACACAGAAAGATTCTAAATTGTTCAAATCATGGATCAAATATGTTTGGAGATATTACCAGGAGTAGGCACCTGATAGGTGTCAATTTAAAAGTAGGTCACAGTGACCTACTTTATGAATCTTATGTTTTGGAATCTTGATATATCTTTGACACTATGAGGCCTAGGATCATCAAACCTTGTCATTCAATGGATCTTAGGACCTCAAGATTTGTTGACCCAAAAGAAGATGATAGTAACCAACTTTTAGAATTTATCATTAGTCATGACCAAATCTGTTTATCTTCAACACCATGAAGCCTAGGAACATAATCTTGTCAGTTGATGCATCTTAAGACCTTAGGATTTGTTTAATGAAAAGTAGGTCCCAATAACCTACTTTTTTAAAAAAAACTTTTCATTCATTGTCATACCTTTGATACTTAAAGACCTGGGATCATCAAACTCCATCAGTTGATGCATCTTAAGACCTCAGGATGTGTTGACCCAAACTTTGGTCACTGTGACCATCTTTTTTTGCATTTTATCATTATTCATTGTCAAATCATTATATGTTTGATAGAGGACTAGGATCATCAGACCTTGTCAGTTGATGCATCTTTAGGTCCTCAGTGTGTCACAGTGACCCTGTTTCTGAATTTTAAAGGTGTTCATTTTTAAAAACATTTTAGCTAAATATTTGGAGGATTAGAATTATCAAATCTTGTCAGTTGGTGCATGTTGGTGTCTTAGAGCCCCAAGATTTGTCAAATCAGAAGTAGGACACAGTGACACTGAACTTTGTCAAATCAGAAGTAGGTTGCAGTGACACTGAACTTGTGCAATTTATCATGAGCTATTTTAAGCCCTTTTGGGTCTCTTGTTAGAACTTTTTAGCTCATGTGAGCTTTTTTTTTAAATCAAAAATTGTTTTCTGTTTACTTTCCACATACATGTATTTGACTTCTTCTCAACCAAAGGACAATTTCAAACAAACTTGCCATAAAACATACTTGGGTGATGGGTGTTCATTTTTTTTCTTTTCAAGGACCACACCCTCTTTTTAGTCCCCTACCGGTGACTTTTGACGGAATTACGACCTTTTCAATTTTTCAGGGTTCTCCGCAATTTTCTTCTAAACGCTTGCAGATATTGGGCAGATTTTTGGTATGTGACTTTTCCTTGATGAGTTATGGATCAAGTTTGCATTTTGTTCCACTTCATTGATTTTTCATGGAATTATGGCATTTTCAATTTTTTTATGGGAACCAGATTACACTTGCCGGTAAGGGACTAGTATTGCTAATGCAGTACTCTCAGAATGCTTGTTAGGTAAGGAATAACTGGAAAAAAAATGTGTTACTAAAAGAAACTTATGTGTTACTTAAGAAAACCACAGTGCTACAAAAAAGCAACTTGCATGAAACTATGTATAATTGTTATTAGTCCCCTACCGGTGAAACAGGATTCCTCTGAGTCTGTCCGTCCGTCCGTCCGTCTGTCTAGCTGTCAGTCTGTCCCACTTGGTTTTCCGTACTTTTTTCCTAAATGCTTGCAGATATTGAGCTGATTTTTGGTACGTGACTTTACCTTGATTAGTTATAAAGATCAAGTTTGCATTTTGTCCCGCTTCGTTGATTCATTTTTGACGGAATTATGTCATTTTCAATTCTCAACGGGAACCAGATTACACTTGCCGGTAGGGGACTAGTATTGCTAATGCAATACTCTCAGAATGCTTGTTGAATGTACATTCAAATCTTACAAGTCATAATCTGCCAGGCTAGGATGGGAATACATTGGAACTTTTAAAAAAAAAAAATAATCTCAATGAGTTAATCAGTTCGGCCATGCTGAATTTTTTTTGATTTTAGAGTGCAAGTATCAAGGGTTGGGCCAGAGGATCAACATCTGAATGCATTTAACAATCTATAACTAGTACATTAACATAAACTGATGTGTAAGCATCCTTCTGTAAGCTCAAACTTATTCTTTAAGCAAAACATGGCCCTTTACAGCTAGGATGAAGCCTCAACAAGTGGTCAAAGTCTTACAAAGAAAACAAGCATTCTGAGAGTATTGGATTAGCAATACTAGTCCCTTACCGGCAAGTGTAATCTGAGTCCCGTAAAAAAATTGAAAATGCCATAATTCCGTCAAAAAGCAATGAAATGGAATGAAATGCAAACTTGATCTATAACTAATCAAAGAAGAGTCACATACCAAAAATCAGCTCAGTATCTGCAAGCGTTCAGAAAAAAATTGTGGAAAACCCTGAAAAATTTAAAAGGTCGTAATTCCGTCAAAAATCATTGAAGCGGAACGAAATGGAAACTTGATCTGTAACTCATCAAGATACACTCACTTACTAAAAATCAGCTCAATATCTGCAAGTGTTCAGAAAAAAAGTGCGGAAAACAAGTGGGACAGACTGACAGACGGACAGACTCAGAGGAAACCTATAGTCCCCTCCGGGACTAATAATAATAAAACAAGCATTCTGAGAGTATTGCATTAGCAATACTGTCCCCTACCGGCAAGTTGCATTAGCAATACTGTCCCCTACCGGCAAGTGTAATCTGATTCCCATTAAAAATTGAAAATGCCATAATTCCGTCAAAAATCAATGAAGCGGAACGAAATGCAAACTTGATCTGTAACTCATCAAGATACACTTACATACCAAAAATCAGCTCAATATCTGCAAGCGTTTAGAAAAAAAGGTGCGGAAAACCAAGTGGGACAGACTGACATACAGCTAGACAGACGGACGGACAGACTCAGAGGAAACCTATAGTCCCCTCCGGTTTCACGGGTAGGGGACTAAAAAAAATTAAGCTTGTCAAGAACAGACTGCTCATGGTTAATCTTAATTTGCAAGCATGACACTAGGTTGTGTAAATTAAAGAGGAAGAGTCGTTATGGGTCATAATCGGCCCTGTTATTAGTCCCCTACCGGTGAAACCGGAGGGGACTATAGGTTTCCTCTGAGTCTGTCCCTCTGTCTGTCTGTCAGTCTGTCCCATTTTCAATTTTTAACGGGAACCAGATTACACTTGCCGGTAGGGGACTAGTATTGCTAATGCAATACTCTCAGAATGCTTGTTAATACTGCCGTATTTGAAGATAAAATTGGAAATGCAGTGTTAAAGGTGGAAATTCATATAAAACGATACGTAACGCTGATAACATGCCAAGGTGGTATACGAGAATGGTTTTATGTTGCACATATTTATCATTTTTAACTGGATATCCAAAGCCCCTTCATTGGCGCAAGTGATTAGTACTGATAGAAAAGTATATTAGTTTTTATTGGGAGTACAGGAATTGTTCTTTGAATGGTAAGCAGTTTTTGGCAAAGGCTGAGATACCTGTTTAATTATTTTTCATTTCTAATCTGTCTTTGTAGTCCTTCAAAGTAAGTCCTTTTTAAGATAACAAGGACTATCATTAGTTGTAAATGTATGTACCAGAATAAGTTGAGTTATATTACAAATATTTTCATGCAATAAAGGAATGTCATTGCATAATTAAGTGTAAGGTATATTGTGTCTTTGTTCAATAGTTTATTTTTATCGTATTAATTCGAAAATCCTATTTCGTGCATCTACAAGTTTGTGTGTGTTGGGGGGGGGGGGAGGGGGGGGGGGGGGGGGGGCTAGGTTCCAATTTCCTTTCACAACCAAATTTTATTAGATCTAATACATTACCATGATTTAATTATACTACAACAAAAAGAGGGAACCTCCCTCCCTCCCTTCCCCCCCCAAACTACGTACCTGTGTATGCTATTTTATATCCGATTAATTTCAATACTTATGATATTGTAGTGTGTATGTAGATACATCAAGTATTCATTCATATTAATTAACTGATAATTAACGTATATCAAAGAAAATCCTTTTATTATTTTATTTTTAAAATTTCTTCGAATGTTTTTAAAGTTTTCCTGTAAAGGTAGAAATACATGGTCGTAGGAACCGGGGGGGGGGGGGGGGCACGGAAATTTGTCAGGAAATTTTTGGTAGTGCCCCCTCAACTGTCAACTGAAAATATATGGCTGTGCCCCCCCCCCCCAAAAAAAAAAACAACTGAAATTGCTTCTTCTGGGTCTGAAATAGTAGATAGTTTATGCATAACTATTAAACATTTTGGAGATTGGTTAAAAGTCTAGAAAAGCTTTTTTTCCCTTTGATTTTCAAAAATATAGTTTTCTTTAGAAAAATGGGGAAAAAATTTAAAAGGCTTTATTTCTTTGAAGCTAAAACGAAACTAGACGCTTGTAGGGACAGCTGTCACACAACTTGATCATTGTAAATTATTTATGAATAGTACTGTCGTGTATCCTTCACCAGGCAGCAGAGTATATGAGTACTCGAATAGTTTTCCAAGACATCATCATTTTGAGGAATTCCACAATCACGGTAGGTACATGTACTGAAGTTTGATTATTAGCCTATGTTATTCCTTTACTTTTATCATCCAGTCAATTTTGCCGGGATTTTTTGTGATTAATTATTGTGTAGCATGATTTCAGAATAAAATTTAAAATTTGATGCATGTTGTAAAGTTATAGCTTAAAGACAATCAGACCATGATCAAAATTTCGAAAGAACTGCTATAACATAACTGTTACACAATCAGGACGTACGTTGTATGGGCAATCAGATTTTAGAACGCAGTTCGCAATTCGCAATTCAAAAGTGAACTGCATTCCAGAATGCAGTTCGCAATTCAAAATTTAAACATAAGTCATGGGGTCTGAAATTTTGAGGGTAGGGTACTAGTGGTCAGTTACAACTTCTATGAAAAAATGGTGATGGTACCATCTCTAGTTTGCAAGATATATACCTGCAGTTTTAAGGCCTACTATATAATACCATATGAAAAAACATCGGGCTCGGGGACATCGAAGTCCCCTGTTCCAAGGTCTGAAATTTTGAGGGAAGGGTACTAGTGGTCAGTTACCACTTCTATGAAAAAATGGTGATGGTACCATCTCTAGTTTGCAAGATATAGACCTGCAGTTTTAAGGCCTACTATATAATACCATATGAAAAAAAACATCGGGCTCAGGGACATTGAAGTCCCCTGTCCCAAGGTCTGAAATTTTGAGGGTAGGGTACTAGTGGTCAGTTACCACTTCTATGAAACAAGAGGCCCATGGGCCACATCGCTCACCTGAGTAACTTTGGCCATGCTGTTCTTTACCAGATTTCCCCCTTTTAATATACCTATTGTGGCCCCGCCCTACTCCTGGGGGTCATGATTTGAACAATTTAGATTCTACACTACCCCCAGGATGTTTCCATATAAGTTTCAGCTTTTCTGGCACAGTGGTTCTTGAGAAGAAGATTTTTAAAGATTTTTCTTATATATTTCAATGTAAAACTTGGATTCCCTATTATGGCCCCGCCCTACCCCCGGGGGTCATGATTTGAACAATTTATAATGTACACTACCCCAGGATGCTTCCATATAAGTTTCAGCTTTTTCTGGCCCAGTGGTTCTTGAGAAGAAGATTTTTTAAGATTTTTCTTATATATTTCAATGTAAAACTTCGATTTCCTATTGTGGCCCCGCCCTACCCCTGGGGGTCATGATCTGAACAATTTAGAATCTACACTACCCCAGGATGCTTCCATATAAGTTTCAGCTTTTCTGGCCCAGTGGTTCTTGAGAAGAAGATTTTTAAAGATTTTTCTTATATATTTCAATGTAAAACTTCGATTTCCTATTGTGGCCCCGCCCTACCCCCGGGGGTCATGATTTGAACAATTTAGAATCTACAGTACCCAGGATGCTTCCATATAAGTTTCAGCTTTTCTGGCCCAGTGGTTCTTGGGAAGAAGATTTTTAAAGATTTTTCTTATGTATTTCAATGTAAAACTTGGATTCCCTATTATGGCCCCGCCCTACCCCCGGGGGTCATGATTTTAACAATTTAGAATTTACAGTACCCCAGGATGCTTCCATATAAGTTTCAGCTTTTCTGGCACAGTGGTTCTTGAGAAGAAGATTTTTAAAGATTTTTCTTATGTATTTCAATGTAAAACTTGGATTCCCTATTATGGCCCCGCCCTACCCCCGGGGGTCATGATTTGAACAATTTAGATTCTACACTACCCCAGGATGCTTCCATATAAGTTTCAGCTTTTCTGGCCCAGTGGTTCTTGAGAAGAAGATTTTTTAATGACCCCACCCTATTTTTGTCTTTTCTTGATTATCTCCCCTTGTAAGGTGACTTGGCCCTTTATTTTAACAATTTACACTCCCCTTTAACCAAGGATACTTTGTACCAAGTTTGGTTAAAATTGGCCAAGTGGTTCTTGAGAAGAAGTTGAAAATGTGAAAAGTTTACAGACGGACGGACAGACGGACGGACGACGGAAAACGGGTGATCAGAAAAGCTCACTTGAGCTTTCAGCTCAGATGAGCTAAAAATGGTGATGGTACCATCTCTAGTTTGCAAGATATAGACCTGCAGTTTTAAGGCCTACTATATAATACCATATGAAAAAAAACATCGGGCTCGGAAACATCGAAGTCCCCTGTCCCAAGGTCTGAAATTTTGAGGGTAGGGTACTAGTGATCAGTTACCACTTCTATGAAAAAATGGTGATGGTACCATCTCTAGTTTCCAAGATATAGACCTGCAGTTTTTAGGCCTACTATACAATACCATATGAAAAAACATCGGGCTCAGGGACATTGAAGTCCCCTGTCCCAAGGTCTGAAATTTTGAGGGTAGGGTACTATTGGTCAGTTACCACTTCTGTGAAAAATGATGATGGTACCATCTCTAGTTTCCAAGATATAGACCTGCAGTTTTAAGGCCTACTATATAATACCATATGAAAAAAAAAACCATCGGGCTCGGAGACATCGAAGTCCCCTGTCCCAAGGTCTGAAATTTTGAGGGTAGGGTACTAGTGGTCAGTTACCACTTCTTTGAAAAAATGGTGATGGTACCATCTTTAGTTTGCAAGATATAGACCTGCAGTTTTAAGACCTACTATACGATACCATATGAAAAAACATCGGGCTCAGGGACATCGAAGTTCCCTGTCCCAAGGTCTGAAATTTTGAGGGTAGGGTACTATTGGTCAGTTACCACTTCTATGAAAAAATGGTGATGGTACCATCTCTAGTTTGCAAGATATAGACCTGCAGTTTTAAGGCCTACTATATAATACCATATGAAAAAACAATGGGCTCGGAGACATCGAAGTCCCCTTTCCCAAGGTCTGAAATTTTGAGGAAAGGGTACTAGTGGTCAGTTACCACTTCTATGAAAAAATGGTGATGGTACCATCTCTAGTTTGCAAGATATAGACCTGCAGTTTTAAGGCCTACTATACGATACCATATGAAAAAACATCGGGCTCAGGGACATCGAAGTCCCCTGTCCCAAGGTCTGAAATTTTGAGGGTAGGGTACTAGTGGTCAGTTACCACTTATGTGAAAAAATGGTGATGGTGCCTTCTCTAGTTTGCAAGATATAGACCTGCAGTTTTAAGGCCTACTATATAATACCATATGAAAAAACATCGGGCTCGGGGACATCGAAGTCCCCTGTCCCAAGGTCTGAAATTTTGAGGGTAGGGTACTAGTGGTCAGTTACCACTTCTATGAAAAAATGGTGATGGTACCATCTCTAGTTTGCAAGATATAGACCTGCAGTTTTAAGGCCTACTATATAATACCATATGAAAAAAAACATCGGGCTCGGAGACATCGAAGTCCCCTGTCCCAAGGTCTGAAATTTGGAGGGTAGGGTACTAGTGGTCAGTTACCACTTCTGTGAAAAATGGTGATGGTACCATCTCTAGTTTCCAAGATATAGACCTGCAGTTTTAAGGCCTACTATATAATACCATATGAAAAAAAACATCGGGCTCGGAGACATCGAAGTCCCCTGTCCCAAGGTCTGAAATTTGGAGGGTAGGGTACTAGTGGTCAGTTACCACTTCTGTGAAAAAATGGTGATGGTACCATCTTTAGTTTGCAAGATATAGACCTGCAGTTTTAAGGCCTACTATACGATACCATATGAAAAAACATCGGGCTCAGGGACATCGAAGTCCCCTGTCCCAAGGTCTGAAATTTTGAGGGTAGGGTACTAGTGGTCAGTTACCACTTCTAAGAAAAAATGGTGATGGTACCATCTCTAGTTTGCAAGATATAGACCTGCAGTTTTAAGGCCTACTATATAATACCATATGAAAAAACATCGGGCTCGGGGACATCGAAGTCCCCTGTCCCAGGGTCTGAAATTTTGAGGGTAGGGTACTAGTGGTCAGTTACCACTTCTATGAAAAAATGGTGATGGTACCATCTCTAGTTTGCAAGATGTAGACCTGCAGTCTTTAGGTCTAATATATAATACCATATGAAAAAAACAATGGGCTCGGAGACATCGAAGTCCCCTGTCCCAAGGTCTGAAATTTTGAGGGTAGGGTACTAGTGGTCAGTTACCACTTCTGTGAAAAAATGGTGATGTACCATCTCTAGTTTGCAAGATATAGACCTGCAGTTTTAAGGCCTACTATATAATACCATATGAAAAAAAAACATCGGGCTCGGAGACATCGAAGTCCCCTGTCCCAAGGTCTGGAATTTTGAGGGTAGGGTACTAGTGATCAGTTACCACTTCTATGAAAAAATGGTGATGGTACCATCTCTAGTTTCCAAGATATAGACCTGCAGTTTTAAGGCCTACTATACGATACCATATGAAAAAACATCGGGCTCAGGGACATCGAAGTCCCCTTTTCCAATGTCTGAAATTTTGAGGGTAGGGTACTATTGGTCAGTTACCACTTCTATGAAAAAATGGTGATGGTACCATCTCTAGTTTGCAAGATATAGACCTGCAGTTTTAAGGCCTACTATATAATACCATATGAAAAAAAACATCGGGCTCGGAGACATCGAAGTCCCCTGTCCCAAGGTCTGAAATTTGGAGGGTAGGGTACTAGTGGTCAGTTACCACTTCTGTGAAAAATGGTGATGGTACCATCTCTAGTTTGCAAGATATAGACCTGTAGTTTTAAGGCCTACTATACGATACCATATGAAAAAACATCGGACTTTGGGACATCGAAGTCCCCTGTCCCAAGGTCTGAAATTTTGAGGGTAGGGTACTAGTGGTCAGTTACCACTTCTGTGAAAAATGGTGATGGTACCATCTCTAGTTTCCAAGATATAGACCTGCAGTTTTAAGGCCTACTATATAATACCATATGAAAAAAAAAACCATCGGGCTCGGAGACATCGAAGTCCCCTGTCCCAAGGTCTGAAATTTTGAGGGTAGGGTACTAGTGGTCAGTTACCACTTCTATGAAAAAATGGTGATGGTACCATCTCTAGTTTGCAAGATATAGACCTGCAGTTTTAAGGCCTACTATATAATACCATATGAAAAAAAACATCGGGCTCGGAGACATCGAAGTCCCCTGTCCCAAGGTCTGAAATTTTAAGTACTCGTTTTAAACTGAAAGATATATTGGATTTATCAAATCTTTTCAAGAATTATTGGTCCATTGCAGACTGAGCACAATATTTAACCCTTAATCTTGAGACATATCCAAGTTGTGTTGATTCCCTTTTTTAATCTTGTAATGGAGTTGGCTAAAATTTAGATCAAATCTTATTACAAGTAAAAGAGAAAAAAAACAAAACTTTTCCAGAACTTCAGTTCCAGTATAGTCACATCGATTTCAAAGCATGCGTATGCTGTGTTGATTCAGATACCACTTCGAGTAAGGTCTATAATAATTACTGAATCACAGTTTTTCTTGAAAAAAAAAACAAAGAGAAATTTCTTTTAAATAAAAGCGGGGCTAAAGTTTCTCAGGTTTGCATTTTTGCCCAGGTGTGTTATTCATTAGGAATTTTATGAAGCCAACTGACTTCCGACTTAGAACTTGTACAACAGGGATAAATTTAAGTGCTGGATACTATGAAACATATTCGAGACGCATTGGGTATTATTGTCAAAAAACCTTTATGAAAAACATGATGATGCCGTCGTGTTTTACGATTTAAGATCCGACCTCGAATTTTGATCCTTTCGACAGGACCTGCATTTTTTAAACATCACGCTCAGAAATATTGAAAAACCCGTAACATAGAGGATTGAAATTTTTAGTGGGGATCTAGTCGTCAAATTAAACTAACCACTTCCCGAAATATTTCTGGAACAGAAGCTCAAGGGTCCAAGGTCACATTAGTATAATGTCACAATATAAAGGATCAGGAGATTGAACATGAAGTAAAACAAAGACGCCGATAAATAAAGCTATGTTGCCCCAAAACAAGAGAAATATGAACATAGTGAACAGGGATCATCAACAAAATTAATTTATTGTTCAAGAGCAAATATAAAAATTGATTTATTTACTTGCCTGTACTTGCCCAGTTTGTCACTATTCTCATGCAGGCTAAACAACACAATAGTTCTTGAGCACTGTTAGTAAACCTATCTCATTCTCTCACATTGGCCTCTTTTTTATTCAGCTATTATTTGAATGTCTACCTGACATTATTTAAGAAAATACTTCTTGTCAAAATTATAAAATTCTGTTATTCTGTTGACCCTTCAATTACATTTACAGTGTTTAACTATTATAGGTGAATAAGAAAGTGGAATAACTTCTGTCAGTAGAATACAAAATGATAAATTGACTAAATGGTGCAGAATTCCAAAAACCTTGTAAAAATAATCCTATTTATTTCAGTTTTTATATATTCTTTTTCCCTCCTAAATGTCCAGGAGCAGAGACGAAGGGTTTCAAAGAAATACAGATTCAACATAGCTCCATCCTAACACCAGAGCCTTTAACCCAGAGGCCATAAGATTTACAATTTTGGAAGAGACGCCCTTGCTTATCATAGTCATGCATTTAGTTTGTTTACTAAATACCCATGGGCAGAGGGGAAGATTTTCAAAGAAATACCGCATTTTTACTATACAATTAACAGAGCCAAACCCCTGACCTACTTGGCGAAGTGGTTAGAGCGTTCGCTATAGAGTTGCAGAGTAAGGAGTTGATCCTTACGTCGCGGGTTCGAATCCCACTGTGGGACGTGGAGACCGGTCCTTCGGATGAGACCGTATAAACCGAAGTCTCGTGTCGCAGTAGGTGCTGGCAGAAAAAAGATCCCTCACTGCTCAATGGCTCTCAGTGCTGAGTATAGGTCAAAATTTGCAGCTCTCCATCGTCAAGTGGTGGCGTCTCCATATGAATGAAAAATTCTCGAGATGGACGTTAAACAATAAACAAACAAACAAACACACCCCTGACCCAGGGGTTATTAATTTCAATTTTTTGAAGAGGCATCCTTGAGAATCCTTATCCTACAGTTAGTTTGTCTGCCAACTTTCCAGGGACAGGGAAGAAGATTTTCAAAGAAATATTGCATTATCACTATATTTCATTTTCGTAGTATACATGTATTCCACAGACATGCCCCGACCTTAACACTTTAATCCTGGGTGACAATTTTCACAATTTTGAAAGTAGCATCCTTGCTCATCATAACCATGTATTTAGTTCATTTGCTAAGTACTCAGTAGCAGAGAAGATTTTCAAAGAATTCATGCACTTTCACTCTATTATCAACAGTCCCCCCTTTCCACAGAACCCCTTAGTGGGGCTATATATTCCACAAATTTGGAAAAGGCAAATTACTCATCATAATCATGCAGTTAGTTTGTCTGCTAAATTCCCAGGGATAGAGAAGATTTTCAAAGAATTGATGCAGTTTAACAACATAAAAAATAGAGCCCCTCTCGAAGACCTTGGGCACGTTTTACAAATAAAAAAAAAAAAAAAAAAAAAAAAAAATTACGCCTAAGATCAAAGGTTTAAGTTGATTGTAAAATTTTACAGAATTGATAATTCTGTTTGAAATTCCTAGCTTAAAATTATTATGTTAAATTCGTTTTAAAAAGATTAAAACCATTTTTTTAACATTTGTAATATAGAGAGTAATAAGCTTAGTTAAATTTTTGTCTTTTGTAAAACGGGCCCTTGAATTGAAGTGATATCACTTATACGAATAGGTGATATCACCTTTTCGAGATGAATAGGTGATATCACCTATTCGAATAATTGATATAAGCTATTCGAATAGGTAATATCACCTATTCATTTGGAATGAGTGATGTCACAAATTGGAATAGGTGATATCACCTATTTGCAATTCTTACATTATAAAATAATGAATGCTCCCTTCCTCAAGACTATCTAGTTTTCCATTGGCCCCAAGAAAATTCGGGCTGCCCAGTTAATCCAAAACATTTTTAAGACCTTATGTTATCGATCCCTATAAAGATATATAAATTGCACTCGCAGATTAGTTTTGCAATATTTATTGATAGTTTCTGAGTTCTCTCAGTTATGATTATTCGTGTTCAAAAAGAATGAATAATATAATTCTTGTCACCTGACTCAAGAGATTTTTCGATAACATGAACAAATTATAAACTAAAGTGAAAGTAAACGAGGCTTTCAGAGCCTCTAGTCTTGAGAGGAGTTTTATTTCATAAATAATTTGAATAGGTGATATCACCTTTTCGATTAAGTGATATCACCATTTCAATATGATAAGGTGATGTGACCTATTCGAATAGGTGATATTACCTATTAAGAAGCTGAGTAGGTGATATCACTTATTCGAATAGGTGATACTGGTATCACCAATTGAATAGGTGATATCACTTATTCGATTAGGTGATATCACCTATTTGAATAGGTGATATCACTTTATCGCAGTAAATACCGAAACGGCGCCTCAGAGAGGAAACTGAAAATAATGGAATGTTTGCGACGGACAAAACAAATAGCAATAAATTAAATGAACTTAATACAACATTGAGTACTTCGAGACCGGTCCTTTGGCTGAGACCGTATAAACCGAAGTCCCGTGTCGTAGGAGATGCTTGCACGAAAAAGATCCCTCACTGCTCAATGGCCCTAAGTGCCGAGTATAGGTCAAAATTTGCAGCTCTCCACCGGCAATTGGTAGCGTCTCCATATGAGTGAAAAATTCTAGAAAGGGGCGTTAATCAAAGAACAAACACACAAACACATTAAGTAAACTCGTTATAAATGACCCCCCCCCCCCCAACCGATCAAGCATCCACATAGGAACACTAACTTTATCGGATTTTTTTTTTTTTAGATTTTGGAATCTCTCTCTCTCTCTCTCTCTCTCTCTCTCTCTCTTTCTGTATTACAAACTCAAAGCACGATTAGAAAGGATATACACTTCTTTCATGAGTCTATAGTTATTATTTATATGTAAGGTATCTTCAACCCCATGTGACGTCATAGGTTTTGAGCTTTGTGGATAATAAGAATGATTCTCATTAAAAATTGCTTTCATTTGGTGTGATAGAAATATTGTAAAAATATCGTTCAATAATATACATAATAATAATAATAATAATAATAATAATAATAATGTATTTCTTTTATAGTATGTCAATAGTAAAGAAAAAAGTTTGGCAAGGGCAATTGCTTCTACTTATGTTTTTTTTTTCATACATGTTCATAGTTATACTTCTAATTAAAAATTTTCCTGATACTAGTATGAAGAATTTAAATATATTTACAAAATAATAGTTAAAATTTAATATAATGATTATTTCGTAAATTCAAGCTGTTTTTAAGCATCTTTATTAAGGTTGTATACCGAATGGTGCCATGTTTACAATTTGACATATGCTTATGTTTTAATTTATGTCTGACATCTTTAGAAAAAATGTAACGTCTATATTTTATAATATCAAACAAAAGTTGAAATAAAGTGTTTTTTTTCTACTATGAACAATAGGACTTCAGTTTTGGATCTTCAACCCGTTTTTAAGCATCTTTATTAAGGTTGTTTACCGAAATGTTCCATATTTACATTTTGACATATATGCTTATATTTTAATTTATGCCTGACATCTTTAAAAAAAAAGTAGCCTATGTTTTTTATAATATCAAAAAAAAGTTAAAAATAAAGTTTTTTCTACTTTGACAAAAGGTTTTGGATTTTCCTTTATTAGATATAGATATTATTTCTACATATTTATGGAGGATGAATTCTAAAATTAGAAGAACATTTTGCTTTAAATTATATATATTGATATCTTCTATATATTGGATATCATCTTCCACTTTTTTTAACCCCCCCCCCTTTTTTTTGCAAATTGCTGGATTCGTCTAAAAAATGGTGAACAACCTATCAACCCGAACTACTTATCACGCACATGTACATGTATTCAGTTTATTTCTAGTTGACAGATTATTTAATTTTTATGAAATACAATGTAATATTATTCTGAAATGACCATAAATGAACTCGAAATTTAAAAAATGGATAACATTACAATTATTGAAATAAGAATCAAAATATTAAACAAAGTGACAATCACTTTTCTCAATGATAACTAAAACATGTAAGTCATATTGTAATGCAGTGAGGAATTTTAATTTCAATGGAGATGGGTTCATAGTAGTTCATTCATTGATTCATTGTCTAGTCTTCCCTTTAGGTGTTTAGTGATGTCTTTAGAGTTAAAGAAAAAAGTTTACAGAACTGCAAAAATATATGTAACATATCCACCACAATAAAAATATTAAAAGTTGTAATATCAAGGAAGCTATGAGACTAGTGTTAAAATGTTCTTGTGTATATTAATTAAAATGTCTCCAAGCCCGATGTTTATTCCCTTAGTATTACATGTCGTAGCTAAACACAGTTTCGTATAAAATCCAGGGGTTTTCCCAGAGAGAAGAATAATAGGAAGGGATTTGCCTGCTATTTATAGGAGGTCTACATAAAATAGGCCTAAAAACTGGAGGGCTATATCTCGGAAACTAGAGAAGGTACCATCACCATTTTTTCATAGAAATGGTAACCGACCACTAGTAGCCTACCCTCAAAATTTCAGACCCGGGGACAGGGGACTTCGATGTCTCCGAACCCCATGTTTATTCATATAGTATTATATAGTAGGCCTAAAAACTGGAGGGCTATATCTCGGAAACTAGAGATGGTACCATCACCATTTTTTCATAGAGGTGGTAACTGACCACTAGTAGCCTACCCTCAAAATTTCAGACCCGGGGACAGGGGACTTCGATGTCCCCGAACCCCATGTTTATTCATATAGTATTATATAGTAGGCCTAAAAACTGGAGGGCTATATCTCGGAAACTAGAGAAGGTATCATCACCATTTTTTCATAGAAATGGTAACCGACCACTAGTAGCCTACCCTCAAAATTTCAGACCCGGGGACAGGGGACTTCGATGTCTCCGAACCCCATGTTTATTCATATAGTATTATATAGTAGGCCTAAAAACTGGAGGGCTATATCTCGGAAACTAGAGATGGTACCATCACCATTTTTTCATAGAGGTGGTAACTGACCACTAGTAGCCTACCCTCAAAATTTCAGACCCGGGGACAGGGGACTTCGATGTCCCCGAACCCCATGTTTATTCATATAGTATTATATAGTAGGCCTAAAAACTGGAGGGCTATATCTCGGAAACTAGAGAAGGTACCATCACCATTTTTTCATAGAAATGGTAACCGACCACTAGTAGCCTACCCTCAAAATTTCAGACCCGGGGACAGGGGACTTCGATGTCCCCGAACCCCATGTTTATTCATATAGTATTATATAGTAGGCCTAAAAACTGGAGGGCTATATCTCGGAAACTAGAGATGGTACCATCACCATTTTTTCACAGAGGTGGTAACTGACCACTAGTAGCCTACCCTCAAAATTTCAGACCCGGGGACAGGGGATTTCGATGTCCCCGAACCCCATGTTTATTCATATAGTATTATATAGTAGGCCTAAAAACTGGAGGGCTATATCTCGGAAACTAGAGAAGGTACCATCACCATTTTTTCATAGAAATGGTAACCGACCACTAGTAGCCTACCCTCAAAATTTCAGATCCGGGGACAGGGGACTTCGATGTCCCCGAACCCCATGTTTATTCATATAGTATTATATAGTAGGCCTAAAAACTGGAGGGCTATATCTCGGAAACTAGAGATGGTACCATCACCATTTTTTCATAGAGGTGGTAATTGACCACTAGTAGCCTACCCTCAAAATTTCAGACCCGGGGACAGGGGACTTCGATGTCCCCGAACCCCATGTTTATTCATATAGTATTATATAGTAGGCCTAAAAACTGGAGGGCTATATCTCGGAAACTAGAGAAGGTACCATCACCATTTTTTCATAGAAATGGTAACCGACCACTAGTAGCCTACCCTCAAAATTTCAGACCCGGGGACAGGGGACTTCGATGTCTTCGAACCCCATGTTTATTCATATAGTATTATATAGTAGGCCTAAAAACTGGAGGGCTATATCTCGGAAACTAGAGAAGGTACCATCACCATTTTTTCATAGAAATGGTAACCGACCACTAGTAGCCTACCCTCAAAATTTCAGACCCGGGGACAGGGGACTTCGATGTCTCCGAACCCCATGTTTATTCATATAGTATTATATAGTAGGCCTAAAAACTGGAGGGCTATATCTCGGAAACTAGAGAAGGTACCATCACCATTTTTTCATAGAAATGGTAACCGACCACTAGTAGCCTACCCTCAAAATTTCAGACCCGGGGACAGGGGACTTCGATGTCCCCGAACCCCATGTTTATTCATATAGTATTATATAGTAGGACTAAAAACTGGAGGGCTATATCTCGGAAACTAGAGATGGTACCATCACCATTTTTTCACAGAAATGGTAACTGACCACTAGTAGCCTACCCTCAAAATTTCAGACCCGGGGACAGGGGACTTCGATGTCTCCGAACCCCATGTTTATTCATATAGTATTATATAGTAGGCCTAAAAACTGGAGGGCTATATCTCGGAAACTAGAGAAGGTACCATCACCATTTTTTCATAGAAATGGTAACCGACCACTAGTAGCCTACCCTCAAAATTTCAGACCCGGGGACAGGGGACTTCGATGTCCCCGAACCCCATGTTTATTCATATAGTATTATATAGTAGGACTAAAAACTGGAGGGCTATATCTCGGAAACTAGAGATGGTACCATCACCATTTTTTCACAGAAATGGTAACTGACCACTAGTAGCCTACCCTCAAAATTTCAGACCCCATGACTTATGTTTAAATTTTGAATTGCGAACTGGGATCTGGAATGCAGTTCACTTTTGAATTGCGAACTGCGTTCCAAAATATGATTGCCCGTTGTATGTGTTCTGTGATATTTATACAGAACTACATCATTTTAATATGATACTTAGGGAAGGATAGACGGCAGAGGATACATGTATATGATGTCATTGACACAGAAATCTTAACCCCCCCCCCCCCATCTCTTCGAATTTTCATTTTCTTTCACTTTATAGTCCCTATACCACAGAGAAATGAAAGGATCGACCATCAAGACCAGACAATCAGAAAGGTCCTGATATCGTATTTGGTTACAAATAATTCTCTGAAATGCAAAAAATATTTTAGGAAAAATTAGATAAAAGAAACATGTTGAGGGTTACATTATAGGAACATGAAATTGTTTCATACCCTAATATTAATTGTAAAGCATAAATTTTCTTAACATTAATCTAAAAATGAGTTATATATGATATCAACAGATTAATGTCAATTTATTATTACGTATTCATACTTAAATGCTTCTTTTTTAATTTTAGTAAAAGTGATATTGAAAATTTAAATTTCAGAAATTTTTCATTAAGGGATTCAGCTAGAGGAAAGTTATACCTGTTCCTTTGAACATTATATTGTATGTATATGTAACACTTCGTATCAAATACAATGTACATTTACACTATTTTGCATCTAAGGTTTTCAGATCTGTTCCTGAAAATATTTCAAGTTAGAAGAATATTCCCCAGGGTGCACATAAACAATAAATAAACACAATACCTAAATAGTTACCTATGATTTTTTTCCCATTTTACAGTAGATTGCTGAGGATGGAAGCAATCAAAGCATTCGCCCCTTCTTTTAACAATTTGTGGAATACAGTGGAGAGACTAAATGAGGAAGAGATTCCAGACGCCGTCCTGTATGGGACAATCCGGGGACTGATAGAGAATTTCCGTGGAAAGGTGTTCTGATTCATTGATTTTTTAAAAATTAAACGTTCTATCAATTGTTATTTACTCTATACTATTATGTATAACAAAAGATGGAATCTTGTGGGCAAAACAATAAGAAGATTCATACATGTATACATACATACAAAAATTTTGAGACCGCTTTACATGACCCACATGTGAACCTCATCATGCTGGAAAATTACTTAATTTGTAAAATTTTTACTAAATGTTCTATTTCTCTCATTTATGTCATAACTTCCTATATGCAACATCTTTGATTGTTAGAAATATGAGATATTTCGCAATATATTGAAATTTTAAATTTGCCAAAGATCGATGATAAAATGACAAAAGTATTCTACTTATAATGTTTCTAAATTTGTGGACTTCTCGGTACGATTGATTAAGAAATAATTCTGAAAATATGCATGGTAATTTTGACATAGACTTGGCGAAATTATGTTCTAGAAACATTCGGTACATGTTACTAGAGATTGTTCTATCTGACGTATCCGTATAAGTATCCGTATCCGTATACGTATCGAGGTGAGAGAGGCATCTCGATCCCGATGTCTAAACTATTTACTATAATTTCCATCGTTATTTGTTTGGTCCTAAAGCAGCCCCATTCATTAAAGAATAGCATATGGTATTTTTTCTAATAAAAATGTATTAAGCTGCTGTAAAAGTTTGTTATTTTGCTGGAAAATTTAAAAAAAAAATAGATAATGAAATTCAATAAATTTGTATTTGTTTTCATTATATTGTTTAAAACTTTAATTGCAATTTTGTTTAAGAACATTTATCGGGATCCCCCTCTCTCCTTCTTAACATCAGGACATTTTATTGATTGATTCTGTGATCTACATTAGATGACATAAACTTTAACCCCCTCACTCACACACTAAATGCAAAAGACGTTGATATCCACACAATCAATAAAACCGTGTAGCAGTTTTCTAAAGAGAATTTGCTTCCAGACCCTTGCCAGTATATGCTTAAAAATGCCAGTCATCCCCCCCTCCCCCCCCCCCCCGGGAACACACAAACTTTCATAGCGTCTGTTGACTTTTTTCATTCTTTTTTTTTTCAATGAAATATTTGACAAATACCTGTATGTCTCCCCTTCCCCTCCCCAGTTGAAATTGCTACTTTCGGGCCTATTCTCATACGCCTTGATTTTGTTTTATATTTTGTCCTGTCAGCAGTAATAACTTGAAAAGACTTCATGGCGACTAAAATAGGTAATGAAATGAAAATTCAATTGTTAAATTTGATTTTTCTTTTTAGTTCTCTTGTTGTCGTACATGTGTATTATAATTCATGGTTTGATATAGAACTAAAATAGGGTATTCATTATCTTAACTCTCTTTTTATAGAAAAAGAAAAGAACATTAGACTAAAAAATGCCAAAACAACAGATTTATCTATTTCTTCTATGCTACCTTGTCCATCCAGCTGATTTTTATTTATTTATATTTATTTATATATTTTTATTTTTATTTATTTATGCATTTTGGCCCAGATTGGGACAAGTGTGAGTCAATTCAACACGCAGTTCATAGAATTGAATAGAAGAGGCTGCTTCAACGTAGCAGAGAAATAAAAAAAACACAGAATAAAGGATAAAATTTATACAAAACATTTAATAGATAAAATATCAGCATTTTTTCAGAGTTTTGATCCCGATTGTACACAAAGAATTACAGTCATCTTAATTTCAATAAATAAATCATTTAAGTAAACTTTAGTTAACATTAGGTATATATGTTGACTTTCTTAACAAGCATTCTGTGAGTATTGCATTAGCAATACTAGTCCCCTACCGGCAAGTGTAATCTGGTTCCCATTAAAAATTGAAAATGCCATAATTCCGACAAAAATCAATGAAGCGGAACGAAAAGCAAACTTCATCTATAACTAATCAAGGTAAAGTCACATACCAAAAATCAGCTCAATACTAGTATCTGCAAGCGTTTAGAAGAAAATTGCGGAAAACGCTTAAAAATTAAAGAGGTCGTAATTCCGTCACAAATCAATGAAGCGGAACGAAATGCAAACTTGATCTTAACTCATAAAGATACACTCACATACCAAAAATCAGCTCAATATCTGCAAGCGTTTAGGAAAAAAGTGTGGAAAACCAAGTGGGACAGACTGACAGACAGAAGGACAGACAGACGCAGAGGAAACCTATAGTCCCCTCTGGTTTCACCGGTAGGGGACTAATAACAACTTATCATTTGTTCGCCATGATAACCAATGATTTACAATACATGAAAATTGCTTGCATTGCTTTGGGTAACAATAAAGGACTTCTTAGTCAGGAAGGGCAATTTGCTTCAGGCGAGCGTTATGGCCTTTAGACCTCTTGTTCTTTAGGTTGAGGTGAATGAGGCAGTAACTTTCAAGAGAGGTAACAGATCAAATTCATTACTGATCGTCAACCGGTATGGCCAAGAAGTTGGATATCTTCAAACAGAGTTGGCAAAAATTTTATGCAAATTACTGGAGGAAAGGAAGATTCAGTTTAAAGGGTGTGTATATCTATTAAAGACATATCTATATTTCCAGTACTTTTACGTTTAAAGTTTAACATTCAAAAACAGGTACTAGTATTTTTTCAAAGCCTTACTATGAAATGTAATGATTGCAAACTGTAGTCGAGCTAAAAATTCCAATTAAGCCCAGCTAGATTAAACACGTATACAGAGGTAGGATGAGGTGCCATGGAAGAGTGAGCATTCCCTTGTCGATTAGCTGGTCACATCTACCGTGATCCCTTTATCTTGATTGGGTAAACAGAGTAATCTGCGACAATTCAGTAGGGAAAATTTAAGTGATATTATTCATAATCCAAGAGGAAAAAGTACCCCTTCTCTATATGTAAATAGACAGGACTTTTTCCACCGGACAGAAATACCGTTCTTTGTTCACAAGTACATCTCTTAGTGTAAATGATTATTATATATTTAGAATTAAGATTTTTGCTTTGCCAGTGTACAGTAAAAGTATATGATTGAGGGAGTCAGCAATATTTCAGTTCAAGAGCCTGCAATTAAGTCTGTTTCCTGTAGGGTGTCGTGTAAATACATTGTATATCTGCAGAGCATATGCTGTTCATAATACAATGTTCACGTCTGGAACAAAATATATTACTTATATCTGCATTCTGTGAAGCCAGATAAAATCCTGATATCAGTGTAATCAGTAATTCTTTTCCATGAAGACAAGAAGCCGTGTCCTTATTCAGATCAGCATACCTGATTGTAATGAGTTCTTTCAGGATTTTGTAGAGTTGAGAAGGAAAACAATATCAGTCAGAATAAACAAACAAATTTATTAACACGAAATAACAAAAATAGAGAACAAATAAATTATATGTCGCTCACTCACTCTCACATAGAGGCTCACACACCAAAAATGAAATGAATATGAACTGTTAACTCAGTATGACAAATTCTGATACTTTACATAATTTCAATATTGACTGCTACAGTTCTGATTCGGTTAGTATCAAATATCAAATGAATAATTCACCAAATTTTATCCTTAACCAGGTCCAGTCCAAAGACTATTTCTACCTACGTAGCTATCAATAGCTACCTAGGTATTTAAAGCTACCCTAAGTCGCTATTTTTACGTACTTTTTGCTTTACTTACATTTTGTGGCCGAACGGCGCAACATGGTGAGTACCACATTTCTTGATGAAGTCACACTGATGACGAATACAACAAAATTTTGGCCAAAAAATGATTACTTTGTAAGTTAACAATTTTACATTAATTACTATGCAAAATTGTTAATTTACGACGTAATCACTTTCTGGTCAAAATTTGACGTATTCATCATCAGTGTGACTTTATCAAGAAATGTGGTACTCAACATGTCGCGCGGTTCGGCCGTTTGGCCACAAAATGTAAGTAAAGCAGAAAGTAGGTGAAAAATAGCTACTTTAGCTTTTAAATACCTAGGTAGCTATTAATAGCTACGTAGGTAGAAATAGTCTTCGGACTGTACCTGTTAACAGTTCAAAAATAATATTCCGAAAAAGCTCAAAATAAATTCAATTTATAATATTATATATTTCATTAAAAAAGTTTTATTTTCTTTAATAGACTGAAAGTTACTCAAAAGTTACTATATCACAATTGCTGTAACACGTGCTCCGGAAGTCACACCACTCGTGCATCCGCCATTAACACCAATCAAGGAATGTTCTAAGTCCGGCGCCGTTCTCTCCTCAACACGTGGTAGTTGATTTAATCGCAGCCCCGGGTCTATAGCCTCCCACTCCGGTTATTCTAACAATCATTTACAGCATGAACATACGACACCCTTGGCCCTCCATACAACACTCGTCGACTGACCCTCAGCATCTAACGCCTAACGGCTGTCAAATGGCCCTCAGCACATCCACTTATGTACATAATAGTCTCCCAGCACTTTAAGCACTGAAATAAATTTACGTTTACAAAAACCTTACCTAAATTACAACTGAAAACCGGAAATTTATAATAACAAACCAACTATATACATTATTCGAACACTCTTACTGGCTAGAACTGCAAACACACGCTGCAATAGTCCTCCTAACAAGTTATATGGCTACCCGTTAAATTCGGTGCTATATATCACCAAAATATATTCGCCACCTGTATAATCATGCAGGGGATACAGCAAACTTAGCACACCTCCGGC
Organism: Saccostrea echinata; assembly: GCF_033153115.1. Classification (NCBI taxonomy): domain Eukaryota; kingdom Metazoa; phylum Mollusca; class Bivalvia; order Ostreida; family Ostreidae; genus Saccostrea; species Saccostrea echinata. Next base: position 15,486,538 of record NW_026889758.1, read on the forward strand.
TGTTCACTCTACCGGACACCAAACTAGATCTGACCACTCTGACAAAACCGATCCCTTTATATACTCGTATCAGAACAACCTCAACAGTATGGAAACCCGTTATAACACAATTTACAGAATATTTACAATAGACAAAAAAAAAAAAAAAAAAAAAAAAAAAAATCAACTTCGTTCGTCACACTGCATGATAAATCAGCCTTATTTCAAATGAATCTGATCACATTCAATATACATGTTTGCCGCTTAACCCGGCCGACCGGTGCTGCTATATGACTTGTCATCTACAAATTCTCTTTACTCTTTTTGTTTTGATAAATTTATGACCTCATAGTTCAAAGTATTTAACTCCTATGAGTAATATAAATTATATTATTAAAATTTAAAAAATGTTTTAATATATTAACTTTAAAAGCCTGTGAAAATTTCAATTTTATTCATAAATTTAAAATATTTCTCTGCATTTTGAAAATACATGTATAACTGCTTAACCATGAGCGTAACAAGAATATGAGAGTCTTGTGTGAAATGTGGAGATAACGAACAGTATTCAAGCTCATAGTCCAACAAAACAATACAAATTGGGAGCAGAGCAATCAGGGACCTCAAAAAGATAAAAGGTGGGATCAGGTGCTATAGAGGAGAGAGCATCCCCTGCCGACCGGTCACACCCGCCATGTGCTTCTTGTCGTGATCGGTAAATAACAGGAAAATCCGTCAACAATTCAGTGTGTCATAATGGCATAACAATTAGTCACGGGCGCTTGACGTTTTTAACCTTTCTTTCCATAAATAAAAAATCCCCCATACTATAATAATAACAAGGTTCGTCACGGTCCTCATCTTGAATTTTTCAGTTCAGCTACTTCGCCTCGATTTTTAGTCTACAATGTATTTAAAAGTAACGGATACAACCGTTTCCCTCAAGTACTTACTTTAACTATGCCACCACTTTTAGGCAATTCAACTCAAATCACATTAAATCCTCTCTAATTCTTAAAATGTCGCTTCAAACTCAGTCTACTGCTACCGATTCCGTAAAACTTAGAAAAGGGAGGCCAGAAGTTGATGTTAAAACGTCACAATCCGGGAAAGCCCTTTTCTGATTGGTGGATATCTTGAGAGTTATATTAATATTAAGAGCTGTTTAAAAATGGAGTTTCAGCAGTTCTAGACTACTGGTACGTATTTTATAAATAACTTAGTAATATAGATTGATACATCTATAGTCCCCAACTGTTTGCAAATAAATATATATTTAGCCTAAAACTGTGTACTTTTTCAACTGCTATTTAAGAAACACTGAAATTTTAGGCTGAATAGTATACACTGTGTTTTACATACAGAGGCGTAGTTACACACCTGAAAGTAAAGGGGGGCTTAAATCCAAATAAAAATTCAATTATATTGTCAAAACATAAAAGCGTTTACAATTTAATTCTGAAATTTAGGGGGTGGGTGGGTTTGGTTGTCTGGCAGATTTTTAAAATAAATTCAATTGTCCTTCACTGACATGGAAATAAAGCTGGGAAAAAATTGCCAGCCCAGTCCCCCCCCCCTCGGAATCAATTGGAATTGGTCCTCCCTTAAAAATAAATTAATGGCAATATAATCTGTGAGGAAAAATAAAACATACACATATCTATCCTTCTTCTTTTTTTTTTTTTTTTAATAATTTTCATCGCTTCCAAACACTGAAAATAGTACCATTAAAGGGAAGAAATATCTATGCCAGAATGCAAGGGGTCTGGTTTACATTATTAGTAATTATTAGTAACCAGAATTCCAGGACCAAGCATAATTATACCCACACTTTCTAAAGAAAGTTCGGGTATATTGTTGTTACTCATGTCTGTCCATCCGTCCAGCTGTCCGTCCGTCTGTCACACTCTTCTTTCTCAAACTCCTCTTACATTTTACACAGAAGCCTAATCATCTTTTGGGAGATGATTGGTGGTGTCCTGTAGATGTGCAGTAAAGTTTCGGAATATTCATTTTCACCCTGGGGGTCAAATGGGGGTCGAAAAATGACGTTTTTTTAATGCAAAAAGCCCCTGGTTCCCTGAACTCCTCTTACATTTCACACAGTAGCCTAATGATCTTTTGGGAGGTGGTTGGTGGTGTCCTGTAGATGTGCAGTAAGGTTTCGGAACTTTCATTTTCAACCTGGGGGTCAAATGGGGGTTGAAAAAATGACGTTTTTATGCAAAAAGCCCCTGGTTCCCTGAACTCCACTTACATTTTACACAGTAGCCTAATCATCTTTTGGGAGATGCTTGGTGGTGTCATGTAGATGTGCAGTAAGGTTTCGGAATTTTCATTTTCACCCTGGGTGTCAAATGGGGGTCGAAAAATGACGTTTTTTAATGCAAAAAGCCCCTGGTTCCCTGAACTCCTCTTGTATTTTACACAGTAGCCTAATCATCTTTTGAGAGGTGGTTGGTGGTGTCCTGTAGATGTGCAGTAAGGTTTCGGAACTTTCATTTTCAACCTGGGGGCCAAATGGGGGTCAAAAAATGACGTTTTTAACAAAAAGCCCCTGGTTCCCTGAACTCCTCTTACATTTTACACAGAAGCCTAATCATCTTTTGGGAGATGATTGGTGGTGTCCTGTAGATGTGCAGTAAAGTTTCGGAATATTCATTTTCACCCTGGGGGTCAAATGGGGGTCGAAAAATGACGTTTTTTTTTAAATGCAAAAAGCCCCTGGTTCCCTGAACTCCTCTTACATTTCACACAGTAGCCTAATCATCTTTTGGGAGATGATTGGTGGTGCCCTGTAGAAGTGCAGTAAAGTTTCGGAATTTTCATTTTCACCGTGGGGGTCAAATGGGGGTTGAAAAATGACGTTTTTTATGCAAAAAGCCCCTGGTTCCCTGAACTCCTCTTACATTTCACACAGTAGCCTAATGATCTTTTGGGAGGTGGTTGGTGGTGTCCTGTTGTTGTGCAGTAAGGTTTCGGAATTTTCATTTTCACCCTGGGGGTCAAAGGGGGGTTGAAAAATGATGTTTTTAACAAAAAGCCCCTGGTTCCAGAACTCCTACATTTTACACAACAGCCTAATCATCTTTTGGATTGATTATTATTGTTTAACGCCGAATCGGCAAGTTTCAGCCATATTTCGGCAATCAAATTATGTGTATATTCCCATTTATGAATTTTGACACAAATTTAAGAAAAGTGATGTCAAGGTCAAAGGAAAGATCAAGGTAAAAGAACATTGATGCAGTTGAATAGCTCTCATTGGTATGTATCAGCATATGAAGTTTGATTTAAATATCTTGAATGATTTCATTAAAACTGAGCTAAACACTAATTTAAGAATTGTGAGGTCAAGGTCAAAGGAAAGGTCAAGGTCAAAAAATGTTGATTCAGTAGAATAGCTTTCAATCAGCATGTATCAACATATGAAGTTTGATTACACTTTCTTGAATGGTATATTTAAAACTTAGCTAAACACTAATTTAATTAAGAAAAGTGAGGTCAAGGTCAAAGGAAATGTCAATTTCAAAAAATATTGATGCAGTTGAATAGCTCTCATTAGTATGTATCAGCATATGAAGTTTGATAAAAATATCTTGAATGATTTCATTTAAAACTGAGCTAAACACTAATTTAAGAAAAGTGAGGCCGACGTCAAAAAATGTTGATGCAGTTGAAAAGCTTACATCAGTATGTATCAAGGTAAGAAGTTTAATTACACTATCTTGAATGGTATCTTTAAAACGGAACTAAACACTAATTTAAGAAAAGTGAGGTCAAGGTCAAAGGAAAGGTCAAGGTCAAAAAATGTTGATGCAGTTACATAGCTCTCATCAATATCTATCAGCATATGAAGTTTGATAAAAATATCTTCGATAGTTTATTTGAAACTGAGCTTTGAACAGAGCTAAATGCAAAGCGTGACGGAAAGACAGACGGAAGGATAAAAGGTCGGAAGACGGACATGACAAACACTATATGCACGGGCTATACTCATGGTGGGACAAAAAAACAAGGTAAAAATTTTGTTTGCATGCACCCTTTTTCCATACCACCTCTCCATGTTCCAAGATTGAAGTTTTAATGTCAAAAGATTCTTAAGTTATGGTTTGGAGGTGTTTTTCTCAATTTGACCTTGAATGAAGAAAGGAGTCAAGGTCAAAATCTTTTGTTAATGTCTTTTTTCTATGATACAAATTTGAAATCCTAATGTCAAAGGGTTCTCAGGTTATAGCATGGACTATATTTTTATGTAAAGATTGACCCTGACCTTATCAAAAGGTCAAGGTAAAAAAAGTCTGGTGGCCTCAACCCCAATTCCATACCACCTCTCCATGTTTTAAGTTTGAAGTCTTAATGTCAAAGGGTTGTCAAGTTAAGGCTCGGACAAAATTTGATTGAAGAAGAAAACTGACAAAAACAATATGTAGACTAGTATAGTCTACTTGTTGCATCAAACCTGTAGGAGGAGTAGTTTTAAAGAACAAATTTGTTTCTACATCATGTAATAAAACTTTCACGTAAGATTCAACTTTTCTTGCCTAGTGGTTCTTGAGAAGGAATTTTTTTCTTATACAGTAAAGCATATTTATAGCGAAACAAGCCTATAATGAATTGACACTTACAGCAAAGCGATTTTCATTCCCCGTGACTTTAAAATATATTGTAAACTTAATGGATATGAGCAATTACACTTATAACAAAGCAAAATCGTCCATCCCAGGCACTTTGTTGTAAGCGTGTTTAACTGTACATTCCCATGTTTACAAAACTTTGATCGCCTATTGTGGCCGCACCCTACCCCTGAAGGTCATGATTTGGACAAAGTTGAATCTACACTAAGTAATGAAGTTTCACATAATTTTAAAATTTTCTGGCCCAGTGGTTTTTCAGAAGAAGATTTTTGAAAAAACATTAAATTTTCACGCATTCTTATCTCCCCTTAAAAGAAGGTATGGCCCTTCATTTGGACAATTGTTTTACACAAGAAAGAATATTTTGCATGAGAAATAAAACTCTTTGTGTTTCTAAATATTTCATCACACCTCTAGTGTGTTTCTTCTTATTTTAACTAATATAATGATGATTTTATTATGACTTCAATTTTGTACAGGCCTTTGTATGATAATTATACCCTGTGGGGTATGTTTACTTGTCTTGAACAAGTCAGGTGATTGTTCACAGTGAGTACTTTTCAAGCATAATTGATCAAGTTCATTTCTGCCTACTGAAAATACTGATCTTGAGCAAATAAATAGGAGTTCCAAGTGAAATTTGTAACAAACCACGTTAAAAGACTTCTGGCCGTGTCCTTTTGTAATTACATATGATTTGAAATGCCTGTTTAACATCAGTAGCAGTGACATTTCTCAACGACTTCGCCCAAACGTTGGCTGTCCGCGACGCCATTACGTGACGTTATAATGGGTGCGTTGATTTACCCAAAAAGAAAAAAAAATGCCAGAGATGAATAATAACATGGAAATTTAGATAACTTAAGTCATGTACGATATGAATGTTCTACAAACAAATTCAACAGTTCTCCGTTTTTACATACAGGTGTAAATAATGTGAAGAATACAACGTACAAAATGATACATAAAAGAAATCAAAATGAATTACATGTACTTCCAGTAGACAAATGTATTGAACGTAACAGGGAAATGTTTTGAGCAGTGTCTTTCTCCTAAAAGATAATTATTATTTCCTTTTGACATTTGAAACATCATTTCAAAAAATGCTTCGGGCACTTTTTGATATTCTTGCATGAAGTGTGCGAGGATCTGTACATGTATGTGTAAAATGGATTATTTAATAATGTAACACTGCATGCATGTGAACAAAATTGTGAGTGATATAGTTCAATAAAAAAATCATATATCCCCCCAATAAATAAAAGTAAAATGGAAGCGCACGTCCAGCGATTGAACAACCCTTGAATATCGACCCCCCCCCCCCCCCCCCCGACAACTTGTACGTCAACATAGTAAATACATACCCATATATAAATAGGCCTACTTATAAAATGGCCTCTTTTTTCTTGTTAAAACAACAGATAAATATTGATCAGAAAAGCTTACTTGAGCCTTCTGCTCAGGTGAGCATGAGCACATATTATTAAGTGTTACGTATTTTTTTTTTTTTTTAAAATAAGTATTTAATAGTTTTTTTATTTACTGAAAATTTCGTTACAATTGATGGGTACGCCATCTTCCGTGATAATACTGATTAAATTCTCAAAGTATACGATTGTTGAATAATCTTTTCGTTCTTCCTTTTTTTACTTGTCAAAGATTTCCTCGCCAAAATTGAAGACACATTAACTTGGATTGCACCCCCCCCCCCCCCGTTCTACTTCCTGCTTTCAAGTTTTTTGAACACCTCAAACGTAACCTAGTATTAATAGATGCTTAATTTTTAGCATACTACATTGAATAAATTCAATAGGGGTTGGAAAACACATACCCGTTCAATGTCTAAAGGGTCAAGACAAGGAAGTACTTTAGTATACTTAAGTTAATAATCAATTATAAAGATTCGCGGGCATTTTTTTTTAATATTTTAGAATAAAAATGAAGATGACGTCAGCCCCCCCAAATTATTCACATATTTTTCCATCAATACATAAAAATTTGTATTTATTAACCATAAGTTGTGAATTGACCCCCCCCCCTTAATCTTTTAAATACCACTGCTAACTTATTATGTAAAATGTGTCAAATATTTTATATATATTTCACAATAGACAAAAAAGTACTCGTATTACAAGTTAAAAGCTTTATCTCTGATATCATATTGTATGTGATTGTTCATTTCAGGCATTATATGTTCCTTTTGGGTAAAGCGACGCGCCCGTATTACGTCACGTAATGGCGTCGCGGACAACCAACGTTTGAGCGAAGTCGTTGAGAAATGTCACTGCTACTGTTGTTAAACAAGCATTTCAAATCATATGCATTAACAGACATAAAGAATGGTTCCTTCCGAAAAGAATGGTTTGTGTTTTATAATTTTCGATTGAAAATTGATTGCGCGGCAGCCTCGATATTAAGAGAGGGGTTCCCCGGTGACCTGGAATGCGTTGCACTCCTTGTGTTATTATCATAGGTATTACGTATTTTTTTTTATTTACTGAAAATTTTGGTTAAATTGATAGGTACGCGAACTCCTGTGATCGAATCAACTGAGAGATATACACACAATATGCAGGTGTTAAGGGTATATTGCTGCATAAGTAAGAGAAGTTGACGATTGAAAAATAAAAAAAAAAAAATAGAGTGGTTAATTAATTTGCTGTCCCTTTTTTTATGACAAAAATACATTAAGGCGCAAATCAAATGTCATACCCATGCCTTTCAAAATCTGCTGGTACCCAGCATTATTACCCGGCTAAAATCATGACATTTGAAACATATTTAATTAAAATCCCTTCAACAAAGTACCTCCTATTTCTGTAAAAGTACCTTGTCTCTAATCTTTTTGAAAGTCTTGAAAATAATACCTTACAATTCTTATTAAATATATTAGTCAACATTCGACATATGTTGCAATTACAAACAAGGTCATTGTATCGACTTTAGAAGTTTAAAATGTTGTGTATAATTTCGGAATGTTACTTTGAACGAGATTATTGATACCCTTGTAAAATCAACTTATTTGTCAGTCGCCTGCTTCGGTTTTAGAAATTGCAAGTACACAGAGCATGTTCTTGCACAACGAATCATCTGGGAAACATAAACACTATATGCTAATTGCTAAAATTAGGGATGTAAAATATTATTTGATATTTCTATTGTAGTTCAATCTGCGTCGTGTAGAGCCTGAAAAGTTTGCTTTTTTCAATATATCATTATAGTCTATTTTATATACCAGATATATATATATATATATATATATATATATATATATATATATATATATATATATATATATATATATATATATATATATATATATATATATATATATATATATATATATATATATTTCCATTTCTATTTGTTTTCTCTGTGATAACTCTTTGAAAGTTAGTTGAGTTGATTTCTTGATCATTCTACCGGAATGTAAATTTCGCCAAACGAAAGGTCAGAAGCAAAGAAGGCCTAATATGCATGAAATTCTAGTGCGGTTGTCCTTGTGTCTGACGCTTAGGAGGCCTAATATATGCATGTAATTCTCATGCGGCTGTCATTGTGTTTGACGTCAGTGGGCGGGTACTATTGAAATTGAAATGTGAGGCCTCGCGTAATTTAATTCTATTAGTCTACATTTTTAAAATCTAAAATTTAAATTTACAATTTTATTTCACAATGAAATGGAAATATAAGGAATCACTGTCTAGTTAGTAGAGTATGCCAGGGACATCAATGATAGTTGGAAATGTGGGATAATTTATGCATACTCTTCTAACTAGACAGTGATTCCTTATATATATATATATATATATATATATATATATATATATATATATATATATATATATATATATATATATATAAAATACATTTTTTATGTATTACATAAATGAAAAAAAATCACAATAAGGTTAATGTTCCATTACCTTATGAAGCAGAATTTATTCAAAACCTTCTACATGAAAAGAAGTCTCTTCCTGCCTTTACCTATAATTTAACTTTTAGATGGTATATATGGAGATAACGAACAGTATTCAAGCTCAAAAGTCCATAAAACAATACTTAATTGGAGCAGAGCAAACACGGACCTCCAAACATCAGAGGTGGGATCAGGTGCCCTGGAGGAGTGAGCAACCCCTGCCGACCGGTCACACCCGCCGTGCTCCTTGTCATGATCGGGAAATAACGGAAAAATCCGTCGACAATTCAGTGTGTAAATAATGGCCTAACAATTAGTATGAAATACGTCAGTCAGCATTTGACTCAATGATAAATTGTATTTGCTGACAAGGTCATTGTATCGACCATAGAACTTACGAAATGATGACTTTAAACGAGGCATCTGACATTCTTTTTTCATCAACTTATTTGTCAATAATTTACCTCGTTTTAGAAATTGTACATACGCAGAGCATGCTCTTGCGTATCGAATCAACTGAGAGATATATACCCCGTATGCAGGTGATGAAGGTATATTGCTGCATAAGTAAGGGAAGTTGACGATTGAAAAGTTAAAGTCATCACGTTTATCATAAAGCTTGGTTGTTAGATTACCATTAACGTCTTTTTCAAGTAAAATATCCAAATATGAAACAGATGTGTCAGACTCTGTGGTATCTTTTATCTCAAGTTCACCAGGATATATCGTATCGACATAAGAATGGAAATAGCCATTGTTAATTGACAATACATCGTCGATATATCTAAATGTCGAGTTGAAGGCCACAGCAAGTGTTGTCTTCTTTTCACGTACAAGATTTTGGACAAATTCTGCTTCATATGAATACAAAAAAAGTTCTGCTAATAACGGGGCGCAATTGGTACCCATTGGAATTCCAATAGATTGTTGGAAGACCTGGTCTCCAAAAACCACATCGATATTGTCAATCAGAAACTCAAGCATCTTTTTAATGTCAACTTCAGAGTACTTGTGTGTACAATCAGAATGTTTTTTAAAATAATTTTGCAAATGACCAATGATAAGGTAAGTATATTTACGAGTTCCATTTTTATTGAAAAAGCAGCTGTCAATGATATCAAAAAGCCTGGACTTTAATTTATCGTGGGGAATGGTTGTGTATAAAGTAGAAAAATCGTAAGTTTATAAGCTGTTGATTTTGGTAAAATCTTGTGATTTCAAATTTTCCAAAAATTTCTTGATATATAAATTACGTTTTATTAATTAGTAAGATTCATTTTTCTTCATACGTTCATTTGATATATCCCACAGAATTCGAAATAAAAGACACTAAAAAGTCTGACTCTCTGCCTTCGTTTAGAAATTGATCGCACGCAGAACATGCCCCTGTGTATCGAATCATCAGGGAAACGTAAACACCAAGCAGATGTGTCAGACACCTTGGTGTCTTTTATTTCTAGTTCCATTGGATATATCGAATCAACGTATAATTTGAAAAGAAATTAATTGTTAAAACTCATTGATGTATGTGGAATTGAAGGCCACTGTCGGCTACAGAGGGATTGTCAACAAATCAATACAGTTTTTTTTCTATTTTACATAGAGTTACACCATTTGGAAGTGAGCAGCATGTTTCTAATACACTAGCAGTAGACATTACAATTTGGGGAGTAAAGAATGAGAAAATTGAAACTTTAAAGAAACTATCCAAGTTGAAAGCGTATATAAATATAGTGGTGAATCCAACAGAATCAGAGGAGGACATCAAACAAGGCATTGTATATTACCGAGATCAGTGGTACATCACTTTCAGTGGAAACCGTTTCGAAAATCTGAAAGAGGTAATGTATAAAGTGAATACATTTAATAGTATTATTTTTTTATTTTCTTTGAAAGGACCAGAGTGGATCATCTAACTCAACTTGTATACTTTGATTACTGTATAGTTTGATCTTTTTATTTTATAACAGGAGGGATTGGAATTGGACAGGTTATTTGAAGCTTTAACAGAAGGAAAGAAAGATGGTATTGCTGAACCCCCGAAGGTTTAAAGATTTTTTTTAACTTAAATTTTTCTTAATTTAACATTATATTCATCTCTACATTAAATTTCAACATATGGATGTTTCATATCATTTACATTTTGTTCCATATATATACTGGAGAACGATTATATCGGTTAGCAAAACAGCTACTCGGATTTTATGTAGAAAAAGGCGAATACAACGAACACTGATCGATAAAATCTACAAACAACACAAATCTGTAAACAGGGCATAAAACATGGACCCGAGAAATTCCAGAGATGGGATCAGGTGCTTAGGAGGAGTAAGCATCCTCTGTCGACCGGTCATACCCGCTGTGAACCCTATGTATTTATCAGGTAGACGGAATATTCCGTAGTCAAATTTAGTATAAAACAAAGGCCTAACAAATGGTATGAAGCACGTCAGCCAAAATACGACCCAGCGATAGTTTATACTTGTTAACAAGGCCGTTTTAACGAACATAGAATTTACGAATAGCTGACTTTAAACGAGGTTGTTGAAATCCCTGTAAAATCAACTTATCTGTCAGTAACCTGCCTCGATTTTAAAATTGATCGCACTCAGAGGATGCTCTTGAGTGTCGAATAGGTTGGAAGACGTTAACAACAGATGAAAGCTGAATATTACTTCATAAATGTAAGAATGAAGTGTTACTTTGGGCTTACATATTTAGGACCCCTGTAGCTGGAAGGAACACGCAGGGGAAAAGTCGTAAAATAATTATAAAAACATTAACTGAAATTATGAAAACGTTTTCTTAGACAAAGGCCTCACAAATGGTATGAAGCACGTCAGCCAAAATACGACCCAGCGATAGTTTATACTTGCTAACAAGGCCGTTTTAACGAACATAGAATTTACGAATAGCTGACTTTGGTCAGCAACTTTTATACAAACATTTTGATTTACCTGATCATTCTATTTTGTCAATGAAAGTTAGAATTCTAGAAAAGATTTACCACCACACAAACAGTCCATCACTGAGTACAACTTTCCGTAGACAACAAGAAGAATTTTGGATTAGGAAGCTAGGGACAGCCTTTCCCTATGGATGTAATGACAATGTCGATAGTGTTGGAAATCTTTCCAGTCCACAGTGTAACAATGTAAATGTGATGGGACTTTTTTTAACCATACACAGAGACGTAAGCGTAGTCATGAACATCGGTCTTACAATAAACCTTTAATACACGATGTCTCTTTTGATTCATTGCTACCTTACGTAAATCAACAGTTAGGTCTACATCATATTCGCACCAAACTCTACTCTGTATCTTTGAAACTTTTGAATAGTCTTCTTGAAAAGGTCAAAGAAAGTCCATTTTTTGATTCCTCGACACCAGAATATAGGCTCGGATCTGTGATTATGGATATTGCAAATCATAGGCTTTTTAAACCCCCGCGTTTTACTGAAGAAAATGCAGCTAAAACAATCAGTTTTTTCCTTAAAATTCAATATGCCAACAAAGGGATTGAAGCGGTTAATATAAGTAATATTCTTAATCACAAAAGGGTCCAGTCTTGTATTCCACCATATTTCAAGTTTAAGACTACACCTTGTATTTCCTACAAATCCAGGGCCTTGATATCGAATATCCGAAACATAATCCTCCATCGTGTTCATGTTCTTCTTCGCCCTATAACTATAGTCCTGCTGGACACGTTATTACTGGTGACGTAAATAAAGTTAATAATGAGGACCTTAGATCACTAATTTTTAAAGGTCCTAAATTTAGGGAACCCCGATCCTTCAACTGGCGTCGGAATTTCATAAATATTATGGATTCTGTAGAGGACTACGCCAGGCGATGGGCCAGACATGAAAAAGAAGACCTTGACACTTTGTTAGAATGGATTAAATGTATCAGATGTATGTTAAAATCACGCATTAAAAGATTGAGGGGCAATATGAGAACCATCTATCCTTCTGTATTCAATAATACAGAAGTGAAAAAAGAATTAGATAGATTACATGATCAGTACGTACTGGTCCCTGCTGACAAAGCAGGTAACAACATTGTCTTTGTTTGTAAGGCTCATTATATTAAATGTATTTTAGAGGAACTTGGATTTAATTCTACAAGTGGTAATCCAACTTATACTCGTAGTTCCCTTTCTAAGGAAGAAATTCTTCAAAATCATATGTCAGTTTTGAATATTTTTAATATTCCAAACAATCAAAATGAATTTGAATTACCATATTTATATTGGATTCCGAAACTTCATAAAAATCCTTACAAACAAAGATACATGGCGGGTTCCAGTAAATGTTCAACCAAGCCTCTTTCTTTACTCCTCACTAAGATATTAACAGTGGTGAAGGAGAAACTTCAAGAGTACTGTGCAACAATATATTCGAGAAGTGGTGTAAATCAGATGTAGATACTTAAAAATTCCAAAGAACTTTTGGAAAATTTGAAATCACAAGATTTTACCAAAATCAACAGCTTATAAACTTACGATTTTTCTACTTTATACACAACCATTCCCCACGATAAATTAAAGTCCAGGCTTTTTGATATCATTGACAGCTGCTTTTTCAATAAAAATGGAACTCGTAAATATACTTACCTTGTCATTGGTCATTTGCAAAATTATTTTGTTAAAAAACATTCTGATTGTACACACAAGTACTCTGAAGTTGACATTAAAAAGATGCTTGAGTTTCTGATTGACAATATCGATGTGGTTTTTGGAGACCAGGTCTTCCAACAATCTATTGTCCAAAATCTTGTACGTGAAAAGAAGACAACACTTGCTGTGGCCTTCAACTCGACATTTAGATATATCGACGATGTATTGTCAATTAATAATGGCTATTTCCATTCTGATGTCGATACGATATATCCTGGTGAGTTTGAGATAAAAGATACCACAGAGTCTGACACATCTGTTTCATATTTGGATATTTTACTTGAAAAAGACGTTAATGGTAATCTAACAACCAAGCTTTATGATAAACGTGATGACTTTAACTTTTCAATCGTCAACTTCCCTTACTTATGCAGCAATATACCTTCATCACCTGCATACGGGGTATATATATCTCTCAGTTGATTCGATACGCAAGAGCATGCTCTACGTATGTACAATTTCTAAAACGAGGTAAATTATTGACAAACAAGTTGATGAAACAAGAATATCAGCTGTCTCGTTTAAAGTCATCATTTCGTAAGTTCTATGGTCGATACAATGACCTTGTCAGCAAATACAATTTATCATTGAATCAAATGCTGACTGACGTATTTCATACTAATTGTTAGGCCATTATTTACACACTGAATTGTCGACGGATTTTTCCGTTATTTCCCGATCATGACAAGGAGCACGGCGGGTGTGACCGGTCGGCAGGGTATGCTCACTCCTCCATGGCACCTGATCCCACCTCTGATGTTTGGAGGTCCGTGTTTGCTCTGCTCCTATTTTGTATTTTTTAAAGGACTTTTGAGCTTGAACACTGTTCGTTATCTCCATATATTTCATTGTATGAAAAGACAATATCAACACCTCTTCATAGACATCAGAAGCAAGCTCTTTTTTGGATGAAGGAGAGAGAGAGTGGGAAGCTGCTTCCTCCTTTTTGGGAATACAGAGATGGCGCTTACTTCAATCAAGTGACGTTATGTCGAGAAGTCTCCAGACCACCGAGTGTTCGTGGCGGTAAGTTTTATTTTTACAAAATGTATGTAAAATGTTGTTTAATCTGTGTTAGTCAAATTTTTACTTTATTCTGGTCTAAAATTAAGTATAATACATGTTATTTTTCAAAATAGATATTTAATTTATTTTTTAAATCCTAAACATTTTTAAAGGCAATGCAAAAGTTTCAACTTTTCTAAAATTCTAAACATATTTACCAATAAAAAAGATTTAAAGCAACAGAAATAGGCAGTTGTATATAAAACTTAATTCAGATATAGAAACTCATTTTTGTTTTTGTAAACTACCAACTCTGTAGTTGTGTTAATACATATAAATTTGTAAAGCTGGTTAAAATATCGCCAGTTGCGACTTCTTTTTCCAAATTCAGTAGATAATCTTTCAGTAAATATAATTGGATATACGGCAAAACTAATTTCTATATTAAATAAACATGTAAAAATTGAAGTTTTTTTTTTTAGCTGCTTCTGTGAAGTAATTTAGTTGTAACACTCATTCTTTTAGTAATTAACCGTGGGTTGTTTATATGATTATATAGTTCATTCTTTAACAGAATATATATATATATATATATATATATATATATATATATATATATATATATATATATATATATATATATATATATATATATATATATAGGTATTAAATTCTACTAGTATATATTTTACTTTAAAAAAATTCAGCATGTTTAAAAGTTTAAATATATATTAAAGATTTTTTTTTGTTTGATGGTTTCTTATCTGTCACAGTTACGTATCTATCTCTTATTAAATAGAGGTTTTTGAAAAACCTTGGAAAACTGTACTTTTTTGTAAAACCTAGCTGGCATTAGGTATTGAAAAAGCTTTGTTCTTCATAACCAAAGAAAGTACTCAAAACCACAATGTTATGCATTAATATGCTTTTCTAGTATTTTGTACTTTTTTCTCTCCAAAATATTCTGAATTGCAAAGAAGGACACCATAAACGATACGTAATTTGATTACAATAATCAGTCACTGTAGATAATGACTCACCACCTTAAATGTCAATTTTAAATTAACTTACTCAAGGGGAGTATAATTCTACATTTTCACACATGAATTGAGATAAATTGAGGCTACTAGATATGAAGATGACTGTCTATACCCCTTCTCTTCAATTTATACAGGAATTTTAGCTGATGACATGGGTTTGGGGAAAACTCTGACGATGATTGCTCTTATTATGGCGGATCGAGAAGAACATCAAGAGGAAGTGTGGAATGATGACGAGATGGATACTGAACATGGAGAATCGAGCAACAGCAGAGAGGTTTTCTCAACAAAACTTAAACAATTAACATTCATTTCTATAAAAAAAAAAAGGATTAAAAAGTCAACAGTTTTTATGGCATATTGGGAATTTTAATAGATATGAAATAAATAATGATAGAAATAGCCAAATTATTTGGATGAAAAAAAAACTTCTTTGGCATCAGGTTTTATTAATAGCCCATCGATATTTGGAAAAAGTTTTTACTTTGTAGGACGATTCAGAGGTCATTTTGATTGAGGAAGGAAGCCAACCACCTGGTAAATTGAAAAAAAAATCAATTTATATCTGAATATGAAAAGACTGACGACAGATTTTATTAGTATGATATACTTTTTTGAAACATTTGTAGTGATCCTTATAAATTCGGATGAATCAGACGATGAATTTTCAGAAGGTAGGTATTTAACAGTCTAGTACTGAATTTAACTTATGACATAAGTGGTAAACACAATTCGTCAATTTCCGTTCTGTGTACACATATTTTAAATATTGACGAGAGGATGTTTAACTGTTGTGTCTGTTTTTTTTTACATTCTTAGTGATCCTCATAGATTCGGATGATTCAGACAATGACCTTCCAGAGGGTCAGTATTAATCAGTCTAACTGAGTGTAGCTTAAGACTCGTGTACAAGCCATTTTAACTAAGTTTTCATGAAACTTGTAAGTTTTGCTGTCATGTTTCCAATAGTTTAGACTTTGATTTTACAATTCTTTTTCAATACTGTTTGTTTTGAAGTGATATCAATAGACTCTGACGAAGACAAGGAATGGGAGGAAAACATTGATGATGAGATTATAGAATTAGATGATCATAATTGTAAGCAAACATCAATATTATAACCAAAATGGTCATTCAGTGAGCTTATATATAACATTAAAAGTGTCCTGTGGTCTACATTTGTATACTCTTGTGTGACAGATTTTCATCGGGCAGACAGTACAAAGATGAAAGAAAATACTCCTCGTTATACACGTCACTTTCCAACCTTGATTGTGGCGCCACTGTCCATCTTGAGTGTATGGCAGGTAAACTGTGTACTTGATTTACAGTCGTGAGGCAAACAACTTTGTTTCTTATTATACCCGCACTTTCTAAAGAAAATTCGGGTATATGCCACACGTTCTTCTTCAAACTCCTCATCATTTGAAGCAGTAGCCAATTCGTCTTCTGGTTTATGATTGATAGTGTCCTTTAGATATGCAATAAGATCCTAGAATTTTCATTTCACCCGGGGGGGGGGGGGGCACTTTTGGGTCGAAAAACGACATCTTGTTTAAAAAGAAAAAAACTGGTCCCCGGTATTCCTATACAATTCATCTTTTGTAATATGATAAGTGGTATCCTATAGATGTGCAATAAGACCTTAGGAGGTTCATGGTCCACATGGTCTTCTGAGCATTTTATGCTCAATGTTATATATGTGTAGTAATGTAAATTATAGACTAACTTCAGGCTTTTCCACTAGTTACCCAGGTACAAAGAAGAGTACCTTTAGAGTAATTCTGTCTTATGTCTGTTATATATTATATCTATTTTTGTAAACAGGTATTATAAATATTTAACTTTTTTCCGTATAAAATGATCTTTTAAAAAAGCAATAAATATCCGATTTGAAATATGGATCTGGACGTCAATATGCAGCTGGGCACATTGGCGTTATTCTAATGAAAAAAAGAAACTGTTTCTACTATACCTACGACTTGATATTAGGATTTTTTTTAAATATCTCAATAATTTCTTTGATGACTATGACCAGAACATTGAAAAAATTATTCGGTATAAGAATTCTTATATGCTGAGCATGTGTCGAGTCCATGTTAAAGGATTCCCTAAATCTTGTCAATCAAGTTAAAACCATTGGCCACATGGGAAATAAGTCATAAACAAATCAACAAATAGCTTTCAAATCTGTATCTCATACATTTTTTTTTCCTGAAGACTGATTGACCACATCTATATTTCACAGTTTCTATTTACGATAACAAACAAACAGACAGACGAGGTCAATTGTGGAGGTACAAATGTCAATTGCACCGAATATTTCTTAGTGAAAATTCCTTCTTTTTGTTGACAAATATGATTAACTTACATTATTTAATGAATTTGAATTTTGGAACAGGCTCAACTGCTCGAACACGTACGTGACCCATTCCATCTGAAGATACTTTTATTCCACCATGAAAACGAAAACCGATACAACAGGGTGCTGAGTGAACAAGACATCGTTATTACAACATACGGTACAGTGCGGAGTGACTTTAATGTACGTAGATACACACTGTATTAAGATTCCATTACCATATCCATATCGTTATTATTAAGTTTTGCATCAAAAATGAAGCAGTTTAATTATGTCCACCTTTAATTTAAAGGGAGTTAATGCTTTGCAAGGAGTTAATTGGTTTAGAATAGTTCTGGATGAAGGCCACAAAATAAAAAATCCTGATGCTCAGTGTAGCAAGGCCATCTGTAATCTTCTATCCGAAAGAAAATGGATTATTTCAGGTACATTATATTTGATATGCATTTTATTAACTGTCACTCATATATATTTAATTGTGAATTTGACGTAACATCATTTAATCTTCAGGAACTCCCATTCAAAACAAGATTGGCGATTTGTTCTCTATGATTACGTTCCTGAATATTGACACATTTAACGACTATGAGCGATGGGAGCGGGTCATAGAAACACCACTTAAGTTTGGCGATATAAGTGCAAAAAGGTAATATGTTACTTCAAGATTTGTGAAGCTCTGTTGAGATTGTTATTTCAATGTATAATCTTGCAGCTTCATGCATAAGTCGACCTTGTTCTTGACCTTGACCTTGGCCTCGATATTAGTAAATGTAATATTAATCTCTGTTGATGATGGGCTTTTCTGATACTTATGTCTTATGGTCACCCTATTTAAACCAGAAAGATATTTTTGAAGCTAAAAATCGAAAAAGAAATCATCCAATGGGATCATAGTACTAGAATTCTTACCTTAACACATAGGTAAATCAAAATATGATTTTTCAAATTTATATTAACATAGCAGGTAACCTCGTCCATTTGATTTTTATATTGAAGCATGTATGATTCTCTTGATATCTCATCCAACTTTATACATACTAGAAGTTATTAAATTATAATGAGAGCAACAACTTTGGCCTTTATTGTGGTCTTTTTCTGATTATGGTAAGCAAGGATATTTTAATGCTGTCATTGGAGTTGACTTTAGTTTCAACATAAGTTGACATATATATGGCTTTAAAATTGCTAGATAATGAAAGTAAACCTCTGTTATGGTTACTAGTTATTGAATCATGACCATTATCTTCAATGTTATGTATGGTAAATTAAGTTACAATATTTTCATACCAAGTTATATGTTGACTTTGAATTACATTATAGATAATTTGTAAGGCGCAATTTCTGTCTCAATTCTTCATCATTCTGACCAAGTAATGTAGGGCTGATCATAATAATTAAGTTTTTACTTATTGACTTGTGAATACTTTGTAATCCGACCATAAATTTCTTGGCGATAACATCTGATTAATGTTTAGTAACTTTACCTTTGTATTATGTATGGTGTGTACATGTAATAATGTTGAGATTTTCTTTGCTAGACGATTATACAAGTTGATGAGTACTATCGCTCTAAGAAGAACGAAAGGAACAAAAATAGATGGGAAAAGACTTGTAGACTTACCAGAAAAAAGTGTTCGAGTTAAATATCTTGAGTTTTCCAAAAATGAAAAAGAAATATACAATATTGAGTTTCAGGAGTATAAAAATAGAATTTGTAGGTGAGTTAATAAAAGACAGAGGATTAATATTCAATTCCTTTGGCCGATATTGATAAATAATTGTATGAGTAAATATTTATTGGATTAAATTTATTAATTTATAATTATCTGAAGTTCTTGGTCTTTTGTTAGGTTTATAGAGAGAGGGATGATCCTTGAGGAGTTCCGTTACGTATGTCGAGCTCTTGTTCGACTTCGGCAGCTTTGTTGCCATCCGTCACTTATTAATCTTCATTCCCAAGGTAATTTGAAAAAGATCATTTTTAAATGTGTGTTCAATTTTATATGTATCAATTATCTTTATTACATGTTTCCGTTTTGCAAGTTTGAAATTCAGGTATAGCAAAAATTTGTAAAAATCAAGAAAGATAATTATTTGATTGCTATAGTCTATCATAGTTGGTGAATATGGGAAAGATGAACCTATAGGGAAAGAGTTGGAAATAAAGTCATATTTTGCAGTTGATATCTATATTTATTATTCTGTATTATCCTGTTTCCTCAACCTCCATTTGGGATGGCTGAGTAGACTATCTATTATTTGAAAATATTAAAAACTTTATTTACTCATTTATTTGCATTACATGTATTCTTTAACTGACAAGGTATTTTATTGTCGCGTTTTCAGAAATGAAATTTTTTTTTACTTTTTTAAAAAACAAAAATAAAAATTTGAAGGGGCCTGGACACAGTTGCTCTGCAGTTTTGTTTATAATTTGAATTTTTTATTTTTATTTCAAAAATTAATTTCAGTTTAATGAATTGAACATTTACGAAAATTCTAAAAATTCATTGACAACGAGATTCTTTATAACATCACGTCAAACATTTGTATTTGTACCATAGACACCCCGAGCTCTGTTATTGTTCATGTTTACGTTGAAACTGTGCTCAATTTGTTTATTCTGCACACATCACTGAGCACGAACTGACAATACAGGTGAATTGATCTTGCTTTCTCACATTTCTACTTTGAATTTTCTTGATTATAGTTTTTGCATTATTGATTAAAACACAAAAAATTCCACTTTTCTTACATTTTAAGGATATACTTTACATCGTGAAAGTGAAAGGAGATGTGTCAATCAAACGTCCCGGAATTCGTAGTTTTAATAATTTCCAGATAAAAAAAAGTTTCTAAGCACGCCTTTATAATATTTCGGTGTGAAATGTTCCAGCAACATATAAGTCATGATACTATACTGAAAAGATTAGAAAACATAAATTTCAAATCTGCGTCCAAGCCCTTTAAAATGCTCTTGAATGAAGGTTTTGAATATATATAATCTTACATTCGTTAAAATAGTTGCTAAATTCTCAATTTTCTCGGTTTTTCAATTGATTAAATTATATGATCAAATCTATAGCATAAAATTTTTAGCTCACCTCAACGAAGTTTAGGGAGCTTATGTAATACCCTCGGCGTCGGCGTCCCAGGTTAAGGTTTTTTGAGAAGTTTTCTTTTCAAGTACTTCTATGGCCTATATTAGTCAGAGATGCATGGAGGATGCTTCTAGTGTGTTTCATTGTACCAGTCAAGGTTTCAGTTGCTGCAATTTCAGCTAAAGAATGACCAGGTTAATGTTTTTGGAGCAGGTTAAAGTTTTTGGAGCAGGTTAAAGTTCTTGGAGCATGTCTCATTTCCAAGTAACTATAAGCCCTATATTGACCAAACTTGCATGGATGATACATCTAAGGATGCACACTACTGAACTTGCTTCAGATGCTGGATCTGACCTACATTTTCCGGATGAGTGACCAGATTAAGGATTTTGGAGCAGATCTCATTTCCAAGTAACTATAAGCCCTATATTGACCAAACTTGCATGGATGATACATCTAAGGATGCACACTATTGGACTTACTTCGGATGCTGGATCTGACCTATATTTTCCGGATGAGTGACCAGGTTAAGGTTTTTGGAGCAGATCTCATTTCCAAGTAACTATAAGCCCTATATTGAACAAACTTGCATGGATGATACATCTAAGGATGCACACTATTGGACTTACTTCGGATGCTGGATCCGACCTATATTTTCCGGATGAGTGACCAGGTTAAGGTTTTTGGAGCAGATCTCAATTCCAAGTAACTAAAAGCCCTATATTGACCAAACTTGCATGGATGATACATCTAAGGATGTACACTATTGGACTTACTTCGGATGCTGGATCTGACCTATATTTTTCGGATGAGTGACCAGGTTAAGGTTTTTGGAGCAGATCTCATTTCCAAGTAACTATAAGCCCTATATTGAACAAACTTGCATGGATGATACATCTAAGGATGCACACTATTGGACTTACTTCGGATGCTGGATCCGACCTATATTTTCCGGATGAGTGACCAGGTTAAAGTTTTTGGAGCAGATCTCAATTCCAAGTAACTAAAAGCCCTATATTGACCAAACTTGCATGGATGATACATCTAAGGATGTACACTACTGGACTTGCTTCGGATGCTGGATCTGACCTATATTTTCCGGATGAGTGACCAGGTTAAAGTTTTTGGAGCAGATCTCATTTCCAGGTAACTATAAGCCCTATATTGACCAAACTTGCATGGATGATACATTTAAGGATGTACACTATTGGACTTGCTTTGGATGCTGGATCTGACCTATATTTTCCGGATGAGTGACCAGGTTGAGGATTTTGGAGCAGATCTCATTTCCAAGTATCTATAAATCCTATATTGACCAAACTTGCATGGATGATACATCTAAGGATGTACACTACTGGACTTGCTTTGGATGCTGGATCTGACCTATATTTTCCGGATGAGTGACCAGGTTGAGGATTTTGGAGCAGATCTCATTTCCAAGTATCTATAAATCCTATATTGACCAAACTTGCATGGATCATACATCTAAGGATGTACACTACTGGACTTGCTTCGGATGCTGGATCTGACCTATATTTTCCGGATGAGTGACCAGGTTAAAGTTTTTGGAGCAGATCTCATTTCCAAGTAACTAAAAGCCCTATATTGACCAAACTTGCATGGATGATACATTTAAGGATGCACACTACTGGACTTGCTTCGGATGCTGGATCTGACCTATATTTTCCGGATGAGTGACCAGGTTAAGGATTTTGGAGCAGATCTCATTTCAAAGTATCTATAAATCCTATATTGACCAAACTTGCATGGATGATACATCTAAGGATGTACACCACTGGACTTGCTTCGGATGCTGGATCTGACCTATATTTTCCGGATGAGTGACCAGGTTAAAGTTTTTGGAGCAGATCTCATTTCCAAGTAACTATAAGCCCTATATTGACCAAACTTGCATGGATGATACATCTAAGGATTCAAACTACTGGACTTGCTTTCGATGCTGGATCTGACCTAAATTTTCCGGATGAGCAACCAGATTAAATTTTTGGTGCAGTTCTCATTTCCAAGTAACTATAAGGCCTATCTGATCCAAACTTGCATGGATGATGCATCAAGGGACGAACAATCTCAGAACTTGCTTCGGATGCAGGATTTGACTTACATTTTCTGGATGAGTGACTAGTTTTAAGTTTTCAGATAAGTCTATTACCAAGTAACTGCAAGCCCTATCAGACCAAAATTGCATAAATGTTGCATCTAGGGATGCTCACTCCTAGATTATTAGTTTAGTGTGGGACTTTGCTTTACTTAAAGACAACATTCGTTGAGGTGAGCTCTGTAATCTCTGATTACCTATGTTTCAGTTGAATTATAATATTTTTCCTATGTTTGAGACTTAAATAGCAGGATTTTGTTTATTTATTCATTAGGCCTAATTTATTCCGTCCTTAATTTATTTGTTAAATAAAAAGCAGACTGTTTTCAGAAATAAATATAATTGAATATTTTTTTTTCCTTTTTTTTAATACACATCAGTAAAATACAGGTAAAGAATGCAGATTGTAATAGTTATCTAAACATAATTCTATACTTCATTATCAAATTTCTGCAAACGGGAAAATCATTAAACCGTTTCTATTCAGATTTCAGCGGAAGTTTGATGGGATACGTCAATTATTTAGTGGAGCAAAATCAATACACAAAGCACCTTATTTCATTTCTTCGGTTTCCTCTAAACGAGTGTAGTATTTGTCTTCAAACTCCTGACTCTCCAATAATAACCGTTTGCAAACATGTGTTTTGTAAAAACTGCATTCTACAACATATGTCTCAGGTAAGTTTGATATCCTTTTGTCATTCATTCATTCATTCATTAAATCATTTATTTTCTCAAAAACCAAATGAATGGTGCAAGAGGTACATATATACATATTTACAATAATTATGAACGAGCAGAGATTACAGGAGGACAGATAGTATCAAAAATTTTGATGATAAATATACACAATTTATATATATGTCGTATGTATAATTATCTATATCGTGTGCCCTAATTGATGTTTTATGTTGATGGCATGACCAAGAATAGTTATGACATGGTTATTATCTTAAATGATATTTTTTGTTGGAAAGAATGGATCTGAATTATGTCCAAACTGTAGGAAGCAGATACAAAGAGAGTCGTTCTATGAAATACCACCCGACCAAATTGAACTGCGGTTGAAAAAACCCGAACTAGACACGTGGATAGCAAGTACTAAGGTATAGAAATTACTCACATACTACACAGCTTCAATCATATTAAGGAGTGTTTGGTTAATTAAAGTATTTTCTTGTTCTTATAATGAGTTAAGATAACGCCTCTTACTTAATTAGTATTCCTGTCGCATCGCAAGTATAACTCCGTGATGTATTGGGATTGTGTAGTTTCCTCTCGTTACAGACTACGGCATTTCTTTACGACCTGATAAAGTTACGGGAAGATGATCCTAGAGAAAAGGTCTTGGTAGTGTCAGAATTTACAAAACTCCTGGATCTTCTCGAACCGCCTCTGAGGTATTTGGGCGTATTTGAATTTTACCTTAGTGTCTTCAAATTGATATATTTTTAATACTAGTATAATAGTTTTTCTAAGTAACATGTGATAAGTAAATATAATCTTTGCTGTAGAAATTTGAACTTCAACTTTGTTCGTTTTGATGGCACAATGACACAGAAGGCAAGGGCACGTGTAATTGAGGTATTTTCAAGCCGAAACGAAAACTCTCCAACAGTGATGTTGCTTTCTTTGAAAGCTGGAGGAGAGGGCATCAGTCTTGTAGCAGCAGCAAGAATCTTTCTTCTAACACCGGTAACGAATTGACAAAATTCTTTGCTATTCAATAATAATCTTTATGTACTCTGACGCTAAGCTGAATGTTGAAAAGGTGAAGATAAAGATCATTGATCAATCAAATAAATCCAGTGAATCGTAAACGGCGAATACACGGACCTCTAGAAACACCACAGGTTGGATCAGGTGCCTAGGAGAAGTAAGCATCCCCTGTTCACTGGTCACACACGCCGTGAGCCCTCGGTTTTGATGATGTAAACGGTTATCTGTAGTGAAAATGTTTTAAAACAATGGTATAACAATTGGTAGGAACATGTCATACAAAAAACGACCCGCTGAAGGGTTGTATTTGCAAACAAGATCCTTTTAACGACCAAAGAATTTGCGAATTGCTGACTGTGAAGGACTTTTATCATAAAAATAAAAGTTTTGAATTTTCGCCATGAATCCATTCGTTCTAATCGGGTAGACTATGAATATAACAAATTATTGGCAATTTAGTGCACTTATTAAGGTCTAAAATTTGAATCTTGCAATAGACACTTTTCAAGAGGGAATTTTACGCCATGATCTGCGCGACCCCTTCGAAGGAGTAGAAAGAAAACTGTGCGATTAATTGTAAATTATGATATTTAATTTTACCTCGGATTTTAAGCGAAATTGTGTTGATTAAAATTTTAAATAAAGTGACAACATCGTCTCGATTCTAATTGTGTTTTATGTTTAAAAAATGCTTTGAAATGATTTTGAAAATTGTTGATTTATTTATCAAAAAAAAAAATTCTGCTGGTTTTTAAATGGAAGAAATAATCATAATGCCGGTAAATCCTTTAAATTTCCTGAATTGCATCATGTGCGTAAAAGAATGATCGCAGTCCATTACAAGTACACATATCTTTGAGTCATAAAATGATCAAATGCCACACGGAGAAATGAATATGTTTGTTTGTTTAATGTCCCTTGAAGTATTTTTACTCTTTTTGAGACGCCACCACTTGCCGGTGGAGGGCTGCAAATTTAGACCTGCATGTCCTCGGCACTTTCAGTCTTTGAGTAGTTAGGGATCTTTTTCCCTAACGACCTATTGCGACACAGAACCTCGGTTTAAACGGTCTTATCCGAAGGACCGGTCTCCACGTCCTGCAATGGCATTCGAACACGGGACGTAAAGATCAACTCCTTACTCCGCGACTCTAGAGCAAACGCTCTAATCACTGCGCCACGCGGGAGACGAAAATGAATATAGATTGTTTTATATTAAAAGAAAATAAATTTCTTGCTGTAAGTACTGGGTGTTCTATTATTTTGTACGAAATAGCTTAACAAAATGATCAATAAATGTAAGTCAACACGTTCACTATCTTGCATGTAGATATTTAGTTGTAAACACTAAATACCAATCGACGCTTCCTGCGATTTCTGTAAAAACGCCCGATTTTACATTGTTATAGATATTTAAGAAATAACTATTTTTACGATTTAATGTTGTTTATAAATGATAAGCTGGAATTCATTTTACTGTAAGATTTTATTCATATTATACTTAAGGTTTAGCCATAGCATTCCACTGTTGCCTGGTATTTTTGATATTTCGGCGACCCTTTTTGGTATGTTTATGAAGAGATACTTGGAAATTGTGGTGCTTGTGATGTTGAACTTATTAAAAGT
Organism: Saccostrea echinata; assembly: GCF_033153115.1. Taxonomy (NCBI): domain Eukaryota; kingdom Metazoa; phylum Mollusca; class Bivalvia; order Ostreida; family Ostreidae; genus Saccostrea; species Saccostrea echinata. Next base: position 15,512,724 of record NW_026889758.1, read on the forward strand.
AGTCTTTTGTCAGGCACGAACAACTGCCAACTGCCTATAACTCTTAATCAATGCAAAATCAAAAATGCAAATGGTGGATGTTTCCATTACAGTCCGAACATGAACAACCATATATCCATTTATTATTATTTTTTAAATTATAATACTCATTTATACGAGATAGTTCAACTTACTAGTATTTGACAGTGAACTGTCTCTGGCTCAACATGATTGAACTCAGAACATACTCTTGAAGTATCGAGTCAGTTGTGAAACATAAACACCATATGCAGGTGACATTTGAATATTACTACATAAATAAAAATGATGAAAGAAAAGTTGGAGTCATCCCCTTTTGTCATATAGTTTAGTTGGCCAGTTAAGTCTCAAGTCAGATATCAAACGGTGAAGCAGCCTCTGTTGGGTGAGTTATTTGAAGTCCAATTCAATGTACCGAGTCGACATACGAATGAAAACAACTAATGTTAGTTAGATAAAACATCGTCAGTACTGCATTAAAATAATTTTGATTTAAAAACAAAAATTGATTTTACCCTTCCAAAGATATAATGAGTTTAATTGCCTATTTTAGATTTTAAAGAACGGATATTGATTTATTTATTATTAGCACTGGAATCCTGCCGCAGAAGAACAGTGCTTTGATAGATGTCATAGATTTGGACAGACCAAAGACGTCTTGATTACAAAGGTAAGCTTTATAATGAAATATGAAGATAACGAACAGTAATCAGGACCTCTGAAAACATCAAAGGTGGGATCAGGTGCCATGGAAGAGAAAGCATCCTCCTGTCGACCGGTCATACCCACCGTGTGCTCCTTGTCATGATCTGGCTGATGGAAAAATCCCTAGACAATTCAGTGTGAAAATAATGGCTAAACAGTTTATATGAAAAGTATCAGTCAACATTCGACATAATGATAGATTGTATTTGCTGACAAGGTCATTGTATCAAACATAGAATTTGAGAAATGTTGACTTTCAACTAGACTGCTGATATTCTTATTTCATCATTTTTTTCTCAATAGCTTGTCTCCATTTAGAAATTGCTGTAATCCTATGTGAGAATTGTATATATCTGTACTGCTAGTGGCAAAGTTGTAAGAGAAGTGGGAAATAAATTATCGTCTGTAAGTTCAGTTTATTCTTTACTTATGTGGTTCTTTTTGCAGTATGTGGTCAAAGATTCCATAGAGGAGAGAATTATAGCTCTTCAAGAACAAAAAAGAAAGTTGGCAGACTGTGCGTTTAACTTCAAGAAAAATTCCACCAGACTAAATATTCATGAATTAAGGACCCTGTTTGATCTTTGAAGACAGTGGGTTTTTTTTCGAGTGAAAATATGTGAGATATTCGAAAGTAAGGCATGGATAGTGATATTTATTTTTTACGATAATAAACCATACTTTGATTCCAACTGCAATGGTAGTTTTTCCTATTTTTATGTGTGGGCTATGTTGGAAATGAAAAAAAATCTAAAAAGATGATTCAATATATTCATATCCATACTAAGAGTATGAGCAAAGTGATACGAAATTATCTACTAGTGATCCTCTGAGTGTTCTTTATTCAATGCAAAATGAGGGGAAAAATGCAGAAGAAGCGTAAAGACATTGTGTCTGTATACAGTGGCAGCAATACGTTTTCAGGCTATATGACATTTCTGGCTGTTCTATGTTATTTTTAACATGACTTGTATTTTATTACGCCCTTCAATAGTCTTAGAATTACATATATAAAGTTTTTTTTACCCACTACATACCTGTAGACCTTCTTAACCAGTTTATCAGGGTTAAAGACAATGCAGTAAATGCGGCTGTTTCCCCTTTAACAATGATTTTTTTTATTTGATTTAGCGTAATAGATAATCTAAACACTTCATTCCAGTCTATCCTTTCAAATCCAATAATATTGTGATTGGGTTGAAATCATGCCTCATTTTGAAATTTTTCCCCTGAAATTTCATTTGTATTTTCAGTGTTAAAGTAAGTGAACTTCAGTGTTCCAACGCATGTACCCCCCAAAACATGTCCGTACGACACGAGGACCATTTCTTAAGACACTTGTCAAAAGTCTACCAAAAGTTGTCTGTAAAATCCAAAAGACTATTTATAAAACAAAAAGGCACCTAACAAATGTGAAATAAATGCGTACCTTGAATCAAATATATAATTCTTTGTTGGTTGACATAAAGATGAAAATATGAGTTATAAAATAAAGATCCTTTTTTTCTTCTATAATAATCATAATGGAGATAATACACAATTATTGCTGGTTTTTGAGGTCAATACGGTGATTTAGACACCTGAGAAGTACAATATTGTACTTCGAAGGTGGTTAAATCATCGTATTGACCGAAAAAACAGCAATTATTGTTTATTATTATATGGTTCAATGGTTAAATGACTTACACTAATTAAGCAATCCATGTCATCTTACTGGCCAAACATAATGAGAGAAACGGAATTCAAAAAACATAGCCAGTTGTATTATTTTGGAATGTTTAATTGTACTTTAGGTACAATGTAGAAAAAATAAATCTAAAGCACATCTATAGGATTGATTTTGGAAAAGGGGGCATTATAAGGGGGGAAAAATGACAACTTACCTGAAAACAGATCTTTGACTACCCCCCCTCCCCCCCCCCCCCCAAAAAAAAAAAGAGAAAAGAATTCTAACTCAAAAATTTATTTGGTGGGATGTTAAGGTCCATAAACGAGGGGAGGGGGCATTCATTGAAATTTTTTATCGTTAAAATTTAAATTAAAACTTTATGAAAAAATTCTCAAAGGTGGAGAGAGGGCAAAGACTCCTGCAACCCCACACCCACCCCTCACCCAAGAATCTATGTGCCTTAATGTTATGTCCATATGAGTGGAAGTCAGGTGCAAGTGAAATAACTTTCCAAAACTATTTGTATTAATTTGGAATTTCCCAATTTATTTTTAGTCTAATGTGGAGAAAAATAAATTCTTATATTCACCTGGAAGGTCACGTGCAGGTGAATGTTCTCCATCCCATCAAATAATGATTATTTACATGTAGTGGAGGTTGTCCTGTGACACGATCTGCATATGAAATACTTGTACATTTATTATACCATGCGAAGTCTCATTGCATAATACTGTAAATTTATTTTACGATTGCTACATGGTTTATATATATATATATATATATATATATATATATATATATATATATATATATATATATATATATATATATATATATATATATATATATATAATTTCCTTATATTTCTACATGAATTCGGCTTTGTATATTATGTGTTAATATATTTTAGTTGCGTTGTACAATATTCATTAACAAATAGCATTCGATTCCAGCATGGTGTTTTTCATGTACATGTATTATGTGTCAAACAGAGCTCTGCTTTATTAGACACATGTATCCATAAAATAGTATGTTTGTGAGGCTCAGTATTACAGAACTTGGCTTTAAATTTCCATCTGGTAATCCAACCTCCCCTCACAATTCCCTTCCATTGGGGAATATTCTTCAAAATCACGTTTCAGTTAATACTTTTAACATTACAGTCAACGGAAGCTGGGTTCCAAAGCTTCATAAAAATCCTTTCACACAGAGATAAGATGTATGATTCGGTTAATGTTCTACAGACCCTCTATCTTTACTCCTCACAAAATATTAAATGCTATGAAGGAGAAACTTCAGACGTACCGTGCTACAACATATTCAAGAATTGGTGTAAATCAAATGAATATTCTGAAAAATAAAAAAAAATTAGAAAATTAAAATTCAAAATGTTTTCCCCCGAAATTAATAGTATCACTTCATATGACTTTTCTACTATTTAGTAGAGTTGAAGGCCACAGAAATGAAATATGGAGATAACGAGCAGTATTCAAGCTCAAAGTCCATTAAAACATCACAAATCGGGAGCAAAGCAAACACAAACCACCAAAACCATCAGAGGTGGAATCAGGTGCCATGGAGGAGTGAGCATCTCCTGTCGCCGTGTGCTCCTTGTCCTGATCGGGAAAAAACCCCCGAAAAAATCCGTAGACATTTCAGTGTGTAAATAATGACCTAACAATTGGTATGAAAAATGTCAGTCAGCATTTGGCTAAATGATAGGTTGTTTTTGCTGACAAGGCCATTGTATCGACTATGAAACTTGCGAAATGATGACTTCAAACGAGACTGTTGCATAATTCTTCTTCTAAAGTATAATTTATTTTCTATGACTGTTATAACCGAGTGGAAGTAGAATAATCTAATTGCTATTTCAAAAGTTACTCCTCCTGGTTAACTTACCGGATACGAACAGTACATTCCCCGATTTTCTATTAGTAATGTATGAATGTAATTGTTTTACTTAGAATTCTGTCTAAATAAGAAATTTGAAGTATCAGGTTGTCAGGAGAACAAAACTAGATGCTCTAATAAGGCAGTAGTACCCGCAGTAAATGTACATTAGCTCCTTTTTACTTGGGGAGCAAAAAAACCACGTCATTCTAAAATTTACATAAAATATGTATATATGCATGACATTGAGCAAAAAATGCACAGGTGAACATATGACCACGGGCCTCTTATGTTAGTTTTGTTTATTTGTTGTTTAACGTCCCTCTCGAGCATTTTTCACTCATGTGGAGACGCCACCACTTGCCGGTGGAGTGCTGCATATCCTGACCTATACTCGGCACTCAGGACCATTGAGCAGTGAGGGATCTTTTTCGTGCCAGCACCTACTGCAACACGGGACCTCGGTTTATACGGTCTCATCCAAAGGGCCGGTCTCTACGTCCCTCTCTTATGTTAGTATTTCAAATAATAAATTCATTACCGGTCTATAATGAAAGATTGTAATGAAGTAAATTCTGATTTTAAAAGAGTTAATTTCAGAAAAATGTTTTTTTTCTGTAAAGGGGAAAAAAAAGAAAAATCGGCCCAAATTGGAAGTTGAAAACGTCATTCTTCGATCCCCCTTTGGCACCTAGGGTGAAAATGAACATTCCGAAATCTTATTGCATATCTAGAAGACACCCACCTAATATCCCAAAATATGGATTGCTTACTGCTTAAAATGTGAGAGGGATTACAGGAAGAAGAAAGTGTGACAGACGGACCAGTATAACAAAAGTATAATATACCCGAACTTTCGTTATAAAGTGCGGATATGATTGCAAATTCTCTTAACAAATACATTTATATTCATCTAATTATAATTTAGAATATGATTAGGAGTGTCATGTACAATAAAAATTCGGAATGTCAATTTTCAATTCTTGGGGCGATTGAAAGTTAAAAAAAGACGTCTTTCCACAAAAACCTGGTTTCCTGAACTTCTGTTACATTTTTGCAGCAGCATTCATCTTTTGGAATATGTATGAGAGTGTCCTGTAGATATGCAATAAAGTTTTCACCCTGGGGGATTATTGGGGGCCTAAAACCGATTTTTTGGGGGGTAAAAACCTCATTCCTCTAACTCCTCTCACATTTTTGCAGTAGCCCATTCATATTTGAAATATGATTAAGAGTGTCCTGTAGATGTGCAATAAGGTTTCGGAATTTTCATTTACACCCTGGTGGCGACTGAGGGTCAATAAACAACTTTTGTCTACAAAACTTTATTCCCTGAACGCCTCTAAAAATCTTTTGCAGAGGTCCATTCGTGTTTTGAAATATGATTGGGGTGTCCTGTTGATATGCAATAAGGCTACTATTTTTATTTTCACCATTGGGGCTATTGGGGGGCAAAAATGACGTTTTTTCCTACAAAACCTGGTTCCCTGAAATCTACATTTTACACAGTATTTTTGAATATGATTGGAAGTGCCCTGCACCTGTGCAATAAAGTTTTGGAATTTCAATTGCAATTTTCGGCTTGGGGGCGACTGAAAACATTTTTTCTATAAAAACCTGGATTTTTGGCAGTAGCCAAATCGTCCTTTGGAATAATTATAATTGGGAGCGTTCTGTAGATGTGCAATAAGGTTTTGAAATTTTCATTTTCACCCTAGAGGCCTTTTGAAGGTTAAAAAAACGACATTTTATATAATATATGATTATTTCCAGTTTTAGGAGGTGGGGATGACTTTGGGGGAATCTTGACCCCATATACCATTTAATATGTCACGATATAATGATGGTTTCGTGATTTTGAATTTTAATTAAAGATCATAGTGATAAATTATCTAAATTAAACTATGTAATGAATTCCAACCGGTCCAACATCACAAAAAATAACCCAGCATGTATACTATGTACCATACACCACTTGCAACCCAATGAGTACGGTCATAGTAGTACGAGCCACAACATGGAGGCATTTGAAAAGGCTGCTTCTAACAGAAAATGTGTTGTTTCAGCAATTGATACAGTAAGTGGAGATTTGTCTAAGGAAGTGAAAAGAACAGTTTTGCAGCAAGTTTCTGACAATTCATCCAGAACAATGGGAAAACAGGTGAATTGGGGTTGGGGTTGATTTGGGGAAAGTTGATGCATACATCTGGAAAAGGGTTTCCCCCGCCCAATTACTGATAACATTTTTGAAAGCTGTCATTGTGGTTTCTAAAACTTTAAAGTTCATCGAAATTGCAATGCAATAAAATAATTACAAGTATATGCATTGTGTAGACAACAATTTATCAGGTTCCAATCATGGGCCAAACATTTATCCCCCAAAATTGTTTAAAAGTCATAAACCCTTCTTTCAAAAACTCCCTTTTAAGCAGAATTTACTTCATTAAATTCAGTAATTTCAGACTAGTAATGAATTAATAATATCAATTACTTATATATATAAAAGACCGATATGCCACAGTCTCACCTGGGTATTTTTACATATTTCATACATACAAGTTTTGAAGAAATTGTGAAATTATTTTGGCATCTTCTCTGTAACCCAAATATGAAGAGGAGCATATTCAGAAATATATGTTCAGGTATTACTGTATTATGACAGCATTTAGTTAAAATATTATATTGTTCAACAATAGAATTATGGATTAGCTATTTCATTTTAATGAGTAATTTCTCTTTAATTCTGAGACCAAGAAAAGGCATTGTTTAATAAAGTGATGGAAACATCATTGTCATCTAATCATTTTCAAATTTAAACTGAAAATTAATAAATGACATTCGTGATGGACATTGAAATTGTGTTGAAGTTTTTTGAGTGAGTCTAACTCGGCGGTACGTATGTTGTCCTTGAATTTATGTTTATTTAATATGATCAAACCACGATTAGTCCTTCATAGAAAATCTCATTTCGTAGAAGAAGAGGAAGAAAAAAAAAAAAAAAACAAACAAACAAAAACACTGATCTTTAAATTGTTGTCCGAAACCGAAAGGAGGTAGTTTTATGACATACAAGCTTATTTTAAATTCCTAGTCATGTGGTATAGAAGTATTTTAAAGAAGTACATTAAATGTAAGTACGTAAGATTTCAATCATGTGAACGTTTTATCATTTTCCTCTAATACTTAAAGCTTTATAAAGGTATAAGTCGTGAGTCTTTAAACATTCAGGGAAGTATAATGTTACGGAGTTTCTTCTTCGCCGGTGAGTACATGTCCTTTTATATATTCCTTTATCCGATAATATTTTTTTGTATATAATTTCCTATCGTTGCAGCTTGGAACAATATACTGACAAAATTAATTTTCAATCAAAGGGGAGACAGTTGTGTTTTTAAATTTAACATATTTCTGTTATACCAGGAAGTCTATAAATAGATATCAGTAATCTCGTGTGAACTTTTTAAAGTTATCGATTTTTCACTTTAAATGATGAATATTTATGTGTAGATCATAACATATTTCATCTGATGAAAATTCTACATAAAGAATATGGATAACTAAATAAAACAACTTTATTTTTAATTGATTTGTACGCATTAATCTATATCAGTAATAACTCATGATTATTCCAAGTATTTAAATGACGTGTAGTTATTTGAGTGTCTATGTATTGCAACTGAATCATGTGTTTGCTACTCAGCATTGTTTTCTGTAGAGTAACGATAAATGTGATAGTAAGAATGACTGATATATTTTATGATCTATAAATGTATTCGCAATATTTCTTCATCAATAAATTTGATTTGTAAATTATTAAGTCGTATATTAATAGAAAATATAGTTAATTACATCAGACTTGTATTCGTGTCAAAAGGAATGTTTTTAAAGTAATATGAAATCCGGGCCATTGTGAAAATTTTCACTTTTTTACAACCCCCACCCCCCAACACAAACCAAAAATCAAAACAAAACAAAAATCCCCCTAAAAAAGAAAAAAAAAACTGTTACAACAAATAAACAAACAAACAGATGACATCCCAAATACATGTAATAATAATCACAAATAGTCCGAAAGGAAAAGTTGAAATTTGTAATCTACTTTTGGTTATTTAGGTAAAAGAGCTTTATAAGTAAGAACAATTCCCTACCTTTATATTTGTTCCATTGGTACAAAATATTGAAACATGTTTCAGAAATTTTCAAAATATTCTTTAAAAAACAATAAATACATCAGGCGACTTTATAATACTCTTTTATTTATTTCATACTAGAAAATGTAATCTACTTTTAAAAGTAAATCTAGTGGAATTTATTTTTTTTTCAATTCTTTCAAGATACAGATATCATTACGTCCATGTACTCAAACATTGACGAGGGAAATATCTAACACTGCATAAACACATGGACGAGGTATATAATTTTTTTTTAATATTACTTATTAAGGAAATAGAACAGCTGCTTTTTACAGATAGAAATTATATTTGTTTTAATGAATTTTAACATGCTTCGCAGAGGTAATATCCTGCACCCACCAAAAGAATAGAGACATATACAGGGTGTCCCAAAATATATGATACCATTTGAAATACCTGCCACAAACACATCCCTTGGCCAATTTCCTTGATATATGTCTCAAAAAATATTTAAATAAGTACAATTTTTTTTACAACAAAATATTCCAAAAAAAATTCCCACACTGATGAAATTGCAACGTAACAATTTTACATCAAACTTTTGCAAATAACTGCAATTTCAATCAAAATGGATCATCAAAAAAGCTTGCTACCCTCATTTTAAAACTATAATTATCAATCCTAGTCTTAGGTTACTGCTGCTAAACCCAAACCAGAATCCTTAACATATATAAAACGTTTACCTCTGATGAAAATCCAGAAGTTACAACCGAGACAGGCACTGTTGTCTCAAGTTAAGGAATATTGTGCAGTGTCTAGACATTATCATTACACAGATAGAACGTCATCTTGAAGAGGGCATCATGTAAAAACCATAGCATTTTTCAACGTGTACTCATTTTGTTGTTTTCGTTTTAATGACTACCAAATTATGTGAATAAAATTGGACAGTATATGCATTGTTTTTAATGCATTTGTTGTAATTCAATATTCATTACATAGGGTTTTACAGAATCTTGAAATGGTATCATATATTCTGGGACACCCTGTATATATATATATATATATATATATATATATATATATATATATATATATATATATATATATATATATATATATATATATATATATATATATATATATATATATATAATCAGTAAATTAAATTTAATTCATTAAAATAAACAGAGTAACTTAGTTGAATTGAAATATTTAAGATTTTTATTATGGCGAATTTCAAATATTCATAGCATGTGGTGTTTTTTTTAATGAAAATTTTCACATCATGATTAGTTACTAATCATAGTATGTTGCTATGTTACTGTAATAACTACAATAATGTTTTGTAATTCCTGTGAACTAGATAGGATTCCAGGACCCTTGGGGTGACACCTGGGCAATGAATCAGGGTTATTTTTCTGCCGGACAAGACGAACCACTGAATTTGGTAATGAAAAAATATACACAGATTTTTCTTTAGAATGTTAAAAATAAATAAACAATTCTTAGTAATTTGAGCATTATGTTTCCTCTTAAGAAAAAAAAGAGCATTCCATATCATGCCTTATAAGGATACAATGTTTATATCTACACGCAATTTAAAATTTTAGTTGACTCATGTGTTAATTATAATTCGATGACAATGGCACATATTTAATTACACTCAAAGTTAAAGAGCATCCTCTTATATGTTTATTTAACAGGTGACTATAAAGGGGCCTTTAAATTACCTGTGTCTAGTTCTTAGAAATCCAAGTCATAAAAATATTGCATAATAGATCTCAAAAGTTTAAATGGATACTAAGCATAATTATTGTGTACTTTACAGAGTGCACCTCGCATGGAAAATCATTTCATGCTCACGGAGACTTATCGACACGGACCATTGAACTCTGGTCCAGCGGAAATACCTATTTATGGCGTCAGCAATCAGGAAATGAATTTGAATACGGTAAATAGGTCTGAAGTTTTTATTGTCAAGATTACTAATTTCTGTATTTACATTGATTCAAAGATCATGGAACAAATTTCTTCATAGGAAACTCTGTATAGTATTCCATTGACAGTACCGGATTTCAACACAGACGCAATCAGAGCTCTCAGAGAGATCAGTTTAACACCATTAAGTTCTCACCACAGTGATAGAATAACACCAACAAGTTCTCACCACAATGATAGAATAACACCACCAAGTTCTCAACACAGTGATAGAATAACACCAACAAGTTCTCAACACAGTTATATAATAACACCGCCAAGTTCTAATCATCTTGATAGAATAACACCGCCAAGTTCTCAACACAGTGATAGAATAACACCGCCAAGTTCTCACCACAGTGATAGAATAACACCGCTAAGTTCTAATCATCTTGATAGAATGACACCACCAAGTTCTTATGACCGTGATAGAATAACACCACCAAGTTCTTTCCACGATGATGAAGAGCACGATAAAAATCTGGTATTTAATACTGAAATGTTAAAAATATATAATGATGAAAAAATTTATTTTCAAGTCGTTATGATGAAATCTAGGAACTCCTTTAATGTAGTGAAAATTTTACTTTAAAAGCTCTATACTATAAGACTTTTTGTGCAGATTAAGACTCTTACCTCAGGAGTTCAATTGTCGACCTTTAAAAATATCCATCTGTATCATTGATAAATAGGTCCTGTACTTTGTGTCAGCTTGTAGAATAAACCCTTCTTTGCTCCAAAATCACACCTTTGACCTGTGAATAACACGAGTCACAAAATTAAATTTTATTCTATTATTATTTTTTTTTTTAAATATAATAAGAATATTTTTTCTTTTGAGATAAATCTGGTGATTCTCAAAGGAAAAGTTGTTCGTTGATAAATCTAATACGAGTTTTAATGAAGATTTAAACCATAATTCTACAAGCTATAAGTAGTGAAGGAGAAACTTCAAGTGTACTGTGCAACAATATATTCGAGAAGTCGTGTAAATCAGATGTGGATACTTAAAAAATCCAAGGAACTTTTTGAAAATTTGAAATCACAAGATTTTACCAAAACCAATAGCTTAAAAACTTACGACTTTTTAACTTTATACACAACCATTCCCCACGATAAATTAAAGTCCAGGCTTTTTGATATCATTGACAGCTGCTTTTTCAATAAAAATGGAACTCGTAAATTTACCTACCTTGTCATTGGTCATTTGCAAAATTATTTTGTTAAACATTCTGATTGTACACACAATTACTCTGAAGTTGACATTAAAAAGATTGCAAAATTATTTTGTTAAAAAACATTCTGATTGTACACACAATTACTCTGAAGTTGACATTAAAAAGATGCTTGAATTTCTGATTGACAATATCTATGTGGTTTTTGGAGACCAGATCTTCCAACAATCTATTGGAATTCCCATGGGTACCAATTGCGCCCCGTTATTAGCAGACCTTTTTTGTATTCATATGAAGCAGAATTTGTTCAAAATCTTATACGTGAAAAGAAGAAAACACTTGCTGTGGCCTTCAACTCGACATTTAGATATATCGACGATGTATTGTCAATTAACAATGGCTATTTCCATTCTTATGTCGATACGATATATCCCAGTGAGCTTGAGATAAAAGATACCACAGAGTCTGACACATATGTTTCATATTTTGATATTTTACTTGAAAAAGACGTTAATGATAATCTAACAACCAAGCTTTATGATAAACGTGATGACTTAACTTTTCAATCGTCAACTTCCCTTACTTATGCAGCAGTATACCTTCATCGCCTGCATACGGGGTATATATTTCTCAGCTGTTTCGATACGCAAGAGCATGCTCTAGGTATGTACAATTTCAAAAACGAGTTAAATTATTGACAAACAAGTTGATGAAACAAGAATATCAGCTGTCTCGTTTAAAGTCACCATTTCGTAAGTTCTATGGTCGATACAATGACCTTGTCAACAAATACAATTTATCATTGAGTCAAATGCTGACTGCCGTTTTTCATACTAATTGTTAGGCCATTATTTACACATTGAATTGTCGACGGATTTTTTCGTTATTTCCCGATCATGACAAGGAGCACATGGCGGGTGTGACCGGTCGACAAGGGATGCTCACTCGTCCATGGCACCTGATCCCACCTCTGATGTTTGGAGATCCGTGATTGCTCTGCTCCTATTTTGTATTGTTTAATGGACTTTTGAGCTTGAATACTGTTCGTTATCTCCATATATTTCATTCAATGAACAAGACAGATGTGCCAATTTCTAGTTCTGGAAACTGTGGTTAGCCATAAACTTTTTCTATCGGCTTCTACAGGTTTCTTCTGTAATAATCTTTATTATTAATTAATGATTGTTAATAGAAATGATCTGTGCATTCCAGCCACCAAAGAAAAGGAGAAGAATACATGAAAATGATTTTAACGCCGACGTTTTACCATATATCAATTTGGATCCAGATCTTCCAGAGGATATTAAAGAAACTCATATACCAAATCAGGACTTTATACGATATTGCACAGCACGGGTGGTAATCGTTGGCTTGAATAACTTCCGTGGACAGGTAATTAAGACAAAGTGCTTCTTACATCCCTGAATTCGAATAACTTGCGAAAACCAATTTCTAGTGTTATTTAACTCACCCTTGCGAAAAAAAAAACTTGGTAAGGACATAGTATTTTGATTTTAACATGCCTGACGTCCATCTGTCTTTCCATCCAACCCAATTTTTAAAAACATTCTTGAATATAAGTAATTCATATTTATTAGTTTAAAAAAGAAGAAGAAAAATCACTCCCTCTTCTGAGGAAAGATAATTATCCAAGAGCAAAACTAGGATGAGACATTTGACATTTAGATTATATATATATATATATATATATATATATATATATATATATATATATATATATATATATATATATAAAGGCTCAAAATTTACACAGGAATATCTGAACAGAATCTTTAGAAGAAAAAATCAAACCACCTCAAATTAAACAGGGTCACAATGATTTTTAATTGGTTTACAGACATCACCCTGTTGTACTTGGATATTTTTCAAAAAATGGCCCCTAGTACGATGTGTCAGTTTCCCAAAAGAATATGTAAGGGACATTTACTAGAATTCTTACCCATTAACAAGTCAAATTTGATTCAGGCATCCCCACAATATAGGAGTCAATAGCCAAGGTACTCTAGTGGTATTATGGGAGTATATAAAGGAACAAATCTATGATCACATTTTGAGTATCATTATCTACATATTCACCTGTCAGAAAGCGAAATATGCGGTTCGGACAATCAACCTGTTGTTAAATAAATTTTGACTTTATTTTCTGTAGGTTGAATCAGGAGAAGAAGTTTATATTATTAAGGATGGCTCGAGCAAAACTTGTATGGTGGCAACAAATCGTTTTGGCGTTGAAGTAGGATATCTGAAATCTGATGTTTCAGGTGTTATCTCACCATTAAGAGACAAAAAGGTCATAGGAATAGAGGGGTACGTTTTTTCTTTGGTTCAATATAAGTTAAGAATAAAAAAATCAAACAACATTCATAATGTTTGATCAACATATGCTTAAAAAAGTACCATTGAAAGAACAACAGATTTATTAAACATGCGTGTTTATGTCTCTTATATGAATATTCCTGTGAACATTTTATCCATTAAATTTTTAGATCTTTCAACATGGGTTTCAAACATACCTAAAAGAAATGGTGAATGAATTGCTAAACTTTGTCACACATTGTTGAGCTATGAGCTTTGTTAAACATTGTTGTACTATGAGCCAAATATGCTAGTATGTTGCTTATTTTACGTGTATATTGTAAACATATCTTGCATTTTACCTGTTATTGGCACGTTTAATCCCTTATATTTAATTCAGAACCGCTATACATGGAAGTCAGGATGCTCTCCTCAACAGCATTGCTATTTACCTCAAAATATTTGGGAAGGAAGGTTACAAATTACCCACTTTGAAAAAATTGATTGACATTAAGGTGCCACTGAATATTGATATCTGTCCCTCTGAATCACAAGAAGACATCATGGTCGCCCTCGATATAAACGAAAAATTTGAGGGCATATTTTTTAACGAGAACCAATTTTTAAACATGAAAGAGGTAAGTTAATAATTTTCTTGGGTTCCTTTCTGATTCATTATTGTGTATCTAAAGTTCACCATAGCGACATTTGAGGCCTTAACCAGTTTTTCTTAAAATCTTATGCCAAAAAACTTTAGTTTAATGGCAATATAGTATTAAAATATTGTTTTTCTCATAAATAGTTAATTTATGGATGTTCTCATTATTTAAACTTTATTTTCTATAGGAAGCGGACGCCATTAACACACTTTTTGAAAATTTGGCGGAAGAAGATAAAATGACCCCTTCAGAACCATCAAAGGTTTTATTTGTTAAGGAGTATTAAATCAAAAACTTTAAATATATCTATTGTTCGTGTATATATATATATATATATATATATATATATATATATATATATATATATATATATATATATATATATATATATATATATTAGGGATGGCAACGAATATTCGAACATTCGAATATTCATTCGATGAGTTGATATTCGAATATGAATTTTAGATTCGAATATTCGGTGTTTTTCAGATTTCATAAATAATTTTGATTAGAGCAGTGCTGGAATTATCCCTGTCTAATTTACTAGCGATCAATTTCGATCGCCTGATTTCTTTCACTACTTTCTTATCTTATAGAATTACTAAATTACATGGATTTTGTTTTGAGTAAGGTGTTAAAGAATTGTACAATAATGCTTTATGTATAATACAAAACGTACTTTCATAGTTTTTTATTACTTAAATACGATCGGGTCTAGAATCGAGGACAACAAAATGAAAACCTTCTTAGAATGTCTAAAAGACGTGAAGAGTATACTTATCAAAACAAATTTAATTGATCATTCAAATGAATGTCCACTGTAATTAATTTTGTAAAGGGCTCAATTTCAGATTAAATTATTATATCTTGGGTTGTATATAATCCTGAATTTTATATTCATTATCGGGAAATTAATTAATTACTTAAGAAAATTGTCTATGGAAATATTTGTTTATATTTTAAAAAACATTGTATCAAAGATTATAATTGTATCTCTTATTAGGCAGATAATTGTATTGAAATCTGAACAGTATACCGTTACTACTATATCTTGCCTTTGGCAAGACGACTGATTCCTCAGTTGGAGCTACTATAAATACATATGTTTCATTTGTTAAAATTAGAAAATTATATAGCAAATGGAATTTCTAATTGTACAACTACAAAAGTCTTCAAACAATTTACTTCCAATATAAGTATACCTACGTAAACCAATCGTGAGAGTAGGATGATGTATATTTAAAAAAACAACAAATTTTATTTAGTTTATCGAATATTCGAATATATTCGAATACTTTCATTGAATATTCGAATATGAATTATTGACAAAATTGACATCCCTAATATATATATATATATATATATATATATATATATATATATATATATATATATATATATATATATATATATATATATATATATATATATATATATATATATATATATATATAATTGAAATGAAATTGTCTTGTCATTAATATGCTTTGTCCACTAGGAAATAGTTACACCGCTGCATATGCACCAGAAACAAGCCCTTCACTGGATGATCATGAAAGAGAATGGGAGTCAACTGCCGCCATTTTGGGATCTCAAAGACGGACTGTATCGTAACAGTATAACATCAATCAAACAAACAACGAAACCTCGCAGTATCAGGGGAGGTAAGTGAGATAGAGTCAACGATTTTGAAACAATGAAATATTTTGTTTGAATAGATGATTTTCTACTAAATTTTATGTATGTATACCATTATGTTTAGAGATATTATGTAGTAGCTGTACACGTTTGTGTATATCATTTATTGAAGAAATCTTCAAAAGACATATGTACAACAAAAAAGGTCTTAGAAACAGAAAGATTCATGGCGTAAAATGAGACTTTTGTTGAAAGTACAGATGTTTGAATTTAAAAAAGATGTGTATATGAATAGATGATATCCCTAATAGTGAAAACATGATATGAAAATACTAGTAACTGTTCATTAATACACATGAATCTGACAAAAATTATTATTATTAGGCATTCTAGCTGATGAGATGGGACTAGGAAAAACTTTAACAGTAATTTCTCTTATCGTGACAAATCCAAAGAATGCTGGCAAAATACCATCTAAAATTGAAAACACAGCTAATGGTGTTCATACATCTTCTGACACTGGAAACCCGGAGAGTAGAAAGAACATGCATTGTGAACCACAAGAGCAAGTAAAAGATGAAGATATGCTATCAGACAATGAAGAAACAGTAACAAATATGGAAGAGATTTCTGACAATGAAAATCCAGATGAAAATATAGACATTCACTCTGATTTAGATGAACAGACTATACATAGAGATTTAAGTTCCAATGTCGGTTTTATGAATGAAGAGGGAGACTTTAACTGTGATACAGAAAAGACAAAAAAAGATGGAAACATGAGTACTTCTGAAAACCTGAAGAAAGATAAACAATTAGCTTCTGATAACAAAGGGAGCTTGGAGGATGGGAATGAGTCTACAGATACAGACGAATTTCAGATGATTCTTGAGGAAACGAAAGATGAAGACATTCCCCCAGAGAATGAGGAACCAGGGACTGATACAAAAGAGTCTTCTGATGTTGAAAAGCCAAATGAACATACAGACTTTCACTCTGACGTTGAAGAGTTGACTAAAATTGGGGATGTAGGCTCTGATACTGATGTGATAAATGAAAAGAGAGAACTTAGATGTAATGCAGAGAAGATAGAAGATGGAAACATGAATAGTGATTCAGAGAGCCTCCAGAAAAATAAACAATCAGCCTCTGACACTGGAGAGACGTTGAAAGACGGGATTGAATCTACAGATACAGAGGGACTGAACATAAACTTGGATAACCCATGTGAAAACATAGATCCAAAGGACGAAGATGAAAATTCGCAGGTAAAATCTTTTTTATAAGCCAATATGGAAATAATCTTTATTTTAAAAGGTATCCGTCATAATTATAAAAATTATTACATAAATACAGGATGTTAAGTTATAATATTTAAAAAAAAATGACATTCTTTTGTGGATTGACAAGTAGCAAATAAGCTTGCGAACTATCAAAGGATTATTTCTTACACTTTGAAGTTTTTTTGTGATCAGCTTCTGATAATAATGATTGATTCCATCTAAAGCATCAGTCAAATATAATTAACCATTTGCGTGCATATGCCACGATGAACTATTGATTGCTTTGCAAATTCCTACAATTGTTTTCATATTATTTACAATGATTTTTGTACTATAGATATTTTTATATGTATTTACTTTGTAATATATCTGTGATATGGTGAACAAAACCCCGTTTTCTGTATATGTATGTATTTGTCTTTACATTGAGTCCTTTTTTCCTGTGAAAAAAGGTTTATTCGTAAAAAAAAAAATCAGGGAAAAATGTACTACGGTGGTACGATAGAATACTAGTACATGTATTGAGTGTTTTCCTATTTTGTGATGATGTTTTGATCGTGTGATGCTTTAATTTCAGCTCTCTCTCACAAACAGTACAGAAAAGATAGAAAAGAAGAAACATGTGAAAGGTAACCTCATAATCTTACTTATTTTTTCACATATATTTTTCAATTCTTTATTCACACTTATCACAAATACAAACAATCACAATTATATACAAGACAAGAAATGTGTGAATTAATTTTTAGAGATTGGGAAAGAAAGAGAAGGGGACACTTTCATTAGAAAAAATATGATTTAGACTTTTTACAGCTTTTTTTTTCAATTTTCTGCCAGTGTCTTCTAAATTCCTCAGAATTACAGTTTTTAACAGTATAAATTTTTCAACTCTAATTCTAACAGTAGGTACATATTTTAAAGCCTCAACACTTAATTTTGTTGGTTTTGTGAAATTAAACTTGAAAAAATGTACTGTTTATTAGTCTTAATTAGAAATTTTTATAGACCTCTATTTGTAAATTTACCGAAAAGAATTATTTCATATCGAAACAAACAGACTGGCTTAGTTTCTTCAAGATCCATTCTTCAATTTCCAACCAAATTTCTTTGACACAGAAGAATTCAACAAAAAGATGATCAATTATAGTTTCAATATCAATCTTACAGAAGGAACATGATGGTTAATCAATTACTTTTATTTGTAAAGATAACATTTAGTAGGTATTATTCTATGTAAAATTTGAAATTGTAACCATTGAAATTTAGATTCTTGAGTTGTATTAAATGGTAGCTCAAATATTTTAAATATCTTCTTCCCAAGATGCTTCACAAAATTGTTCTCCCTCTTTTCTCCATATTTTAACTGAATTTATATCACTCTTTTATTATTAATGAGAAGATTATATATATCTCTTAGCACCCCTTTTTACTCTTAAAAAATAATCAGAAGACTGGCAGGAATAAATGGTCCGGAAAGTGGCATTGTTTTTTAATCTCTAAAACAGGCTAGTCTCTTTCTTGTAGCAATTCTTTTCCTGCATATTCGAGATATACTTTGTTTTCACATTAAGGTTATTTTGAATAAAAAGTTAAAGTTATTATTTGAATCAAGGAAATCATTAATAAGAACCAAACCGGAACTAAAATAACTTTTAATAAAAAATGACCGGCTATTAGCAGTAATTTTGGATTGTACCAAACAAGTTCTTGCTGGAGAGTTAAGTCATTAATAATTTCATTCTGATATACTTTAGACCAGCTAGAAAATACATATTTCCAGAATTTATTTATCAAAGTATTGCCTAAATTGTTATGAAATCAATCCAAACCTCATAATTTTAAATCATATTAAAGATTACATTGTACGCAATGTTTGTTTTATGATCAATGAATATCATATTTTACCTGACCAAGTATTTTCACACGTGAAGGTACCAATTTGAAGAAGACAAAGAAAAAGAAGAAAATTTCAAAGACGACACTGATTGTAGCCCCTGTTTCTGTCATAAATGTCTGGGAAGTAAGTCAATACTTCAGTTAAAACATATTAAAAGATATGAGTAAATATTTAATCTTACAGATTAGGTAATGTTTCTCTTAAAATGCCAAATTGCTTTAGTTGTAATTATTATATAGATTTGTTATTGAGGTAACTGCAGTATATTATCTGTCAAGATATTTTACTGAGTATATCCTTTGGTATTTTTTATTATAAAAGATAAATTAATGTTAATATTTTCGTGTTTAGATAATAAAGCCCTGTATTGTACTAGTTTTTGGTCTGTATGTTGAATCATGTACTTGATACAGACTCAGATTATAGAACATGTCGACAAAAGATACCCACTGAAAACGTACACTTTCCATGGGAGGAAAAGAGTGGAGGATGAGTCAGTACTTACTCAGAACGATGTTGTACTGACGTCGTACGATACACTGCGGATTGACGCCAAGGTAGAAATATACAGCCATTCGTAGTAACACAAAGAAACATCAATAATTCTGTAATCATTAAATTAAGAGCTGAATGTTTCTTAATTTTAACAACGAGTCAATATATATATATATATATATGCATATCATACCACTGGTTCTCAGTATCGCACGTTTAATTTTACATTGCTATGCATTTTCTTTCCTGAAGAGGGTTCAATAAACAATTGTAATGCACCTTTAGATTGTTTTTACTTTCTCATTTAATATTTTTATTAAGGTCTTCCGTCTTCACGGAAGACCTTATAGTGATTCTACTGTTTCTTCTTCTTATTATTATTATTATTATTATTATTCTTTTTTTTGACAAAATTTTGTGCACGCGATTTCTCGAAAAGTATTCAGTCGTTTTCAATGAAACTTTCAGGAAAAATCAGTCATTGTATGAACTTTGTTCATCACAAGGAAAATTTGGAAAATTCCATTTTGGTTCCAAGTTTCGGGCAATTTCCTGATTTTAAAATGAAATTTTGTCGCCCCTTTTTCTCAAGAATGGCTAATGATATGAACTGGAGACTTATTGGAGAGCATAGAACGTGACTTCTAAATTTGCAGAACCGCATTTTCGTTCGTCGTCGGCACTTCCGGTCGATTACGGAAGTGATCAAAGAAATCGTAAAATTTCAACTTTCTTTTTTTAAATCAATACTTACATCACATTATTGCATCTCTTTTGTAGTTTCGAAATATGTTGGTCCCACCGGAAACAAAAACGTCAGCTTCCGGTTATAAGAGAAAAACTACATAATTTGAGTATTTTTCTTTCCCATTAATATCCTTTGTAGATAAAGTATTTGAAATGAATTTTAAATATGTTATTTAGACTGCATATATCTAGAGTAACGTCAAATATCTTTGTAAAATTCACTTCCGGTCGCGTGTTTTCCTGTCCTCAAAATGAGAAGTTGTCTGAGCAAGATCTCGGAAACGGTGAGAGATTAAGACACCAAACTTATTTGAACAACAGACCTTAAGATGTAGGCAAAACCATTTGGGTTCAGAGCACCAGCCGTCACTTCCGGTCGTAACAGGAAGTGATCAAAGAAATCGAAAATTTCAACTTTTCTTTTTTTAATTAAAAATTGCATCACTTTATTGCATCTTTTTCTCAGATTCGAAAGATGTTGGTCCCACCGGAAATAAAAACGACAACTTCCGGTTATAAGAGAAAAACTACATAATTTGAATATTTTTCTTTCCCATCAAAATCCTTTGTAGATAAAGTATTTGAAATGAATTTTAAATATGTTATTTAGACTGCAAATGTCTAGAGTAACATCAAATATCTTTGTAAAATTCACTCCGGGTCGCGTGTTTTCCTGTCCTCAAAATGAGAAGTTGTCTGAGCAAGATCTCGGAAACGGTGAGAGATTAAGACACCAAACTTATTTGAACAACAGACCTTAAGATGAAGGCAAAACCATTTGGGTTAAGAGCGTCAGCCGTCACTTCCGGTCGTAACAGGAAGTGATCAAAGAAATCGAAAATTTCAACTTTTCTTTTTTTAATTAAAAATTGCATCACTTTATTGCATCTTTTTCTCAGATTCGAAAGATGTTGGTCCCACCGGAAATAAAAACGTCAACTTCTGGTTTTAGGAGATAAACTACGTTATTTTGATATTTAACATTCTCATAAATATTGCTTATCGATAAAGTACTTGAAATAATTTTATGTATGTTGAAGATACTGCAAATGTCTAGAGAAAAGTCAGAGATTTTATAAAATTCACTTTCGGTCGCGTGTTTACCTGTCCTCAAAATTAGAATTTGTTCTAACAATATTGCTCGGCCACAATAAAGGACTGAAGTCTAAAACTTTCAGGACTGATAGTCAGTCATCAGTTTATTTGAATCGTGAGAAAATCTTGTATCGCCGTTACTTCCGATCGTGACAGGAAGTAATGCAAAAAGGTGAATGGTTAATGGTTAGCACGTTGGATTTTCACGCTGACGACCAGGGTTAAATCTCCAGGATGTCTGAATTTCTTTTATCACTTTTTAAGCTTGAATTTTCGTTTTTATTTTCAGAATTGGACGGAAGACCTCTCATTGCTCGCAATGAGTTTCTAGTTATATTATATATTATTCTTATTTCAGTTGATATTCTTTTAGATTTATGATTAACTTTACAGAAGGGCCGCATTCTACAAGAGGTGAAATGGTTCCGTGTGGTGTTAGATGAGGGACACAAAATAAAGAATCCA
Source organism: Saccostrea echinata (assembly GCF_033153115.1). Lineage (NCBI taxonomy): Eukaryota > Metazoa > Mollusca > Bivalvia > Ostreida > Ostreidae > Saccostrea > Saccostrea echinata. Next base: position 15,534,895 of record NW_026889758.1, read on the forward strand.
TCCTCTAAACAGACCCAGGCTATCAACAGTCTCCAGTCTCAAAGAAGATGGATTCTAACAGGTAGTGTACACTGAGACATCCTGAATGAATCAATGCAGTCACAACAACCAATGTTAACTCTTTTACCTAGATCATTCAAACTTTTACAAGGCGATAAAGGGATTGATTGAGTGTATGTTGTTGTACGTCCCATTCGAGAATTTTTCATTCATATAGAGACGTCACCATATACCGGTGAAGGGCTTCAAATTTTTACTTTTACTCGGCACTCAAGGCCATAGAGCAGTGAGGGTTCTTTATCGTGCCAACGTCTGTCCTGACACGGGGCCTCGGTTTTAAGGTCTCATCCGAAGTATCCGGCGTTAAAGGGGAAAAGTATTTAAAATTTTAGGCTTAAAAACTCAAGAATATTATGATAAAAATCCGTCTCACTCGTGAAATAAATTAATTTTCCAACTACAAATCTTTGCAACGATGTTGAAATATTTACAGACCTCCTTAACAGTCTTTACAAGGTTTTTGTTAATCAGTTTTGGGAAATAAAAGTCAAAATTTGATCCAGTATAACTGTGTAGCCGTATTTGTACAGTTGTAGTGTGTACCTTGTCTGTTATTAGGTTAATTTTCTGACAAAATGGTGTTTTTATAGGTACTCCAATTCAGAACAAGATTGAAGAGCTATGGTCTCTTATATCCTTTCTCAAAATAGACACCTTTACTGATGTGAATCAGTGGAAGAAAATTATCGTGGATCCCCTGGTCTTTGGCGATGGAGATGCCAAAAGGTATTTCTGTATAAAAAATGGAATTAAATCTCTGTAAATCTATAAGCTACGCATTCGACTGTTACAAAAATTAAATTAAATTCATAAATACTTACTTTAATACATATTTTAAAAAAGAGTCCTTAAAAGAAAGCAGGGCAGACAGCTTTTTTTGATAAAGCAATTTCAAAACGATATTATAATGATTTTGATGGAATTCGAACTTGAGATGGTTTGAGAGTTTCTTATTCATATCCTTTGTTTTTAATTTAGGCGGATATTTCATCTTGTAAATTTCATAGCATTGAGAAGAACAAAAACTTCGACCATACGGGGAGAAAAAATACTTTCGTTACCACAGAAAACAATACTTGTGAAAGAAATCCTTTTTTGTGATAAAGAGATGGAGGTTTATAGGGAATTTGACAGGGGATGCAAACAACTCATCCGACGGTAATCCTATTAAAATATACCTGGAATAGCCATATAATATGATATAAGCATAGTTTTGCTCATATTTGATTATGTAAATGAAGTTACATGTAGAAATAAGTTGAGATACGTAAAACGTAACATTTACAAGGAAATATAAAAAATATTCATGCGCACCTCAAGATAAAATGTATTACATGAGCATGTTCGAAAGCAAAGATTTTTAGCTTACCTGAACTGAACAAGTGAGCTTCTCTGATCAAAAAGTGTCCGGTGTCTTTCTGACCGTCTGTCGTGTAATGTATTATCTGTAAACGTTCCAAATTTTCGACTCCTACTCCAAAACCTCTGAGGCAATTTCAACAAAACTTGCCACAAAGCATCCTTGGTGAAGGAATTTAAGTTTGGTCACAGGAAGTGCCACGCCCTCTTCTGAAGGGGGACACTTAAGAATTAGTGAAAATTTTGTGGCATCTTTTAAAAATCTTCTTCCCAAGAACCACTGGGCCAGAAGAGATAAAACGTTTGTGAAAGCTTCATTATATATTGTAGAATTGAAGATACAAATTTGTTCAAATCATGACCCCTAGGGGTAGGGCAGGGCCACGGAAGGGATCAGGGGCTCTTGGAGGATGAGTCAACAGGGGATGCTTACTCCTCCTTGAAACCTGATCCAACCTCTGGAATTTCTCGGGATCCGTGTTTTAAGCCCTGTTTACAAATTTGTATTGGTTGTAGATTTTTAAGATCGACCACTGTTCATTATCTTCACCCTGTTCATTTTGTTCAAATCATGGCCCCCGGGTGTAGGTTGGTGCCACAATGGACAATCTAAGTTTTACAAAGGAATACATAGGAAAATCTTTAAAATCTTCTTCTCAGCGAAGTCATTGTTAGTCATATTCAAATGAAAGCATCCTCATGTAATGTAAATTGAAGTTTGTTTAAATATGGACCCCCTGAAATAAGGCCATAATATGTGATTAAAGTTTTACATAAGAATGTATAGGAAAAATCTGCTGATGAAGAACAGAGGGGTCATAATTACTCAGGTGAGCGTTGTGGAAAATGGGCCTCTTGTATGAATATTTGTCACCTACAGACCTCAAATTACACCCATAATACCGATTCGGTTCTATACAGAAATTATTTCTATAAACTGTTTATAGCTCATGCTTTTATGTATTTGCCATCGTATTTAACTGGAAATTGTTGAGGTCGCAAACCTGTATTTTCAATAGTTTTATTTCCATTTCTTGAATGAGATCTATGGTTTTAATTTGCAATTTCCAGAATTACAAAGTAACGGACACTATTATTTTAAAATGCCTTGTTACATGTAAATTTTCCGGAATTTAATCTTAAAATCATCCCGAAATACAATTTCTGAATACATTGTGTGAGACTTCTTTTGTCTTAAATTTGTTTATAATTCAGACTGATTGATGAAAGAAGGCACCTTCAAGAAATTGGCCTCTTCTATGCGGCACTAGTACGACTGAGGCAGCTTTGTTGTCACCCAGAAATAATTCCACCAAAAGCAAAAGGTTTATAAATCTTCATTAAATACATTATTCTAACTTTTATAATTAGATCATATAATCCAATAAAAGATTTTGCAACATGAAAATATATTACGTATTCGTGTTGCTCTCTTTTAAAAAAAATGTTTTTCATTTTATTTTAGTTGGAAAAGTAAAACTGGATAGGTCTCTCAGTGAGCTGGAGAATACACATACAGGAACGGAAAAGCTTGCTTCATTATTGAGATTATCTGAAAATGATTGTTGTAGTGTTTGTTTAGAAGAAATTTGTGTGACAGAAGGCAAAAATATCCCCGTTATTACAGATTGTGATCATGTCTTCTGCAAGGCGTGTATTGTTGGAGTGATTCAGCAATATGGCACATGTCCAAATTGTCGAGGAAATCTGTCAATGAATTCTTTAACGGAATGTCCTCCAGATGAACTTGCCCTTCGCTTACAAAGACCTGAACTAGACAAATCTGTGCTGAGCACAAAGGTATGTCTTAAAAACATTTTGAAAATAATTTTGAAACTTTAAAAATTGAGGTTCAATTCAATTAACCTTTTTCAAATGGAATGAGCCTTTAGTTTTATTTTACATGAAATACACTGGATATTTATTTCTATCAAAATATTTTGAAAACTTTAAAGAGTCATAAAATATTTTCTTCAGACAACAGCCTTGATGATAGATTTGCACAAATTACGAGATGATTCCCCAGGTGAAAAATGCGTGATCGTCTCAGAATTCACCACCCTTTTGGATGTAATTGAGGAGCCACTAAAGTGAATACTCTTTTTGCACACTTAATTACATCAGATACATTTTAAACCTCATTACAATTTAAAGTTTCTGAACAGCAAATACTTTATTCCATATTGCAGGAGTTCAAATTTTCGATTCGTCCGGTTGGATGGTAAAATGAATCAGAAGGCTAGGGCTAAAAGCATTGAAGTGTTTTCCAATTCAGGAGATGACTCGCCAACAGTGATGTTGTTGTCTCTAAAAGCAGGAGGAGAAGGCATCAGTCTTGTAGCAGCATCCAGGGTCTTCCTCCTTACCCCAGTAATAAAACTTCGCCTTTAGAATAAGATGTCTTTGGTGTTGTATATTAATTTTGAACTGTCACTTGAGAAAAAGTATTAAATTTATGGTGTATTTCATGTAATACAGCAAGTCATTTCGGAATGATCCTTAACACAACGGAGACTGTTAACTAGTTATTATATAAAATTATTTTAACTATTTTGCAATAAACATTCCAGTTTTAATTTTCAACCACAATCCTGTCCAGGTATTAAGACATTTCAATATTATTTACATCTTTTACATCAAGCTGGCTAACAAACACACCACTCACAAAATAATATTGTCTTTCAAATGGTAGTGACCATTTGTTACTTAATTTTTTTTTTTTACATCTTACAAGATTTCTTTTGAATTAGAAATATTTGAGTATTTGCTTTTCTTCCAGCACTGGAATCCAGCCACTGAGGAGCAGTGCTTTGACAGGTGTCATAGACTTGGTCAAACCAAAGATGTCATTATAACTAAGGTAGAAAAAAACATGTTTATATCGTGTTCCTTACCTTAGACGTAAATGTTTACAATAAAATTGTTAAACAAAATATAAATTACAATAAATTATTTTGATTTTAGTATGTCGTTAAAAATACAATAGAAGAAAGAATATTAAATCTTCAAGAACAGAAAAAGAAGCTGATGGACTGTGCATTCAACAACAGCAAAAAGAAACCAGAAAAGCTAGGAATTAATGAGATAAGAACTCTTTTAGATGTCTAACGTTATGTGTTATTTACACATCACAAGAATGTGTATCAAGCAAGGCAGCAGTAGCAGTTCACACATATTGACTCTTACAAACAATTCATTTAAACTCGCAAATTAGCAAATATGCAGTACAAATAGTAACTTGTAAAATTTACTCCATTGTTTTATGTTTTAATGATTCAAAAATATGCACAAATCAAGAAAGTGGCATTGATCTACATTATTTTTATCTTTAAAAAAGGGCAAGTTACCTAAACGAATTTTTACGACAAAAACAGCATTGTAAATCCAGTAACATCTAAATAATATTTTACATAACTCAGGATATTCTTGTTAATTTGAAAATGCTTATGAAAATATCAAGGTAAAGGAAATTATGAAGATTATGAAGTAGAGCTAGAAATTTCCCTTCAATGAAAATAAGAAATTGCTGTTTCCAAACCCTGTAGAAGTTAGTCTTAGGTGATATTAATTTCCTTGTAGTATATACTTTGTCTTTTAGAGCCAATGTAAAATATTCTGAAACAAAGAAAAAAATTATTTAGAAGAGAATGTTGCCTACAAGTACATGTATGTGTTATATGTATGTAGCTCTATATAACATAGCTAGTCGTTTTACGCTAGTAAATATGCAAATGTACAAATAGTCTCAGAACTCAGATATTTAACAAATGTAGATTAGGGTAGCTTCCATATATTTATATTCTCACTGGTTAATTAATATTATCTTTTATGTATTCCAACAAAAAAAAAGTAGAAAAGTATCTACATCGGAAGAAAGCCTTGAAATTTTAGACTACTAAAAGAAAGACATGGCCAAAAATATTTGATGCAGCGTAGGTGTTCATTTATCACTTTTAAATACATGAATTTTGTTCTCTAGAAAAAAAAATGACTAAGCCAAGTGAAATGGCCCGTGGATTATATATTGAACATTGCAACTTTAAATATATTGTGTAATACTTTTAATTCATAGAGGGCCAATTTCTCTGATATCCATAAATTCATTAGTTTCTTTATATTGTTAATTTGTGAGTAAGGTAAATCTACGAAATTCACTAAATTGAACTACAAACAAAGTGATTTCTCATTACACCATGACGTATACCTACACAAGAAGGAAGAGTGCGATAACGTTGTATCCTGCCATGACCCAGAAAGCGAATCCAGGGAGAAAACTGACTGTCTCTGAGTAGATGGCTCCACCCAGTACGGACCCAACCATAAAACAGATATTCTCGAACAATGCAATGCCCCCAAACATTGAGCCTGAGGAAAAAGAAAGTGGAAATGAATAAGTAAAAGGAAAAAATAAAAGTTGGTATGTCTTAGATTTTAATTCATTTTACACACATCACTCACAATATTAAAATATCACACATGTATTACTTCTATTCTTTTCTTTTTGTTTTCTGAAAGTTTTTTACATTATAAACAGTGTGATTATCTATAGTATGTGAACCACCGTCCAAAAAATTCTTGTGAAACTATTGCTATGTTTTATATCTTAAGGAAGTATTTACTATTACAAAAGAATTGACCTATAGGAGAGAACAATTTCCCGGAAAAAGTGACATTTAAAAATCAATCTTTATTTGTTGTTTTCTATCATATGTATGTCTAAATCTTTCAAATTTGTATTTTAGAACTAAAATTTATTATTTACAACTTTACAATAAACCTCCAAAGTTGACCAAAACACCATTTTGTCCGTTAAAGCGTTGATTTTTGCATGAATTTTAGCCTAGAAGTCCTTCAGGGCAGGCCTGCCCCTAAATAAAATTGTGATATTTTGATAGGTGGGATGTAAGGAATAATTTAAGATAGGATTTTTTTAGGGGCACCCCTGCCCTAGGGTCGAAATTCTCAAAAAACCTACAAAAAATAAGTAAACTTGATTTTGACAATCTGCTTCAAATTTATACCATTCAATCTTGTTGTCAGAATAGCTCATTTGATTTATGCGCTGACTTTAATATCGTGGGTACTTTCTTTTTTAAAGTCGGGGGTTCGAATCCACCTGGTGCCACACTTTTATAGTTTTAAATTTTCGCCTTTTCAAAGACTATTTTAATTTTTTTTTATAGGTTTGTGTATTTTTCTTCAATTATCTATCCTTTATGCATTCCCATTCTTGATATAAGAAACACTAGAGAGAGATCAAATCGTAACAATCCAATGTACAGTTGTCAGTCAGGCGGAACAAATCTCAGTATAATCACACTTTCTCCGAGGACAAGAATAACTCACTCTGTGTTACTCGATACAGGTATTCTCGGCAGCATTGAGCTGCGATGAATTTCAATTATATATATTCCTTAGAATTTAATCACATTGCTTTTATTCTGTCTGTGCTACAAGTGCTTGTCTTGGTTACATGTAGTATGTTATGTATTGCTTGAATTATTTGAGCTTAATATATTCAGAATAACATACATGTACTTTTGTTTTCAGTCAATGTTTTAAGATCTTAAGTTTTGAAAAAGTAGGGCTACACATATCAGTAACTGTACTCCACTGGATTTCACTTAGGCCTATATGATTTGCACACATTAATGGCATGTTTTTATTATATCCAACGGAAATGTGTTGTAAAATAAATAGCCTAGACATAACAAATAGAATTCCAGAGACAGTAGACATTACCATTATGTACAATGAGAAGTAAAGAAAATATCAATTATTATATTTGGAGATAACAAACTCAGAATATCAATGAAAGTGTTCCTCCTACCTCTACTCACTGAAATAAAGATTTATGAAAAACAAATTGTTACATGTATTCAGCCTAATGTCATTAATCGGAACGGAAATCGACAAGCTTTTTGTAGAGAAAAAAACCAAGCCCGGCCCTATAGGTCAGATCCCTAATTATATAGAAGTGAACCTTTATGTTTTCTAAATGTCACACAAAATCAACAATTCGAGGTAGTCCGTGCCTCAGGTTTTGATAGTCAGCAGTTAATAATTGATAATACTCACAAAAATGTAATTGTAACCGAATTCCTTAAGTAATGTGTATTTACCCATGTTATTTCTTTAAAGTTCATCATGATAGTTAATCATGAATATATATGTGGAAAAATATATTAACAGAACATGTAAATAAAAGGACTATATTTACCAACTGAAAATTGATATAAAAAGTAAATTTTATGTAAATAAAAATTGCTATTTTAGTTCTTTTTATTTTGATTGTTATAAAATACTTAGTGTAAAAAGCATGTGATATCATTGCAAGATAGCACAGATCACTTCCAATTTTATTTTATTCTAATAAGCATTGGTACAGGAAATTCAATATATCTAAAATGTAATTTTTGGGTACTTTTTGGGGGTGCAAATGTCTACTTTTTACAATACTATTTCTAAGACTTCAAAGAACCTTGAATCTTATTTTATGTAAAGAAAATTGTTGCACGAAAAAGAAAAAAAACCCATTAATTTCAATCGTCATTTTGAGACTAATTCGATAATAATTTCAAGAGTTATTGTTCCTGGTTGAGGAGTGGACATCCTAAATGCATTTTCTACAATTCAGTATCTTAAAACAACACTATGTAACGTATTTATGTTAGAAAGAAATCTTTAAGACACAAAATTGGCGATTCAAAGGGTTTAATTTTTAAAATTTATACATTTACCTTAGTTTGTCTTGTTATAAGTGATCTTTTCAAAACACAGAAAATAAAAGGCATTTAAGAAACGAAAGATTTAATTGTTACACAAAGCTACAAAATCTGTAAAGCTAAATGGGACAAAATTAGTTCTGCAAAATATTCTCATTAATGTGTTTCTTTCATTGAGATTATCGGAATCACTCTGTCTATTACTGCAGAAACCTATCAAATTCATATTAAAATTTTTCTTAAATGTTAGGGAAAAATAGTGATGAAATGATAAATCTATAGTATCCTTTAAATTAGGTAAATCTCACCTTGCTGTCTCAAAAGCGAACACATTATCTTACACCATTGGTTGTGAGAGAAAAAATATCTTGATTTTAGGTACCACTACAGCCCCATTTTGATAGCTGGAAATGATAGCACTATGGACCATTTACCTTGCCCCAGTAATGGGTTGAAGCACACTTCAAACTAAGAGGAATAATAGCTGACTTTCAACCCCTGTCCCATTATACAATCCGAGTGACAACAAAATTCAAGTTAGCTAACTAGCTCCACCAAGTCCTTGAGACCTCTAGCCTCTTTAAACTGACAAAAGATATTTCCCTGGGGTCCTTTATCCTTTCTCAGTGTTTGCCTTAGGACCAAAAATAGTGGAAAAATAAATATTCGAAATATATCACCCACCCGTAGTAGTTTGTGGGATAATATTCCTTTTTATTATTACTTTATCTGTTTTATTTTATTTTCTGTACTGTTTCAATGAACATCAATAAAATATCCATGAAAACAGTACTGTTGAAATTGGTTGTGCAATGTTGAAGTTTTGATATTAAGATCCGAGATACTTTGTTTCTATAATTGGCGCATAATAAACAATTTAACAAATTTGTCTACTTGTTTTTTGTTGAAATGTGGAACATCTTTCTGATGAGTGTAACACACAGACAGAATGTGTTTTGATTATTGTCCTACCTTGTTTATCTGGTGGTGTTAAGCGAGACATGATAGATCGTATCATTGTGACTTCTATAATACCTAGGCAACCGACAACTGGAACTATAAAATACCAAATTCACTTGTCAAACGTAAAATTATTTCAGAATCACTTTACTACTAACAGGTATAATATAGATTTCATTATTTTTCTTTGAAAATAATTGTATATTGAGGAATCGTAAATATAGTACTCACCCATGTAAAGCTCAAAAGTTGTTTTTGATAGTGCTTCCATTACGAAATAACCAATAGCTGATAGAGTTCCAATGACTGCTATGAAGTCATCTGACATAAAGCATTGTAGTAATCGTATAGAGACGACACCCACAAACTCCTGAATGACACTGCGTATAGTGCCGAAATTACTTATTTTGATTGGACTCCAACAAAATGGAGAGCCAATTTGGTACAGAATCTCAACATTGGTTTTCCCTAAAGCCGCCATGCTTAGTAAGTTGAATGCCAGTATAAGTATTATATATTGCCAACGTCGTCCATAGTTTTGATCTTTATTTCCATGAATGTATAAATCTAATGATTCTTTAATCTGACGTAGGGGGTGAACTGAACTGACCCGATTCTCCTCTTTCAATGGTTCTTTAAGAACAAAAGTGGTGAATAGTATCCCAACCAGAACCATGGCACCTGATGCAATGACAGGGCTGTTAAACCCAAATGCTTCTATCAGATACCCAGAAAGCAGGGTGCCTGCTAGGAATCCGACCCCAACACCTAGACCAAGAATTGCAAACGCAAAAGACCTTTGTTTTCCGGCCTTTGTAATATCGGCGAAACCGGACGAGCAAATGGCTACAGAGGAGACCCATCCTCCAGTGCAACCCTCAATAAACAGATAAATTATGAAAAAATTTACGTCATATTTCATGAAAATGTTCAGGAAGCAAAGTCCACTTTTTATTAGGGATCCAAATAATGGAACCAAAAGTGTTTTCTTTCTTCCAAATCTATCGCTCAAAGAGGAAATTAAAGGAGCTGAAAATATGGCTGGAATTCCACCCGATATAGATATATACACTGTCCATCTTGCTGTGTCAGACTGTATAGTTTGCTCCATCTGAAATTCTGGGGAACTCGTATTGGTTTCACAAAGAGATTTATCTGATTTGTTCAATGTTGCGTTCGGAAACTCTTTGTCTTTATATACACTATAAGTATACTGATTCAAGTCAAACAGTAGGATGGTAAATGATGCCATATGTACGAACACGATGATTCCGATGACAAAACCTGTGACTGGGATCTTCACAGATTTAGGTGCCTCTTCATCTTCATCCAAAAGCTTTGTCTTCTCACTGCTATCCATTTTAGTTTTTGTGTGACTTTTCTTGAAAGTTTCTTCAGAATAGTTATCTCAGTTTTTTCTAAACAAGTGTGATTTTCTTAGACCTTTTGATAAAAAGAATGAAATCGTATTATTAGTCCATTTTAAAGCATTTGTGTAGTACATTTTAATGTCAAGACAACAGAATGCTATGAAAGAGCATGAAATTTTGATATTAGAACTCCCAAATGTTTTGGAAATTTTAGAGGCAATACTAACGCCTATTATACAGTTCTCCAGCCAAGAAACCTTGAGTAAAACAAAACTTAATCCCCCTGCTGAGTCAAGGTTAATAGAAGAATGATAACTAAAAAAGGCAAGTCAGTCAATAATGTCCTTGCATAGAATTTTTTTCTGTTTTGATTAAACAAAGATACTAAGCTGACAGGTATGTATCATATAAATTTTGCCCTGATATTTGCTATTACTCAGTATTTCCAGAATGGATTTGAGGAAATCATTAAAAATGACCAAATGTAGTCCATGTATGAAGCTCAGTACATTCGTAGGTTGAATATATGTACACTTACCTTGTAGATAAACAGATCTTTAGTTATCAATATAGGGACTTAAATAGAACGCCGTTCTTCATCTACCAAATTGTAAAAAAAAAAAAAAAATAGAGCGTAAGTCATTCATGGAATCTTTAAAACAAAATCTAGACAAGTTCTTTATTACGAAGAAAAAAAATCATATCAAATCTACCTTGTATTGTTTCACCTAAGTTATCATGTCTGCGCTCTACAATCAATTGAGATGGCAGGGTCATCACCTGAAGTTTTATCGCCCAGTGATGATAAATATAACAATAGGAAGAGATAAGATACACAATTACTAGAAAAACTAAAAGTGTTTGAGATCCCTCTCAGTATCAAATAACTTCACGTGAAAACACTGACCTCACTACTACGTATATTAAAGGTTGTAGATAAAAACATTCCTCCAGATGTGATCTATCTTGTGTATGACATGTAAACTATAAATAAAATTCCAAATGACACTTACCATTTGACATCATACCATGAATATTTTCCCTATTTAGTAGGTTAAATATTTTTCTATGTTACCTTTTTCAATGTCATTTATAAATTCACATATTAACATCTACAGTCGAAGACACTCATTTTCTATATGATCAATTTTCAAAGGGATTGAATTGATAAACAGTTATATTTTTATATCACAATGGAATTTGATCTCGTGACCAATCCGTATTTATATCCCGATAGATGTTTAAAAATGATACATTATTACTTATATTTACATTTATGACTTATTTATATTTTATATTTTCCTGATTATAATCTTTAACGCTTAAAATATTTTATTTTTCAAACTCAACGGCACGTATTTGATCCATTGTTTTCGCGTCGACCCTCTATGACGTCACTGAGAAATTACGTCGAACGTTTATGACGCGAGGAACCCGTGTTTATACTGATATATTTACATTTGCAAATGTTTTCTTTTATATAACACTATTAAAAGCAACGCGTATCTATATCCGTATAAACACGGGTTCCTCGCGTCATAAACGTTCGACGTAATTTCTCAGTGACGTCATAAAGGGTCGACGCGCAATCAATAGATCAAACTTGTGCCATTGAGTTTGAAAAAATAAAACATTTCACGCGTTAAAGGTTATAATCAGGCTAATATATGATATGAATAAGTCACAAATGTAAATATAAGAAATAAGGTATCATTTTTAAACATCTATCGGGATATAAATACGGGTTGGTACGAGATCAAATTTACCATAAAGCCCTTCGGGCTTTATGGAATTTGATCTCGTGACCAACCCGTATTTATATCCCGATAGATGTTTAAAAATGATACCTTATTTCTTAAATAGATACGCGTTGCTTTTAATAGTGTTATGTAAAAGAAAACATTTGCAAATGTATATATATATATATATATATATATATATATATATATATATATATATATATAAAACTGTTACAATGTAAGCAGTTTGTCAGGTAAGGATAGGAAAGCTGAGAACAAAAAATGTTTCAAAATACTTCCACGTTTATTGTCAATATGCTTTCAGTACTTGATGAACGATAACGAACAGTGGTCATGCGCAGAAGTCCATGTAAGGAGTTATAACCCTCTGCTCTAAATTTCACAACTTTAAAAAAAAATGATTTTCATCAAGAGCCATAGATTCAAATGAAAAATAGCATTAGGTATCAAGCCCTGCATATTTTTTTGAAATTATTTTTATATCAGACCATGGTATGAAGAAATTTTAACACAGAGAATAGGAAGAGTAATAATTTATTATCACAACATTACATTAAAAATATGAGGTGTATTATATAAATATTGCATGTAGTTGAGTGTAACATTGAAAATTTTCACCCCAAGAAACCATTGTCAACCGAGGCGCAGTCGAGGTTGACAACAGTTTTCGAGGGGGTGAAAATTTTCAATGTTACACTCAACTACATGCAATATTTATTATATTATACTGAATGTTTTATATAAATACATATAACAGTGAACCTTGCGCGCATAAATTTTGCGCAGTCATTATTTTTTAGAATATCACCCGTCGTCAAGCAATGTTGACTATTGCTACGCTGGGGGCGTGGCTTTATTATTCAGCGGGTAACAAATGTTTCTCGACGAATCAGATTCAACTGATTTACATGAAAGTATAATACATGTATATGAAATAATATTTAGTGTCATACCTATTAAATTCATATAAGAAAACATAGTAAAGTGCTGCTTCCTAAGTCAGAATATCATAATGTAATATGTGCTTGTAGGAAAAGAATACATGCATTAGCAAGAGTTATCTTTCTTAAAAAAAATATTTTTCCATAAAAAATGTAATATTTATAAAACTTCTACATATGGTGCATGATGCAAAAGCATATTAAAAATGGTTCAAAAAAGGTCCTTATTCTAAAAAGAACTTAATATCTAATTTGTAAGGGTTTTAAAACTAATATTAGGATTTTTCACTTGGAAAGTTATCTCTCTTATCCGAGAGTCGGACCCCTTTAAAAAATACAAATTGTGAGAAGATCCAACAATAAGGACTTCTGAAAAACAGAGGTGAGACCAGGTACCATAGATAAGTAAGCATACATGTACCCTGTTGACCGTTCACATCCATTGTGTGCCTCTTATTATCGGCTATACGGAAAAATCCGTAGTCAATTCGGTGTTGTGAAAATGATTGCTTTACAATTTGTATCAAAGACGCCAACCAACATTCGACCTAATGACAAGTTGTATTTGCAAACAAGGTAATTGTATCTACCATAGAATTGTCGGTATGTTGACTTTAAACAAGCTTGTATACAAATGCTTTATATTTGGATATTCTACTGGAGAGAGATATGGATGGCAAACTAACATCTAAACATTTTGTAAAAGGTGAAGATAACGATCAATCTCATAAATCCAGTAAACTTTTCCCTTATTAGTCCCCTACCGGTGAAACCGGAGGGGACTATAGGTTTCCTCTGAGTCTGTCCGTCCGTCTGTCTAGCTGTCTGTCTGTCCCTCTGTCTGTCTGTCCCACTTTGTTTTCCGCACTTTTTTCTAAACGCTTGTAGATATTGAGGTGATTTTTGGTATGTGACTTTACTTTGATTATTTATAGATCAAGTTTGCATTTTGTTCCGCTTCGTTGATTTTTGACGGAATTATGGCATTTTCAATTTTTAACGGGAACCAGATTACAGTTGCCGGTAGGGGACAAGTATTGCTAATGCAATACTCTCAGAATGCTTGTTTATGTAGAAGTATACCATTTTATCTGCATAAGGTGTTTATGTCTCACAGTTGATTTGATACGTAAAGCCATGTTCTTCGTGCGAACATTTATAAAGCAAGGTCGGCTACTTACAAACAAGTTGATGATACAAGGGTATCTTTAATCTCGTTACTAGTCAATATTGCCATTGTATTGTATTGTATTGATAAACATGCTATATGTTAAAGATTAAACGTAATTGAAATGCTGTAAAATTCCACTAATAATATACAGATGGTTTTTTCTTCAATATAAGACAGTAAATGATCGTTGTAGAAAACATAATAATTAAATAATAAATTAATATATAAAGAAAATGAAAAAGGTAAATATAGCGAACAGTGATCGGTCAAAAAAGAAACCCTACAAACATTGCGAATCTGTTAAACAGGGCATAGAACACGGACCCCGTGTGAGACTCTTCTGTCATGAATTGTTCGTGTTAAGAACAGTAATATTCCCGTCTTTCATGTATAGCTTTGAATGCCTATCCGTGTACAAATACAATCACAAAATAAGAAGTAGAAGAGCTTCATTATTTTTAGTTCTCAGACACAGTATTAGATCTTAAGTCACGTTAATGTATTTATTTGAAATACTATCTTCCTCCACAGAATCCTGAATAACTTCATAGCCATTTCTCCTCTGTCTGCTACTGAGAATAAGAAATCTAGAAATAAACAAAAAAGATGATTGATGTAACAGTTTCATGTGATTCTGTATAAATGTATAAAACTATCATAACCATGCTGTAGGCAGGAATTTGAAACAAAATAAAATTGTTCTAGACCTAATGAGTGTAGAATAAAGCTTAATTTTAAAAGTGTTAGGAAGGTTAATTTGATTTGATGTTCTTAAAAAATCATTCATATGACTGCTAAAGTAACGTATTAAACATACATTCGAAAGAAGCTGTTAAAATAAATTATAAAAAAGATATCTAGAAAAAGGAAGCCCCCCCCCTCCCGAAAACAATAAAAGAAAAAGAAACGGAAAGAAAATATCAGCAAGACAGTGCAGTTGACTTTTCTCTATTTCACATATTTGAAAAATCGTAGTTTGAAATAAATGTTCAGACACTTCTAGACATTATCACAAGATATCTTGAATACGGAAGCCACTGTCAACCCCTCCTTTCTCTTATGAATCTGTACGCTGGACTCAGTGCTTCTCTAATCAGTACCTACCATGAGACGAGATATGTCTCAACGAAACAGCATAATAAATTTACTTGACGAATTCAGGGCTATCAATTTTATTTGATAAATTTCATACTTACACCAACAGAACACTGGCCAGGAAGAGAAATGAAGAGAAGACAAAGAAGACGATCCCTCTGTCTACGTTCACAGTAACAGAATAAATAGAGGACCCCATAACAGACCCAACGCAAGCACAGATGTTCTCAACTATAGCAATCCCAGCATACATTGTACCTGTAATAACAAATATTTAACATATTCATTTTTGCTATTTAAAAGATGCAAAATTTTAGTGTTAAGTTATTCAAATCACGTGATATTTTGTTATTTTGCAAATTGTTAGAAAAACACGTGTAGCATCAATGTTTGGAGTAATGAATGAAGCACGGTTCAAAAACTGGTTTGTCATACAATTATGAATTGTGAAGCTAACGAACAGTAACACTCTTAAAAGTCAATTTAAACAAAACAAATTACAAGTAGAGCAAACAAAGTCCTCTGAATACGAGGTAGGATCAAGTGCCATGGAGGAGTAATCATCCCCTGCGGACCGGTCACACCCTTGTCATGATCGCGTAATCGTGAAAATCCGTGCTCAATTCGGCTAAATGAGAATGCTGATATCCTTGTATCATCAACTTATTTGTCATAAGCTTGCATCGTTTTAGAAGTTAGTCGTGCTTGGAATATGCTCTTGTATATCGAACCAACTAGGAGACATAAATTCCATATGCAGGTGATAATGGTATATGGCTACATAAACAAGGGAAATTGATCATAGAAAATTAAAATTGTCACGTTTATCATAAAGTTGTCAGCTTGCCATTAGAACCTCTTTCTAGTAAAATATCCAATTATAAAACAGATTTGTCAGATTCTGTGAGATGTATCGAATCATGAATCGTGAATAAAACTGAGCGTTCTTAATTGATAAAAAGTCGTCGATTTATCTGTATGTCGAATTGAAGGCCAAGCAAGTAATTTCTTTTTATGTAGAAGTTTTTGAATAAATTCTGCTTCATATGAATACAAAAACAGGTTTGTTAATAACTGGGAACAATTATTATACATGGGAATTCCAACAGATTGTTGGAGGACCTGGTCTCCGAAAACAACATAGATATTTTCAATGAGAAACTCAAGCATCTTTTAATATCAAACTCATTTCTATTTCTAAACATATAATTTAAACCTCCTAAGTACTTTAGTAATCCTATATGTACGCTTATTGTAAATTTCTCAAAGTGCAGATTAAATGCAGGTATCTGGCTAAAAAAAAGTTTAATTCATGGAGAAATGTTAACACAGTACCTTTCTGTTTTATACTCCACAATACTATTTTAAAAAGTTGGAACACTCAAAAATGGACAAGTTGAAGGTGCTCCCTCTGAATAGTGTGATCTTGTCCAGTATTTGTATTTATTAGGGATGGCAATTTGTAACCGCTTAACCGATTACTCGGTCGGAACGATAGTAATCGGTTAGAAAATCTGTAATCGGTTAGTCGGAAAAAATAAAATGTATGTAAATTTAAATGCAATTATCCTAAAATTCATAAAAGTTGAGCGTTTTCACATATCTGTTTAAGGTAGTCCGATCCTCAGGTTCCGAAATATCAGCTTTTAAGTAATTGAAAATGCTCACAAAAAATGTCTTTGATTTCACATAGTAACGTGAATTTACCCATGGAATTTCTTCAGAGTTCATCATTAGAGTTAATCATATTATGTAGGGAAAATTATCAAATCTCAAATATATTTTCAGGAAATGCGAATAAAAACACCAGCTATGCATTTTCTAATTGAAAATTGATCAACAAACATAATTTAGGATAGAAAAATATAGGTATCCAGGCATTTAGAGAAAATTGCGTCTTTTATATGCTTATACAGTATTTTTTTTTCTTCTTTTTACTTCAATTTTCATATAAAACATAGTGTAAAAAGCTTGTGCTATCATTGCTAGACATCACATATCACATCTAATTTCATATCATGCTAATAAGCAGTGGTATCTAATGCTAGACTAAAGGAAATTCTATTTCTCTAAAAATGAATCAATTTTTTTTCTTTTATGGGGTTCAAATGTCAACTTTTTACAAGTCCGTTTCTAAGACTTCAAAGAACCTTGAATCATATTAAGATGCATAAAATGAAAATTGTTGCACGAAAAGATCTCAATTTCAAGCTTCATTTTGAGACTTTTTAAATAAATCAATAAATTTAAGAGTTATCCTTCCTGGCTGAGGATCGGATATCCTTAAGCTGATTTGGATGTAATTACAGCTCTCCGGTTTGAGATTGCGCAGTAATTGGTCAGTTTGTGAAGTTAATTACGGTTTTTAAAAACCCCGATTGTCCTGTAATTCTTTAATGATATTAAATCACCTTTTAGCACTATGAATTGGTATGTGTGTCTTTCGCCGTTATCAATTAAATTATATTTTAACTTCTAACTTCTTTTTCAGTCTTCTTGTGTATATGAATAGAGCTACTCGAAAAAAAAAAATTCAAGAAAAATGTCTGTTTTGATACGATTAACCGGTTAATCGGTCGGAACGTCATGCGGTTAACCGATTAGCAATTCTGTATTCGATTGCCATCCCTAGTATTTATATAATTATATTTCTTAATTGGTGTATGGCTCCAGAACAATTTGGTCCAATTGTCTAAAAATTGCAAAACACGTTTCATTCCATCCAGTTTTCAAATTCATACCTTGTATGAAAAGTATATGATTTAATAAGATCTTATTATTATCTAATCCTTGAACAGAAAGAATTTGCTTTGTAATCTAGGGTCCTCTACAACTCAGCCTTGTTGAGGAAATCTGTGATTATGGACATAATTTACCTGATGAGAGTGGTCTAGGATCATCTATATATCACCTTGTTTGTGGACAGACATGCTAGACAGGTTCACACTTTTCAATTTGACCTGATGAGACTGATCTATGATCCTAGGATATGTTCAACCAAGCCTCTTTCTTTACTCCTCACTAAGATATTAATAGTAGTGAAGGAGAAACTTCAAGAGTACTGTGCAACAATATATTCGAGAAGAGGTGTAAATCAGATGTGGATACTTAAAAATTCCAAGGAACTTTTGGAAGATTTGAAACCACAAGAATTTACCAAAATCAACAGCTTAAAAACTTAGGAATTTTCAATTTTATACACAATCATTCCCCACGATAAGTTAAAGTCCAGGCTTTTTGATATCATTGATAGCTGCTTTTTCAATAAAAATGGAACTCGTAAATTTACTCACCTTGTCATTGGTCATTTGCAAAATTACTTTGTTAAAAAACATTCTGATTGTACACACAAGTACTCTGAAGTTGACATTAAAAAGATGCTTGAGTTTCTGATTGACAATATCTATGTGGTTTTTGGAGACCAGGTCTTCCAACAATCTATTGGAATTTCCATGGGTACCAATTATGCCTCGTTATTAGCAGACCTTTTTTGTATTTATATGAAGCAGAGTTTGTCCAAAATCTTATACGTGAAAAAAGAAAACACTTGCTGTCGCCTTCAACTCGACATTTAGATATATCGACGACGTATTGTCAATTAACAATGGTTATTTCCATTCTCACGTCGATACGATTTATCCTGGTGAGCTTGGGATAAAAGATACCACAGAGTCTGACACATCTGTTTCATATTTTGATATTTTACTTGAAAAAGACGTTAATGGTAATCTAACAAGCAATTTTTATGATAAACGTGATGACTTTAACTTTTCAATCATCAACTTCCATTACTTATGCAGCAATATACCTTCATCACCTGCATACGGGGTTTATTTCTCTCAGTTGATTCTATACGCAATAGCATGTTCTACGTATGTACATTATCTAAAACGAGGTAAATTATTGACAAACAAGTTGATGAAACAAGAATATCAGCAGTCTCGTTTAAAGTCATCATTTCCTAATTTCTATGGTTAATAAAATGACCTTGTCAGCAAATATAATTTATCATTGAGTCAAATGCTGACTGACTTTTTTCATACTAATTGTTAGGCCATTATTAACACACTGAATTGTCGACGGATTTTTCCGTTATTTCCCGATCATGACAAGGAGCACATGGCGGGTGTGACCGGTCGGCAGGGGATGCTCACTCCTCCATGGCACCTGATCCCACCTCTGATGTTTTGGAGGTCCGTGTTTGCTCTGCTCCTATTTTGTATTGTTTAATGGACTTTTGAGCTTGAATACTGTTCGTTATCTCCATATATTTTATCCTCTACAACTCACCTTGTCGAGATGTTGTTATGGATATAATTAAACCGATTAGAGTGGTCTACGATCATCTACAATTCACTTTATATGGGTACAGGTATGGATAAAATTAACCTGATGTGAAAATCTAGGATCCTCTTCAACTCACCTTGTTTGTGGAGAGCTGTGTTCATTGATATAATTCATTGGACTGATGCAAGTACTCTAATATAAGATCCACTAATACTCACATTTTTGTGAAGTGGTGTCGTTATGGATATAAATAACCTGACAAGAATGGTTTATGATTTTTTTTTATAAATTATCTTGTTTGAGGAAAGGTGTCATTATAGATATAATTGACTTGATTAGAGTGTTCTACCATCCTTTATAACTCACTTTGTTAGTGGACAAGTGTTATTTATGACATAAATGACCTAATGAGAGTAATCTACGATCCTATACAACTCATCGTGTATATGTAGAGGTGTTGTTATGGATCACTGACCTGATGATGGTAATCAAGGGTCCTCTAAAACTCACCTTGTTTGTGAAGAGGTGTCATCTTGGACATAATTGATCTGATTAGAGGAAGAGGGCTCAACCCAAAAGCCCCTATCACCGACGCTAAAATAAGGACTCAAAATTAGTCATTTCTAAGTACATGTTTTTGCCATATGATACAATAAGTGCATGCACTTAAAAATGTTAATTTATCAAATTATTTTATTCTTAATTAACTTCCTTAAATAGTTCTTGTGTTTCTCGTTTTGTTTAATTGATATTTTACCATTCATGAGATACCTATCATCAACTGCAATCAGTTTGGCATCATATCTTTATTATATACATGTAAACAGGAAAAAATCGATCACAACATAAGTAATAATTTTCTGTATCAAATGACACCAACTAATTCTCAAATAGAGTATTTACAGCAGTGTTAAAACTGTGATGAAAGTCTGCTATTTAAACAAACCAAAGATGCTTAATGGCCTCTCCTTTGATGAATTAATAAAAAAAAATTATTATCAGTCAAAGTAAACTGACATTTTCTGTTTCAAAGTGTTATTTTCAAGTGACATAACTTACCTATGATGAGAAAACTTGTAGATGGTGCGACTCCGATCATAATGAACGACACAACAGAAGAAACAGATCCTATCAGAGCTATAGTTTCATCATTAAGTTTGTTTTGCAATACTTTTATCCCAAGTAAAATGACAGAATCAGAGACGATAGTTTTACTTGTCTGAAACATCCCTATAACCACAGGTTTAAAGCAGAAGGGTGTGTCCATGATATAATAAATTTCAACGCTAAACGAACCAAGTCTGGGTAAAACTATACACACGAAAGCAGATAAGGAAAGGACATATCTCCATTTAGTCGAGGTTCTATTTAAAGGATCATCCTTGATATAAAACTGAATTAAGTTTTTAAAGTAAGCCTGTATATTGCAGTCAAATCGTATCCTTTTGTTCTCATGTAGAGTTTCCTCGATAAAATATAGAATAATCATTGGCACGAGACCTGTCATGCTGGAAATTGCCAGACCCCAGGTGAAGCCTAGCTGATGAATAATAAAACCAGAAACAAATGAGCCAGAGGCGTAACCCATACTGATCATGAATCCCACCATAGCAATCAAAAAGGATCTTGATTTTCCGACATTTGTCAAATCCGATACCATTGCCATAGCAAGAGATATTTGAGTAACCCAGCTTCCACAGCAGCCATCAATGAAACTGAATATGACAAAAATGTAGATGTTCCACTGAAATCTCACCGCTACACACATTAAAAGAGCCTTCAGAAATATACCGATATTGCTCACAAGAACGAAGGGTTTTCTGCCTTTTGAATCACTTAGTGAAGAAAATAACCCTGCTGATATTAATAACGGTATTCCTTGTGCGAGCGACATATAAATTGACCATTGTGATACTTTAGCCTGAATGATCTGTTCCTTATGATAAGCTTCTGAACTTGTGTTCGTTTCACACAGAGATTTGGAGGTGTGGTTTTTTCGGAAATCCTCATTTGGGTAGATCAAATCGTGAAATGCCTTGTGCCCATATTCCCCGTAGGAATAAGTCCCGATCGAATACGCAAAACTCAAAGTAAACAGGACCCCGGAGAAACATCCTCGAAATGTATTTTGAATCCTTTGTCGACGCCTCCATTTGATTCACTTTATTTTTATTCTAAACTTACTTTGTCAAAGAGGAAATAGATGTAGATTCTGTGGCGTAATTGTGTAGGAACATCAACACCAGTTTACTCAGTCAGGAAAGGAAGTAAAACATTTTACCGCTTTGTTAAGGCGCACTTCAAAATAATTTAGGAATTGAGAATTTACCCTCTTACAAATGCACGATACACTACTGTTTTGTTTAATAGCATTCGAAGAATACGGAAATGGTGTAAGACGAGGGAAAATATCAGGATCACGATACGTAATCAGGAAGTATCACAGATCGTTACGGAAATCAAAAAAATAATGTTATATTGTCAAATGCATCGAAATGAGGAAACGACTAATTTAATTGAACAATATTGAAACATATATTCTATTAATTTTTTGGTACATATATCTTGCTATATCTTTGCTCAAGAAAAGACGCTTTTTATTGTTCTAAATCGTTCTTGAAATCAAACATAAACATAATTCTAGTATTTGGAGTCAGCCATCATCGACACATACAGTATACGAATCAAATTGTTAATTTAAAATGTTGCATCCAATCAGTATCTGGTGATTTTTTGTTGCATAATTCTACTCACGTTCAGTTGTTGAACTATAAACTTTAAATATTTTAAATAGAAACAGGTATCATTTAAGAAGATGCTGGAGTTCATAATTGACATTATCTAAGTTGTATTTGGAGATCAGATTTTCCATGCAACTATATTGGAATTTATGATTGGCACTTATTATGCGCCATTATTAGCCGACCTGACCCCAAGACCATAAACTGAGAATAGACTTAAGTCAAAATTTAAAATCAGTATAACTTTTGAAATAGATTTAAAAATAGAACAAAATTTTTATAATGTGTTTGTATTAAAATATTTTAGAAAGTTGCAAGTTTTTAAGCATGTTGGTTAAATAATAATTAGAACATTCAAAATCTAAATTTCTCTAATTATGAAAAACGAGAAAATAATGAACAGTGATCGATAAAATCGTGCAAAATAAAAAAAAAAATACATATATATAATACGCATACCTTCACTGGCACATTGTTCAGTATATGCTGTTCGTAAGTCCAACAATGATCATTTCATTACAGTCTATTTCCTAACAACGTTCGACTTCCACTTCCCAAAAAGAATTTTCATATCTTTCGAAAGATATTTGATCATATTTCATTATATCATTAATAATAATTATGCATAATTCTTACGATTCATGTACCTAACTATAAAATAATTGGAGGGTCACTTTGACAGGGACTTGTGTTACGGTGTACTAACCTATCCCGTTGTTGTTAAAACAACATGTCTGTGCTTTGGGGGGTAGGCCTATTGTCTCACCTGACGAAACTTGAAGTCGCATATCCCCCGTGTTTTTATAACCATCGTTTCTTATCCAGTTAAAGACTAACGATTATTTCATTCTACTTGATATTACCCCGGGGTTAACACTGGTTAATGAAGATGTGCATTAATTGGCAAAATCAAACCAAAGTCAATAGAGTTGAACATTTTAAGCAATAAAATACCCCCTCCCCCCAAAAAGGAAAAAATTATAAATGGTGTTGTTGTATTTTTGGTGGGTGGGGTATAGCAAAATTATGCTGATACATGTCAAATAGTTTAAAAAGTACTGATCTTGTAGACTTTCCTCCCGCATTAATATTTTTTCCCGGAAAAAAGAGCTTGGGTTTAAAGACCCCTCCCCTTTTGGAAAATGAGCCTAGCATAGGATTTTATTTCCGGGATTTTTTTTTTTAAATATTGTTTATTTCATTCCCTAAATTTTGTAGTTTTCATTTCTGACGTTTTAAAATTTTCATCTCTGACATTTATCATCATAAAGTACTTTTCCGACAATGAAAACAAAATTGAAATTTCCCTTATAAAAAAATTAAAGAATAAATCAAGAATAATTCATTGATTTCCAAATAATAAGTTCTGCTTATATTTAAAAGAATCTTATGACGATTTTATCCTCGGACACATGTAAGTGTAAGTTGTGAATTTTTGTTCATCTTTTCAAATCAAGATAATCAGACTGAATTTGAGATCAGAAAGGTTTAGGTAGAATTTATGACATACAGAAACTATGTTTGACGGAATAAAGTAATCAAAGTTGAGGAGATTCTGTTTTTCGGTGCTTTCAAACACATATAATTCATTGGGCATTAAAATTTGGTGATCAAAAATTGCATGTTTTATTATTGAAATTATTGCATTTTATTACTAAACTTTGTATTTTTACTAGACTTAGTGTTGACTGTATTGTAAAATGAAAACAAAAAATGTCGGAAATGCAATGCAAAATTTCGGAAATGACATGCAGCGAGCTTGGAAGAAACAACCCCGGCTTTATTATCCACCATAGGAAATACTCAGTACGCTTCAGTACAGAATTTTCTCCTTTTCCACCTTCTTACTAGGGAGAATCTTATCCACCCATACTATTTACAGAAGGGTTTTACAGAGCAACTTGACATGTATTTCCCCCTAAAATAAAAAGGAAAGTGTCTGTTGAGATCGTGACTGATATAAAAATTCATAAAACACCACCAAGTCGTGTTCTTTTGTTATTATTTTTTATATTTATTTTGATTTTGGTTTAAATTAGATTTTCTACGACTTTAAGCGGCTATTTCTTTTTTATTTATGTGTGTGTGAGGGGGGAGGGGGGGGGGAGTTATAGTTCATCAACATTACTAATTAAATAATAATATATATCCTTGGTCCCTTCAGACAGATGTTTATGGTTGCATATAGATATACAATACAGTAGACACATCTCCTGCAAAAGTACATAGAGTGGATAATTAATTGACATTAAAGTTTTGTCTTTTTGTCAGCATATTAAATGAAAAAATGTACACTACTACATGTAGTATATATGCAATTCTTATGCACAATTAGGCCATTCCAAGAGTTTTCTAAGTTAATTTAGCGTCCATCCTAAAATTAAAAACCTAATTATCTTTTTACCCTGGAAAAACACACGAACCAAGAAAGAAAAAAAAACAATAGGAACTTACAGCATTTCCATAATTTTTGCTTTGTAAGTGAGATACATGTATGTGGGAAAAAAGAAAAACAGAGGGCGGACCTTTTATTATACTGCGTTTTAAGGTCCCCCCTGCCATTCTAACGAGTTTTTTTTTTTACGCTACGATAACTTTTAATAAACTCTGTTCAAAATATTCGCCTTGTAATAGTAAGATATCTGAAATACAGAGGGCGGACCTTTTATTATACTGCGTTTTAAGGTCCGCCCTGCCTCTTTCTCTAGTTTGTATGCTACGAAAATAAACCCTATTCAAAATTTCCGCCTTGTAATAGTAAGGTATCTGAAATATAGAGGGCGGACCTTTTATTATACTGCGTTTTAAAGGTCCGCCCTATCTCTAGTTTGTATGCTACGAAAATAAACCTTGTTCAAAATTTTCGCCTTGTAATAGTACGATATCTGAAAAACAGATCTAGAGGGCAGACCTTTTATTATACTGCGTTTTAAGGTCCGCCCAGCCATTTTGACTAGTTTTTATGTTACGAAAATAAACCTTGTCCAAAATGTTTTCTTTCTAACAGTAAAACATCTGAATTATAGATGGCGGACCTTTAAATATACTGCGTTTTAAGGTCCGCCCCGCCTCTTTCTCTATAGATTTATTCTACGAAAATAAACCCTGTTCAAAATTTTCGCCTTGTAATAGTAAGATATCTGAAATATAGAGGGCGGACCTTTAAATATACTGCGTTTTAAGGTCCGCCCTGTCTCTTTCTCTACTTTGTATGCTACGAAAATAAACCCCGTTCAAAATTTTCGCCTTGTAATAGTATGATATCTGAAATATAGAGGGCGGACCTTTTATTATATTGCGTTTTAAGGTCCGCCCTGTCTCTTTCTCTAGTTTTTATTCTACGAAAATAAACCCTGTTCAAAATTTTCGCCTTGTAATAGTATGATATCTGAAATATAGAGGGCGGACCTTTTGTTATACTGCGTTTTAAGGTCCGCCCTGTCTCTTTCTCTAGTTTGTATGCTACGAAAATAAACCCCGTTCAAAATTTTCGCCTTGTAATAGTAAGATATCTGAAATATAGAGGGCGGACCTTTTATTATATTGCGTTTTAAGGTCCGCCCTGTCTCTCTCTCTAATTTTTATGCTACGAAAATAAACCCTGTTCAAAATTTTCGCCTTGTAATAGTAAGATATCTGAAATATAGAGGGCGGACCTTTTGTTATACTGCGTTTTAAGGTCCGCCCTGTCTCTCTCTCTAATTTTTATGCTACGAAAATAAACCTTGTTCAAAATTTTCGCCTTGTAATAGTAAGATATCTGAAATATAGAGGGCGGACCTTTTGTTATACTGCGTTTTAAGGTCCGCCCTGTCTCTTTCTCTAGTTTGTATGCTACGAAAATAAACTCCGTTCAAAATTTACGCCTTGTTATAGTAAGATATCTGAAATATAGAGGGCGGACCTTTAAATATATTGCGTTTTAAGGTCCGCCCTGTCTCTCTCTCTCTCTAATTTTTATGCTACGAAAATAAACCCTGTTCAAAATTTTCGCCTTGTAATAGTAAGATATCTGAAATATAGAGGGCGGACCTTTTGTTATACTGCGTTTTAAGGTCCGCCCTGTCTCTTCTCTAATTTTTATGCTACGAAAATAAACCCCGTTCAAAATTTTCGCCTTGTAATAGTAAGATATCTGAAATATAGAGGGCGGACCTTTTGTTATACTGCGTTTTGAGGTCCGCCCTGCCATTTTGACTAGTTTTTATGTTACGGAAATAAACCTTGTCCAAAATGTTTTCTTTCTAACAGTAAGGCATCTGAATTATAGATGGCGGACCTTTAAATATACTGCGTTTTAAGGTCCGCCCTGTCTCTTTCTCTAGATTTTATGCTACGAAAATAAACCCTGTTCAAAATTTTCGCCTTGTAATAGTAAGATATCTGAAATATAGAGGGCGGACCTTTTATTATACTGCGTTTTAAAGTCCGCCCTGTCATTTTGACTAGTTTTTATGTTACGGAAATAAACCCTGTCCAAAATGTTTGCTTTCTAATGGTAAAATATCTGAAAAACAGAGGGCGGACCTTTTATTATACTGCGTTTTAAGGTCCGCCCTGTCTCTTTCTCTCGTTTGTATGGTACGAAAATAAACCCCGTTCAAAATTTTCGCCTTGTAATAGTAAGATATCTGAAATATAGAGGGCGGACCTTTTATTATATTGCGTTTTAAGGTCCGCCCTGTCTCTTTCTCTAGTTTGTATGCTACGAAAATAAACCTTGTTCAAAATTTTCGCCTTGTAATAGTAAGATATCTGAAATATAGAGGGCGGACCTTTTATTATATTGCGTTTTAAGGTCCGCCCTGTCTCTTTCTCTAATTTTTATGCTACGAAAATAAACCCTATTCAAAATTTCCGCCTTGTAATAGTAAGGTATCTGAAATATAGAGGGCGGACCTTTTGTTATACTGCGTTTTAAGGTCCGCCCTGTCTCTTTCTCTAGTTTGTATGCTACGAAAATAAACCCTGTTCAAAATTTTCGCCTTGTAATAGTACGATATCTGAAAAACAGATCTAGAGGGCAGACCTTTTATTATACTGCGTTTTAAGGTCCGCCCTGCCATTTTGACTAGTTTTTATGTTACGGAAGTAAACCCTGTCCAAAATGTTTGCTTTCTAATGGTAAAATATCTGAAAAACAGAGGGCAGACCTTTTATTATACTGCGTTTTAAGGTCCGCCCTGTCTCTTTCTCTCGTTTGTATGCTACGAAAATAAACCCTGTTCAAAATTTTCGCCTTGTAATAGTAAGATATCTGAAATATAGAGGGCGGACCTTTTATTATATTGCGTTTTAAGGTCCGCCCTGTCTCTTTCTCTAGTTTGTATGCTACGAAAATAAACCCCGTTCAAAATTTTCGCCTTGTAATAGTAAGATATCTGAAATATAGAGGGCGGACCTTTTATTATATTGCGTTTTAAGGTCCGCCCTGTCTCTTTCTCTAATTTTTATGCTACGAAAATAAACCCTATTCAAAATTTCCGCCTTGTAATAGTAAGGTATCTGAAATATAGAGGGCGGACCTTTTGTTATACTGCGTTTTAAGGTCCGCCCTGTCTCTTTCTCTAGTTTGTATGCTACGAAAATAAACCCTGTTCAAAATTTTCGCCTTGTAATAGTACGATATCTGAAAAACAGATCTAGAGGGCAGACCTTTTATTATACTGCGTTTTAAGGTCCGCCCTGCCATTTTGACTAGTTTTTATGTTACGGAAATAAACCCTGTCCAAAATGTTTGCTTTCTAATGGTAAAATATCTGAAAAACAGAGGGCAGACCTTTTATTATACTGGGTTTTAAGGCCCGCCCTGCCTCTTTCTCTAGTTTGTATGCTACGAAAATAAACCCTATTCAAAATGTTCGCCTTTTAATAGTAAGGTATCTGAAATATAGAGGGCGGACCTTTTATTATACTGCGTTGTAAGGTCCGCCCTGCCCCTTTTTCTATTTTTCATGCTACAGAAAAAAAAACCCTGTCTATAATTTTCTCTTTGTAATAAATAGATCAAAACGGGGGATTAAGGTTTTACATAGGAATATCTAGGAAAAAGTCTTCAAAAATCTTCTTCTTAAGAACAACAATGTCATGATTAGTCATATTAATATGGAAGCATCATCAGTTAGTGTAGATGTACGTTTGTTCAAATCATGACCCCCGGGGTAGGGTGGGGTCACAATGGGGGATCAAAGTTTTACATAGGATATATATATATATATATATATATATATATATATATATATATATATATATATATATATATATATATATATATATATATATATATATATATATATATCGAAAAATCTTCTCCACAAGAACAGCAAAGCCATCTTTATTCAGATTGATATGGAAACATCCTCAGTTATTGTAGATTCAGATTTGTTTAAACCATGATAACAGGTCATATAAAATTAATTTTCCGCCGGAATATGGCTGAAATATAGCCGACTCGGCGTTAAACCCTAATCAATCAATCAAACCATGACCCCCTAGGGGTAGGATGGGCCACAATGCACTATCAGGGTTTAGCATGTGAATGTATAGGAAAAAAATTCTAAAACCTTTTTTTCAGGAACAACAAAGCCATGTTTAGTCACATTGATATAGAAGTATCTTGAGGTAGTGTAAATTCAAGTTTGTTTAAATCATGACCCCGAGGGTAGGGTGGGGCTAGCGCTATATCTATAAAAATCATGACACCTGGGGTAGGGTGGGGTCACAATAGTGATTAATGTTTTACATTGGAAGATATGTTAGAATAAATTTGCTGATGAAAAACAGCAGGGCCTTATTGACTCAGGTGAGCGTTGTGGCCCATGGGCCTCTTATTTTTTGTCAAGGTCTTGGAAAATCGTAAGACGATTCTTTTATAAAAGGCAGTGACGAATCTGAATGTATAATGGTAGTACAATGTATATTTATCTAGAATATATTCACCACATACAATCAAAAGATATGTTCAGATTTATTATCCATGTATATCACAAAAATGTTGTGTTAGAATGATCATTAGTTGTACTGTATCCGTATCTATAGACTTTGATTCATATAGCATGAAAAAGAGGGAGTATTTGTTTCTGTATTCATACAATGAATTGGGAAAATAATCACCTTAAAAATAAGAAAGGGGTTCATCAACACTACGTACATAATGTATGTGGTAAATGCCTTGTGTGACAAGTAAAAAGAAATCTGTAATACACCAGATGGTGTTTATTTTCTACGTACTTGATACGCAAGGAGCAGATGGAAATTTAAAGAAGGTGTTATTGCCACCCCTCCCCCTCTTCCTCACCTGAGATGCAATGTATTACCGGAAATTTCTCCAGCCACTACCGAAATTATTCATATAACATGCGCAGATGGGGGGGGGGGGGTCGGGGGAACCCCCCCCATCTGGAATTTGCAGAGTTATTAAAAGTATATACTGAAGTAAATAAAAAATGACTTTGGGCCCCCTTAGAAAACGTGGACCCTACCATCACCACCACGAAATAGGTGTTTTTCACGTTTTGGAAATGGAATTGGTGTTTACGGGTTTTTTTCTTCCTTGTCAAATATTTTTGGGTTAGAAATTTTTTTGACTGGGATGCCCCCCCCCCCCCCCGGAAAAATTCTTGATCCGCGCCTGTATAATCATTATTCAAAATTGTTAGGTAATATCCGAAACAACATATGTGCAATGTATAGCATTTATGAAAATCGAACTTCAAAAATTCTGTCATGAGTACATGAGACCGATTGTATTATTTCCTCCATGGTTACCACGGAGAACGACTGAGGACTTCGAAAAGGATAATTTAAGGAGATTGGCAAAGTTCCTAGCTTTCGTAAAGAATTTTTCAAAAACTCTTGAGCAGGTGTAGTGGTACTAAACAATACACACTATTGGTTTTCACCGCGTAGAAAATTCTACACGGGAGATCACTCTCAATCAAGCTCCAGACAGCTCAGTATTACTCCATATCATTATTCGTAGGGAAAGAAGTCCCGGAGAGTATGGAGTACATGTATGACTCTCAGTCATACTCCATACAGTGTCAATTCTCCGGGACTACTAGGTATGGAGTTGTAGCGTAACGTAATACTGAGCTGTCTGCAGCTTGGACTCTCATGATGGAAAACCCCATGAATTACCTTTTTTCTCCGGATAACCGTGAGTTGCCACTTTCCATAAATGAATAAAATAAATAATCATAAATAATCAGCGTTTTATAAAAGAAATATATTTTTGATTTAAAATTAGACTGAAACGCTTCTAGTCGACATCAAGAAAATGTACATATCATGTACAATGTAGCTTGAAATGGGAAATATGACGCACGCTTGACAACGTCCCCAGAAACAATCAGTCAGTATATTTCTGGGTGCATTTGTTGGGGGGGGGGGGGGTTATAGCACAAATTAATGTAGAAAATAGAAATTCCTTGATACGCAAAAAAAGGAAGAGGATCAACTGATGTTCCCTCCCCCTTCCCCCGTTCATACAGACGTGAGATACATAAATGACTTGTATATAGAACTGGACATTCAACTTTGCCCAAAATGCTTCATGTCGGTAATAAAAGAAAATATTTTACAATAATGATTTCAAATTTTAATCTGTCATACAATACAGCCTGCTAGATTATCCCACAGTCTGTCTATTATAGTCACAGTAAAATGTGTAATTTCTTTTTCTTTCTTTTTCTTTTGGCAAAAAAAAAAAAAAAAAAAAAAAAAAAAAAAAAAAATACAAAAATGAAATATTATTTCATATGTAGTTCATTATGACGAGGAAGAGTGATATTTTTATAAGAAAGAATTAAATCCAAACCATGATTATACTTTAAATCTGATGTATATGTTTTCAATATTGAATTACCTGTTTTAAGCTTTAACATTACATGTATTTTGTTTGTGCAGTAAATACAGATCGAATACAACATTAGGCTATATATTACCCTATCCACAAATAAAGGGCAAAATATTATTATAAACTGAAAACAAGTTAATTGTTAAAACTAAAGGGAAGCATATACATATTTTTATTTTTTATCGGTCTTAGTATTAAACTCTACATGCACTTGGAATAAGAAATTTCTTTAAATATTGTAATAAAAATAGACTATATATAATTATATAATTATATCACAATTTTGATGTGTACGCATGAATATCATAATAGTATTATAATTTCTTCTTCACCATAATTTATTAAACTAGAGAATTCATATCTATTGATTTAAAGCAAACACATGACCATTACATTGTCATTGCTATCTGCCGCGGACTCTACCAGCAGGTACCTGTCAGGTATACGAATACTTCACACCCCCATTGTTTTATTGCCTATACACACCGGCAGATTTCACACCTTTAATCATCCTAATTTACACAAAGCAAATGCTGGGGAAAAACAAACACAAGCCCAATAAATGCGACATTTTTTTTTTTAAATCATTGCCCTAAACGGTATTGCTAAAAGCACACTAAACATGGAGTAGCAATTCCTGCCCTGAAAGATATATTGTACAAAAAAATAAACACAACAGCTAGGGCAAATCCTTAATCTTTCTTCATATGATGTAAACAAACTCTCTTTAATTTTATGTGTTTAAGTCAAGATTAAAACATTTTGCACCACCCGGACCTTTAAACTTAGGCGGACCTTTTCTTATACGGGCCGGACCTTTTCTTATAAAAGGCGGACCTTATATGTTATCGTATTAGGTCCCCCCGGACCTTTAAACGAGGCGGACCAAATATTATGCGACATCGGTCACTACGGCATTAGCTCCGTGTATTGAGCAGGTAGACGGAATGTTCCGTAGTCAAATATAGTAGAAAAACCTCGCAATTAGCATGAAACACGTCAGCCAAAATACGACCTAATGATAGGTTATATTTACTAACAAGGTTATCAAAACGACCCTAGAATTTACGAAATGCTGACTTTAAATGAGGTTGTTGAAATCCCTGTAACATCAACTTTTCTGTCAGTATTCTGCCTCGGTTTAAAAGTTGATTCTACTCAGAGGATGCACTTGAGTATCAAATAAATTGGAAGACGTAAACAGCATATGATACTTAAAAACTCCAGGGAATTATAAGAAAATTTGAAATCACAAAATTTTATTAAAATCAATGACATCAAAACGTATTTTGAACATTTTATACAACCATTCCTCACGATAAATTAAAGTCAATGTTTTTTGACATCATAGACAGCTGCTTTTTCAATAGAAATGGAACTCGTAAATATACTTACCTTGTCATTGGTCAATTGCAAATTTATGTTAGTGATTTTAAATTTTCGTAAAGTTCTTTGGAGTCTTTGAGAATCAATATTTGAGGTTTTGCAATTTTTAGTAGAACATTTGGAAATGGAACAGATATCTCTGTTATTGAGGGTTCACTATATATTTCTCCCAGTTATAGTTTATAACAATGTTATTGACGGTTCACTATAATTTCCTTCCGGTAATGGTTTATCTGTTAGTGCTATTCAGAGTTCCCTTTGATGCTATACCCCCTCTTGTTATAGTTTATGCTATTAAGAGTTCACTATGATGTTATTCATGGTTCACTATGATGCTATATTCCATCCATTATAGTTTTTTATGTTCTTCAGGGTTCCCTATGATGTTATACATGTATCCCCTTCCGTTATACCGGGTAGTTTATGATATTCAAAGTTCTCTATGATGTTTTTAAGGGTTTACTATGATGCTATATCCCCACCTGTTATAGTTTTTATGTTATTCAGACATCACTATCATGTTATTCAGGGTTCACTATGGTCACATGATACTACATTCCATTCAGCTATAGTTTTAATGCTATTCAGAGTTCACTGTGATGTTATTCATGGTTCACTATGATGCTGTATTCCCTCCGGTTATAATTTTGCACAGAGTCCTTAACTAGAAACCTGCAAAGGAAATTCCATTCATTTAACATAAAATATTCTACTTCTGAAAAGATAAGGGTTATTTTTCTCCACTTGTTGAGATTCACTGAAAATGAACATTAATCCATCTGAAGGAAAATGCGTTTTATGATTAATTATCTGAAAAAAATCTTCTTTGTTAATTTTCATACTAGTAGTTTCTATTCGCTGATTTACAGATGAAAAATCTAGAAGGTTAAAGTTAATTTACATTCATCCCTATCATAAATTTTCAATTTAACTCAGTGAGGTGGGAAGTCTTCCAAACATTACTTAATTATTCATCGAGAATTTAAATTTATTTAATAAAGCAAGTGGTTATACATATTTCTTCTGAAGCAATATAAAAATCCAGGATTTACAGTACAATAATAAGCATTAATCTGTTTTACAGGAATACATACATGCACTTACAATAATAGTAAAACCGCTAATAAGAGAATCCCCGAAAACACTAGGTACACCGTTCCTCTGTAGAAAGACACGGTTTCTGAGTAGATAGCGCCACCTAGGACGGAACTGCACAGGTTACAGATATTCTCTACTATGGCTAGACTACCAAACAACATACCTATATATATAAAAAAAAACATAATTTCATCATTACATGTACAGATATTTCAATGTAAGAATGGCTCTAATGACTCATCCTAATTAGGGGCAAAGATAAAAAAGTCAACAATGTTGACATCTAGACTTGTTAAAAAATCAAATATGTTTCTATCCTCAAGAATACCCTTTTAATGAAACAAGCTATTTAATCACTTTATTTCACGAACAAAATGTTTAAGTGAAAAAAAACCTATGTTTAACACCAATCACCTGAGCTTTAAAACATTTTAAACCACAATATCGCCTTGACAGATTATAAACCATATTGTTCTTGAGAAATTATTGTCACCCTCATCTAGTAGCGTGTTCCTTTCTTAGGAACCGAACCCTGATTTCACAGATAATGAAAAACTTAAATTTACACTACACTAGTATCCCTGAAAATCGATTATATATTATGCTTTTTTCTTAGAGATTTTTTTTGATTATCGTTTTAATTGATTTAAAAATATGAGCCTGTATATTGCGGTTCTAGCGCGTATCAAAAGGCACCTAAAATCTATACAACATGAAGATGCATATAAACTTTTAGTGACTGTGGCGCAACATTTCAGAACAGACAATTATCCATTAGGCCTATAATTTTAGCTAAAATAGTGTACCCCGTCCCAGCCATGGGGATCGTGAATGATATAAACAATACTCACTGCATCTGGATGTTGGCATTCCCTTATTTCATGATAGAATTAAAAACTAACAGGAATGGGGTCCTATAAACAATACTCACTACATCTGGATGTTGGCATTTACTTATTTCATGATAGAATTAAAAACTATAAAGAATGGGGGGGGGGGGGGTGTCCTTGTAAATCAGCTAAAAACAATACAATATCTATTGTCCAACATTTAGAATTCTGTACAGTATAATTAATGATGTACCTTGTTTGTGGGGAGGAGTCATCTTGGACATAATGCCTCTGATCATAGGTACTGAGCTCACCCCCACAGCACCAATGGCAGCCGCTGTTAAGAAAATGGTCAAAAGGTTACAGTTAGCCACACAGCTAAGAATTTATTTAGAGGGTTCTCCATAAAAGTTTGGTTGAACGATTCTCAACATAAAGCACTATAATTTATGTGTAAAATTAACATGTACATAGAACATTTTAGCTCATAATATATAAACATACATATATAGCTTTTTGCTCTCATCCTACTAACCTGTATATACACCCTTTTTCTCATCCTACTAACCTGTATATACACCCTTTTTCTCATCCTACTAACCTGTATATACACCCTTTTTCTCATCCTACTAACCTGTATATACATCCTTTTTCTCATCCTACTAACCTGTATATACATCCTTTTTCTCATCCTACTAACCTGTATATACACCCTTTTTCTCATCCTACTAACCTGTATATACATCCTTTTTCTCATCCTACTAACCTGTATATACATCCTTTTTCGAAGAAGCTGTTCCAAATAAAACGAAGCAGCACATGTCTGAAATAGCCCCAATAAAGGCAATACTTTCATCTGAGATGCATCTATGCAATAGCTTTATAACAATTAAAATCCCTATCTCTGAAAAGATGGTTTTCGATGTTTCAAATAAACTGACTGTTTTGGGGTTGAAGCAAAATGGAGAATCTCTGATATATAATGATTCTATAGCAAATGCACCGTGCTTGGCCAACATTATGAACATAAACGAAGAGAGAGCAGTCAGATATTTCCGCCTTGTCAACTCTGGATAATTCGGGTCTTCTTTAAAATATAGTTTTAAAATCTCTTTAAAATTCCCAATGCAACTTAAGTTAGTTTTCTTTCTTTGCGATTTGAGCAATGTTTCCGGAATAAAGCATGTGATCATGAATGCTGAGGCCGACATCCCACAGGATATTGCCATGGAATATTCGTATCCCCAATACGCAATCACATAGGCAGAACTAAATGTCCCCAAAGAAAATCCAACACTGTACATAAAGCTGAACACAGCGATTAAATAGGATCTGGACTTTCCTGCTTTCGTAAGGTCAGAAACAACGGTCATAGCAATGGCTAGTTGAGCAAACCAGCTACCACTGAAACCTTCTACCAATGCAAATGGTATGAAAAGATAAAGATCCCATTGAAAAATGATGGCCAAGGTCATGAGAAGTTGCTTAATACAAACACCAAACGATCCAACGAAAAGAAATGGCCTTCGTCCAATCGAATCGCTCAACGGTGAGAACAACATACTGGAAAGAATGAGCGGAACTCCCTGGGTTATTGATATGTACACATCCCATTCAGACACTAACTTCTGAACAATTTTCCTTTCCTGATATCTTTGTGACGAGGTATTAGTATCACAAAAAGAGTCGTCACTGGAATTGAAGAGACTAATGTTAGGAAATTTTAGATCCCGGAATGTGTCGCGTCCGTACTCGTTAGCAGTGTCTAAACCTAACACATAGGAGAAAAACAAACAAAAGTCCGCAGCACATAACAAAATAAAAACTCTTAGATAGCCTTCTCTGGTGTCGGATTCTTTCGTCATTTTCTTAAAAAAGTGAACATGCTCTAACTACAAAAATATACAGTGTGCAATATCAAATTTAGGTGCTTTATCAAGGTGTCTGTTGATTTAAATGGGATGTTTGTCAAAAT
This sequence comes from Saccostrea echinata, assembly GCF_033153115.1. Taxonomy (NCBI): domain Eukaryota; kingdom Metazoa; phylum Mollusca; class Bivalvia; order Ostreida; family Ostreidae; genus Saccostrea; species Saccostrea echinata. The sequence goes on from NW_026889758.1 coordinate 15,571,510, forward strand.
GACCTGTCCTTTGGTCATTTTTCGGACAGCCGATAACGGATGTAATGATGTATGTCTGAATTATGATATCCAGATAATTGTTTTATTATCTTAAAGTACAACAAAGTAAAACTCTGTCTCACAACGGAAAACTAATCATAAAGTACGTGTTATTTTATTTTTTTAAAATACATTAAATTGAGTCCTTAGTAGATTTTTTTAAAGCATAATACTTGAGGACATGATTTTCCCTTGATATTCATTGCAAGTAATCAATTGATTCTTGAATATAGACTTCAAGTTAAAGTTACAAAAATTAAACATTTTTAATAGCTTATACAAAAGTTTACTGTATTATTTTTGTGCAAGATAAATTCGTGGCTTGTAAAAGTTCCATTTGCCATGTTGGCAAGAGAAATACAGATGTTTTAAAAGCAATACGCAATTCACCTGGTCTTATAAACTTCATGAAAAGCCCAATTCATACCACCAAAAGTTGATGTAGTCAGACGTATATCAATTAAAGCAAGCAGAATGCCGTATATATATATATTTTTTTTAATTTTTATCAAGTTCCATTCAAACATTTGCTTAATTCTTACTATTTCCTGATTGCAGCAAACATTGTTATGACCTTTTGCTGTCCCTCCACGCTTTTGTCCACTTACCCTCCCTTTTGAGATAAAGTCCTATCATCGACAAGCACTAGAGTACAAAGCTTGATCTTGTCTAAGATCCTTTTTCAGGCAGAAGGTCGGAGGCCGCTTTAAGGTCCTCCGTGGGTCCAGACTGAAGCCCTGTTGTGGCCCAAGGGGTAAAGTTCCAGGAAGCCCCTGGGTTTGGGACAGTAATTAACACTTGAATAAACATATGGAATATTTAATCATTACAGCAAACAGTGGTGGTAAGGGACAGTCTATTTTTGGACATTAAGAAAATTATGACGTATAAAGGTGTAAATGTTGAGTTTATTTCTTTGTATAAAGGTGTAAATGTTGAGTTTATTCACTTCACTTCCAACATAGGATATCAGTCATTTACCTCCTTGAAAAAATGTTTAAAGACAACGAAATTTTCAAAACAAAAATAACACTGTTGTTTACTTGAATAGGGAAATGAATTTGTTTGCCTAATAAAATTTTAAAGATGCTTTAACTGATTACAAATTGAGTAATATACTGTGGATTTCAATTTATTTTAGATCGAAGGGTGGATTACTATAACTTTATAAACAGAAGTCTCTGACAAGACTGTAGCTCTACTGGTTTGTACTTATACCAAAGGAAGAAAAAAGTAGCACTTGGACTTGAAACTTTGCAACAGCAATAAATAGAATAATGATCCTTGGTTTAGTCTCTTTTTGTGGCAAGATTTATTGCAATCAGACTAAAACTGTAGAAGGAGCAGCCTTTTAAAAGAACTTTACAGAAATTTCGATTTTAGTAACCATGGCAACATCATTCAACAAAATCAAAAACAATAAAGACAATTATGTATCTTAGTGTGCCAAGTTATACTGAAATCAGATCAAAACTGTAGGAGGAGTAGCATTTTGAAAGTATTTCAAGGAAATTTCTATTTTAGTAACCATGGCAACAACATTCATCGAAATCAAAAACCGATATACAGAATTATGTATCTTAGTGTAGTCTTCTTGTGTGCCAAGTTATACCGAAATCAGACCAAAACTGTAGGAGGAGTAGGGTTTTGAAAGAGTTTCACAGAAATTTCTATTTTTAGTAACCATGGCAACACCATTCATCGAAATCAAAAATTGATATATAGAATTATGTATCTTAGTGTAGTCTACTTGTGTGCTAAGTTATATTGAGATCAGACCAAAACTGTAGGAGGAGTTGCATTTTGAAAGTACTTCCCAGAAATTTCTATTTTTTTTTAGTAACCATGGCAACATCGTTCATTGAAATCAAAAACGGATATACTGACTTATGTATCTTAGTGTTGTCTACTTGTGTGCCAAGTTATATTGAAATCGGACTAAAACTATAGAAAAAGTAGCGTTTTGAAAAATTGTTTACAGACGGACAGACAGACATTGGAACATTGTCACACTGTCAGTGCTAGTTCTAACAAGTCCATTTCTTTACAGTGGAATATGCAAGATATTCCACATCTGTGAGTTTTATATCGCTATAAATCTTACCTTTTTGTGAAAATACTTCATCACAACTCGATGCTCCAACTTATCCGTCTCACCGAAAATTCACTATCAACTTGAAGAAATATCTTCTTAACAAAACAACTTATACAAATTGATATCTGATGAATATTGTTGGGACTAAAAGTAGATTTAAGAAATAAAGTTCTGTCACTGACATGAAAAACGTGCAAGGCTACCTTCTTTTTTATCTACACTCTTACCGACCAGTGTCATGGATTTAGAACATAACCTATGGAATATATATTTACCACTGAGTATGCCAGGAAAGAGAAAACAAATATATTATTGTTTGTAGATTTATGCGACAAGTAAATGTTTTAATTTATTTTTAGTCCAGCTGGTCGTTTTACATCTATCAAAACAACCTATCATGCTTCAAGGACCCTCCGTACACTATACACTAAAGAGTTCCAATTCTGTGGTTTTTAGCTCTACTGGTCAGAGACCAGAAGAGCTTATGCGATAGTAAGGTGTCCGTCGTCCGTCCGTCGAGCTGTCCCGACAATATCTGCCTAGGTGGCTACATAATGACACCCCCTTGCATGGAAGACTTGACTCTATAGTGACCCCCCGCCCCTCTCCCGGGGAAGTCTCACTATACAACACCAGGATAAAGGCAGCATGACTCATTACAACTGCACAATCTATGTTTAAGCAGTTAGAGTGATCTGCCCTTAGATCTATATTCTAAGAAAAAGAAATTTACAGTGTATTACTCAATTTGTAATTAATTCAAGTATTCTTAACATTTTAAAAGGCCAAGATAAATAAATTAAACATGTTATTTACATGTATTGTCTTTATGGAAGTAAACAGCAGTGATTTCTATTCACTGATACTGTGTTGTGTTTGAACATTTTTCCTGGGGGCAAATGCCACGTACCATATAGTGAAAATTAAATAGATAAGCTCAATATTAACATCTTTATACAATATATTTTTCTCGATGTCCAAAAAACATTTTGCACTGGTGTAGAGAGGGTCCTTACCAAATTATTTACAGAATGCCTCTTACTATTGATAAGATACTTAGGCACAGGCTAACAAAATTGAAAAATTTAAGTTCTCTGTTCCTGAAAAGAATAATTTGTTTGTAAATTAAATTTTACACCAATTAAAATATTGCTGAAAAGTGCTGCTCTAAATTTGTCTTATGTACCCTACGGAAACCTGGCCAAAGTGTTGACCTCTTCACTCTTGGTTCATTGTTACTCTTAGAATACACTATCTATCTATCTATCATCTCTATCTCTCTCTATATAATTTTATATATAATTGTAGCTTTCAAATTTTCGAACATTTTGAAAGAATAATTCAATGTCTTCACTAAAGAAATCTTTATATCTTTTTTATTTTTATTGTATGGTGGATGAATCCTGAAAATAATTTTTAAAAAATATGGTCCGTATAAATATGTTTATTCTGAATTAAAATAACTTTCAAGACAAGAAAATATATAACAATGAATATCAAAACAAAAGAGTGTGGTATATATAAAAGATACACCACCTAAATTCATAAAAACAGATCTACATGTTTAATTTGTTTAAAATGAATTGCATTAGATTGAAACACATTTCTGATCCTTACGAAGAAAAAAGTAAAAACACAAGATATATTTGTGAAACACTGATGCCCCAGTATGGCAGCTTTTTCAAAAGTAAGTCAAGGTCATGGGGTCAAAGATGTTCATAGCCAAAGAAAGGTCTTGTAATAAAAATATCCAAGTGCAATCTGAGAGCCCTAATACCAACCGTTCAAAAGTTATGGCCAAAGATAAATAAAAGTGGGTCAATCTCCAAGGTTAAGGTTAAGAGGTAAAAAAATTGGTACTCAAAGATAGGCCTGTCACAGGAATACAAAAGTGAAATATGAAGGCCTAATATGGCATCAACCATTCAAAGTTAAGACCAAGGTTAAAGTTTTTCAAATGTAGGTCAAACTCCAATGTCAAAAATGTTGGTACTCAAAGAAAGTTCTTGACACAAAAATTACATGTGAAATATGAAAGCCCTAGCACCAACCCTTCAAAGGTTATGGACAAAGTTTAAGTTTTTTTTTAAAGTAGGTCAAACTCCAATGCAAGACCAAGATCAAAAATATTGATACTCAAAGAAAGGTCTTGTCACAAGGAAAACACATATGATGAAATATGACAGCCCTAGCACCAACAATTCAAAAGTTATAGTCAAGACCAAAGTCGGTACTCAAACAAAGGTCTTATCACAAGGAATATACAAGTGAATATGAAAGCCCTGAGCATCAACATTTAAAAATGTCCAAGGTTAAAGTGTTTGTGGACAAACAGATAAACAGAAAGACAGACATACAGACCGAAAACTATATGCCCCCAAATCTTTTAAATCAGAGGCATAAAAATAAAGTTTCACAATCATTTACTTTTCAGCTGATCACAGTCAACATGAGGCAATTGCACATAACATCACTAATTTAAACATTAATGTACACTTTCCATAAATGGTATTAAAATTTTGCAGACTTAAAGACTTGAGCAGTTTTAAATATTTCATTAAAAAAAGACATCTAGGACTTTTAATGTGTTTGAAATAAACAAAAGGAAATGGTTCATGGACTACAATAATCACATTGTTGATCTTTCTCTTCCTGACAAATAAATGCATGCATATGTAGAATTAAAAAAAAAAATATTGTTGCCACCACCTTTAAAGGACACAACTTCAAAAATTTCAATAGCAGTAATTTGGGAAAATGTCAAGTGTGACTATTACAACATTGTTCATCTTATGAGTAAAATCTAACTAAAATGTTAGCTCATTAATGCCCTTGGTAAGACTTTTCTTAGAATCATTTCCAGTACATACAAATGTGAGGTTTATCAATTAAACAGATTGCAGTCAAAATTAATTTAAATATCTGTCATTAAATACAGTTCATAAAATAGTTTTAAAAATGAAAATCTACAAACATACAATTATTCAAATATTACAATTTATAAGAAAAGAAAATCTAAAAACCAATAAATATAAACAAAAACGGAAAAAAAAAAAAAAAAAAAACATTTAACATCAGAACCATAATAACAGATCTACTGCACGTTGAGAATGAGTTTCATTTTCATGAGTTACATTTTCATTGAAACATATTTCTGACCCTTCGTTTAAAAAAACAACAAAAAACAAGAGGCCCAGGGGCCACATCGCTCACCTGAGCACATTGGGTAGGAAAAAGCAGAAATCAGTTTAGTAATGAAAAGATTAAATACATAAATGATTGCAAATACTACACACATTTTTAATTTTCAAACACTGTTAAATGACCTAACCCAATTTTTCTCTTTTTCTTAATTATCTCCTGTTGGAAGAGGGTGTGACCCTTCATTTGAACAAATTTGAATCCATTTTTTCAAGGATACTTTTTGCCAAATTTGGTTGAAATTGGCCCAGTGGTTCTGGAGAAGAAGATGAAATTGTAAAAAGTTTATGACAACAATGATGACAACAACGACGACAGACATTAGATAAATTTTTATCAGAAAAGCACACTTGAGCCTTCAGCTCAGATGAGCTAAAGCGTAACACAATTTTCAGCTTTTTAGCTGGTCACAATTAAGTCAGTCAGTTGCATGACATAAATACATAGACAATAAATTATACAATCTGATCTCAAGTCATTTAATAATTTGTTTAACAAACACAAAATGCACAACATAAGGTATAATTATTACCACTCATAACCACTAGTTATTTTGTTGGTGATAAGAAAATTGTTAAAATGAGAAAAAAATCTCTGGTTATAAAATATAAATGTCCTTGTTTAGTGTTTTAAAAAATCTCTGGAAAACTCAAAAATATGAAATTGATTTAAAGAGCTTGCCACAAGTTTATGAGTTCAGAGCATAGCACTGATACAAATGTAATTTTTTCTAATTTAGGAATTTTTCATTTTCAAAACTTACAAAGCAAATAATAAGAGGTTCGATCATTGTAGAACAAAAAAAAAAATGTCAGCTTAATCTCATAAATAAATTATTTTTCATTTTGTATTTACACCAGGTGTAAATTGCTAATTTACAATATGAAAAGTCAACACAACCTGATATTAATTTTTCAGTTTGAATAAATCAATAAATATAAAGAATACTGTTCAAAGTCTCAAATGATACTGAGCACTAACAGGAAGGCAAGTCAAAAGTAACTTGTGTATTTAGAAGTCACAACTGCCTGGAAAGAATTCAAAGGACAAGATAGGCTAAGACCCCTTTTTTGGCCCCTGGTTTGAGTGTCATTTAGAGTGATGCAACAGTTTATCAGTTAAAAACCTGTTGTCACCCCTGCCTCAAAATGAGTATTAGTTCTAAGTTATGGGATACACAGAGGTCACAGGAAGGTCAGAAAATATGTCAATTTCCGAATTTTCTCATTTTTATGCAAATTTTCATCCATTTTACAGCACATTTTGGTTCAGAAAAGATAGAGCACAAGCTTGCCTATCTACCAATTTTATATATTTCATACACTAGTATCAGATGCATCTTATGTATAAAAATCTCAGGTAGGCAAGCTTGTGCTCTATGTTTCCCGACGTGAAAAGTATCTCAAATTCGACCAGAATTGAGGAAATTCGGGAAAATGTCCAACTTTTGCACCCTCTTGTGGCCTCCGTGTAAGCTTTGAATCAAAATTATTGCTGGTTTTAAAACAAACGTCATTTTAAGTTCTTAACTACAAACTATCAAATTTTAACTGTGTTCTGATTTTTACATCAAATAAGGGGCCAGATTCGGCCATTACCATACCTTGTCCTTAGTGGATAGATTAATGCACTCCTCCAATCATTATATTGTAGTTACCTTTAAAAGCTAAAATTCAAATCAGTTTACTGTTTCACTTGTTGGAATGGGTTCATAGTCGCATTTCTCTCTTCCTCCACGACCGAAAATAACCAGAATTCTAAAAGATAGGAAATATAACCTTTGTAGTATTTTTCATGCAGGAAGCAGCAATTGAAATGGAGCTTATTCATTAAGGAAAAAAGGCATTTGTTTAAAAAGTGTAACAGAAAGTTAAGAAAGAAAAAGTTATAATTAATTTTTTATTTGAAGAATTTTAACCCAATGGCATCTAACATCTCTTTAATGATCTTTATTAATATTACATTTAAGTAGAAAATGTTGTTACATAATTTTACTTACAGTAGTAGAATGAGAGCTAGAGACATACATCCAGCTAACACTAGATATGCCATTCCTCGATAATAAGAGACTGTTGCAGAATATAGAGCTGTTCCAAGTACAGAACCTGAGAGGTTACAGATGTTCTCTATGATTGCTATACTTCCAAACAATGTACCTATATAACCAAAAACTTAAACTAGATACAAAGTCAATGTAACAAAGTTATACAGGTCTCTTAGGCCTATTGAATGTTTCTTTTTCTTTTCCTTTCAGGTACAGTGTGTTAAATTACCTTGTTTGTTTACAGGTGTCATCTTGGACATTATTGCTCTGATCATTGGAATGGAGCACATCCCAATAGCACCAACTACAGCAGCTAGAAAAAAAAATTATCCAGACAATTATAATTGTTATAGTGAGTGTATACATCACCTTTCATTAAAAAAAATCTGTTCTGTAGACGAGGTCTTACCTATGTAAAGGTATTTCTCAGATGGTGCCATTCCAAATAAGATATAATAAGCTAGAGACGAAATTGTGCCAATGAATGCAATTATTTCATCTCTAAAACATTGCTGCATCAGTTTTATTCCAGCTAAAATAATGATTTCTGACAATACAGATTTCAAAGTTTCAAACAAGCTCAGTTTGACTGGATTGAAACAAAATGGTGAATCGATCAGATAAAGTAGTTCAAAAGAAGCACCCAGTCTTGCCAACATAATAAAAGCAAATGCTGAAAGACCCACTATGTACTTCCATCTCTTAGAATCCCTGAAAGATTTGTCCTCTTTAATGTAAAACTGAAGCATCTCTTTTAAGTTGGTAAGGCAGTGAAATTGTACTGTTGAGCGGCGACTAGGAGGCAGGGACTCTGGCATAAAACATATACCAATAACCGATACAAAACATACACTGCTTGACATCGCCATTGCATATGTGTAGCCTAAAGCTTCGATTGCATAGCCAGGTATGAAATTACCAACGGAGTAACCCACTCCAAACACAAAGCTTATAGCAGCAATGAGAAAAGATCTAGACTGTCCAGATGATATATCAGACATTATGGAAAAAGTAATGGCCAACAGAGCCACCCAACTACCAGTGCTTCCCTCTATAAATGTGAAAGCCACAAACAGATAAATATTCCAATCAAATGCAATAGCTAGGGTCATCAAAAACTGTTTTATACAAACACCCGCACCCCCTATAAAAAGGAAAATCTTTCGGCCCACAGAATCACTTAGTGGAGAAAATACAATTGATGCAAAAATTAAAGGGATTCCCTGTGCAAGGTTAATGTACACACTCCATTCCGAGACAACTCTCTGCACCTCTTGTTCGTTTTGATAACTTTCAGAGCTAGTATTCGTTTCACAGTGTGATTTATCTGTTGTATTTAAGTTAGTTTGGTTTGGAAACAGAGATTCACGAAATTTGTCATGCCCATACTCAATTGCTATAAAGAATCCCATAATGTAAGCAAGGAAGAAAAAAAATTCCACGATACACAGTGGGAAAAACTTCCGGAGGTACCCCTCCTCTGTTTCCTGTCTCCGAGATTCCATTCCGAGGTACTAGAAAGTAACTCAATTTAACAATGCATCATACTTGCACACAAACGGTATTATGAGTTTAGAACTGATATGTTAAAATTTAGAACGTATTTCATGAAAGTCTAACCTAATAACCACCTGTTCGCCAGAATTATTAAAAGTTTTTGCACAGTTATCCATTTGAATATCATTGAATTTCCTGTTTCCAGATGTACGCACGGCGAACTATTTTTCCTCTTCCATAGTTGCAAGTGTTCTTTGTAAATAACTTCAGGAACAGACAACTCTAAATTTGTTTATATTCTAAGGTGTAGTAGCTATTTGCGCTATGGCTGATTTGTACCGACGGTCACTTCAAATCCTCAGTAGATCAGAAAATTTTATGAAGGGGGTTTTAAAGATTTCATAGTCTCATTTAATTTTACATTCAGTTACTAAAATCAGGAAGGGGCTATGGACTAAAAGCACTTATGGAGACTCATTTGTGTAAATTTTGCTGTTTCAGTGGTGCACCGGGCGTGTGTGTGTGTGTGTGTGTGTGAGGGGGGGGGGGGGTTATATAATAAAGCAATATTGAAAGCGAAGCAATCCCTCTTATTTGTGTTTCAGTTATTTCTAATAATTAAAGATAAAAATTGTTGACATTCCATTTAATATCGATTTTTGAAGTTAATTACTATTGTGACATTTAATTTCTTTTTTGATTTGCTTGCAGTGGCGTAGCTGCCATTGGGCACTTAAGGCACGTGCCTACACTTAATTTTTTCAGAAAAAACTTAGAAACAATACTGTAAAAAAGAAAGAAAATAAATGACTAAATATCATTTTTGCCATTGATAGAGAGATCATGAATGTATAAATAACCACCGAACAGTGCAAAGTAATAACCTGCAGTAGTTAACCGGCGGTTTCACTATAGGACTTCTTATAAAATGTCTTGAAAATTTCTATATGCAAGTGCATGTAATTAAGTATAGATATAAAAGTCTTCTGACGCTCACAAGATATGTTATGTGTGGTATTAATTTTCATTTTAATTAATAATGAATTAATTTGAATTAACAGCAATTAACTTTTATATGGCTATCTACCCAAATTTACTACTTCTTTTTGGATAGACTAGCTTTTTTCTTAGGAAGTGTCTATCGGCACGACGGTCGTGCCGATTATTTTCGTTATTCGCACGACGGTCGTGCTAATTACAGTTCTTATCCGCACGACACAAGAGAGATAACTCTGTAGTACATTATATACACTTTTCACCAAAAGTTTAATACAAAGTAAAAGAGATGCAATGTAGAACTAATTATAACATTCGGTTAAGTAAAATTTGCTTACGGTGAATTTTCTTCGTGAATCGTCGTGACACAGTATAATAAGAGTTAATTTTTTATTCGTCCTTTATATCATCTCTTGAGTACATGTAACGTACTTCAGACGTTGATTGGAAATTTAAAAAAAAAATATAGCTATCTATTTGCAATAATTTTCTTTCGTTTTTATTCTCTTTCCATATTTTTCCATTTTCTGGATGGTCTTAATAATCTCTCTCTCTCCCTCTCTCCTTCCATACAACCTTCAACCTTCCAGTATACTGTAGACGTATATATATATATATTTTTTAATCAAGGGGATTAATTAATAACGCTATATGTGAAGATTTATCACAGCGTACAAATTTAAAAATCTTTAAGAGTGCAAAGGCAATCCAAAATTCAGATAATTTTATATCCGCGAAATGAACAGAGTTTGCGATTCCATGGAATTGTGACCCCGTGGAAAAAATAACGTTTACATTACTTCACATAGCTATTATAAAATGATTAAAATATTCTGTCGTATTTCCCCTATTTATTTTATTTCAAAATAAATTTTATGTTAAACAGTAAATCAATTAATTTCTAATATATTCATAGAGGATTTTTTTAAGATTTATGCATTATTATATACTTTGATAGTGAACATATATAGTTTCATCTAAACGTTTTCTCATTTAAGTACGTTGATCAAACTTGTTTGGAGTTTTTCAAATATACAGGAACATTTAAATTCATTCAAAAATTCTTTAAAATTAATATGATACGATAAAATCCATGTCCATAAAAGAAAAGATTGATTTTAATTTTAGAGTAGTAAATATAAATATTTAAAAAAAGCATGGTATAGATTCACATCTAGTCTACTTTATTGCAATACTGAGACCGTGATCTTGATTCCGATATAATAATTCACGATCCGCACATGTGTATCATAGGACGCAGACTACCAATTATTTTGCTATAATGTACTCCTTTATAACAAAAAAATTAATTTAAAGAATTTCACTGCCTCAACTCACCTGGAAAATCAGGAAAATTCGAAGTGTACAAGCCATGCTGTGACACTTCAAATAACCCCTACACTGCACGTATTTCAAATCCCCTTAAAATTTGAGAAGCAGATAAAAAAGTCTTTTTTCATACCCTTCCTAAAAGCAAAGATTCCAAGACTGTAATTTTAAAAAAAATTCCTGACATTTTTTTTTCTTTCTAAAATCAACCCATTCCACCCCATACACATTCCAGAGGATTTTAAAGGAAGAAAACCCGGCACCACTTGCACAAAATGGGGCAAATTAGCCATCAGTGTCGGACTGTCCAGAAGCTTTTTTTCTAATATATAAAACTGAAATTTGAGTGTCGTATTTCGAAAAAAGGCCGTTGTTTTCTTTTTGAAAAATCGTAATCTTAATTATGCCGTGGCAAACACTCTAGCACTTGAATGAACTAGGAATTTCTGAAGAGTTAGGGATAAGTTCACTTTTTGTGTCCGTCTAATATGTTAAATTCGCTTTGAGTTTCTACACACAATAGCAAAACACCGAGTAAAAATTTATTTATATAAATAAAGTATATGCAAATATAAATAATATAAAGTTATGTAATGTTTTTGTTTTTAATATGTAAATATTTTATTGTTTTAAATAAAAGATGAATTGAATTTTTACTGTGTGAAAGGCCCTAACCATGGAGCCTGATTAGTGTCCTAATCTTGGAGCCTAATCAGCGCCCTAATTATGGCGCATAACAGATGTTCTAAATGTATAAGGTGTCTTGACACCTAACAATGGTGCAGCGGCCCTATATACTTGGAGCCTAATGCACTAACGGGTGCCCTAATCATGGAGCCTAATGCCCTAACAGGTGCCCTAACTATGGAGCCTAATGGGTGCCCTAATGACGTTAGGTGTCAGACAGAGTATATATATATAAGGATCGAGAGAGAGAGAGTGAGTGAACACACAGATAGCTTGTACTTGATATGTAAACTGCGTTTGGATATTATTATATACTCGTTGAATCAAAACTCTGCTGTTGTTGTTTTGTTATTAGATCTATAAAGATCTATAGTTCCTAACTTAAACACAGGATCCACAATATTTTGTGACACAGGGACGTTGTGAATATAGTCACTTCTTCACTTCTTAAGGACTGGCGACCGTTTCACTAAAAATCGTAGATCGTAAACTTACGATTACGTTTACGATTATTTCACGTGAACGTATACGAGCGTTTCACAAAACATGTCGTAGACGTAGCACTTACGATTTCCGAGTTACGAGCACTTTAGGAACTCTTTAGTGCTGGAGGTAAAATCGACACGAAGCAGACGAACGTAAACAAACCAACCATGGAGGAGAGAAAAGCGAACTGGTCAGAGGCCAGTATCAATCTTTTGGTTGATCTGGTGACAGATCCAGAGCGATGGGCCATAATTCGTGGAAAATTTGGCCCATCGCTCACCATCCAGACCAAGCAGAGAGCTTGGTTTGAAATAACAGAAAGGTAATTAATGTAATCATTATGAGGCAGCTATCAGTATTGAAAAATGTTGCTCTCATTTCTCATTTATAAACATAGAATACTAGGCCTAATGCTACAGAAATTGAATATGAATATTTCTTATGGTCAGTTCCACCGAGGATGAATAACATTTATCGAACCATTTACCAAATTCTATTAAAATTCAGATGACACAGACCTGTTCTGATAGTAAGATACTTCACAGAATTTTTTGTTTGGCAAATTTAATCAAAGGATTAATCAATTCATGATATTTTCACTTAGAGTCAATTCTTGCTCTTCCTGCGTCCGCAGTGTCAAAGACGTTAAGAAAAAGTGGCAAGATATACAGAGTCACACAAAGAAGAAGGCGGCCAACAGGTATACTGTAAAAACATATAACAATATGTCATAAACACAGGGTTTATTTTAAAACGTCTGGTCATGATTTTTTTATTGAGATTATTTTTTTAAGTTTTTTGCATTGTAAGAACATGATTAATTGATGTAAATATTAATAAATGTAAAATAATGTATATCAAGTTCTTGGAATTATTTCATGGCTAAACAAAATGTCCATTGGACAAGTTGCCTGCAAATGCTACTTGTCCGAATGCAAATTATTTATCTATTTAAAAAAAAAAAAGATTTATTTACACTCGTCCATAATGGTAAAGAAGTGTAGTTGTTCAATCGGACAAATGCTTGTGAAAATTGACTTAGTCAGATAACAAAATGAACTGGACACGGACAATCAGACAAACCCTGTATTTTAAAAGAAGTCTGATACATGTATTCATTCTCATTTTTAAATCTACAAAATTACAAGGGTATAAAGAAATTTATCCCATGTTTACCCCTTTATCCCGCCAAGGCTCGGGGATAAAAAACACACAACTCGTTGGATAAAAATCAATCCAACTACAAATCATGGGAGATCCTATATTTAGATAGTACCTTTTTTTCTCTTTTAAATAGGAAATCTGAAATGAAGAAAACTGGTGGAGGGCCACCTCCTCCAGAACTTAAGCCTTGGGAGGAAAAGGTGAGTCATGAACAATGATGAATTCCAATAATTTTAGATGATTACAATCAATCTTTTTATCAATAAAAATTGTATTCAATATACATTAAGCATGCTGAGAAAGAAAATATAAAGAATTGTTTTAATGCTGTCCAAATGTTCTACATGAAATCAATATTTTGCAGATTGTTGCTGTGCTTTCTAATGATATCATATCTGGAGTGGAGGGGGGATATGAATCCCTGAATGTGATTTCACCCATGGATGGTAAGCATCTTAATGCATGTTAATATAACATATAAATGCAATTTGATATTATTTTTATACTTTATAGTCTTATATATGTACATATATTTTTAGATTTTATTTGCCAAAAGCTTTTATAAATGTAAGATAATAATAATAAAAAAATACTCGTTCTACTTTATTCCAGATTGCATCCAAGAATGTTCTAAAAAAAGAAAATATGGTATGATTGGAATTAATTTCTTAAAGAAATTATAAATTATAATATTTTGAGCAAGCAAACATTGTCCACATTGTATATAACTGTGTCCTAGGCTTTCTAAATGAGGATTCTCCCATTGTCTCTCAGATTTTCACAGTCAAAACAAATGGACTAAACACAAGTAATTATGGAGGGCATTCAGAGTGTCTGAATTAGTGGGGAAAATCACTCCATGAATGTGGGGCAATTAAAACAAATCGGAATTTAATTCAATATAATTTTATTTCTGTTTTAAAGCAACAGCCCCTCAAATTAATCACTTATCATATCAATACACATTGCATACTGTTAAGTTTCTTGTGACATATATTTACATGCAACAAATTATTTTGTAGATGAGCCTCTCGAGGGATGTGATGCACCTTCAATTGGTTAGTTAAACTGTCGGATGTGAAAGAGAGGGATAATTTAATTATTGAACTGGTAAATCAAAAACAAAGAGTAAGCCAAGAAAATATCTGCACAGGTGATATCTGTAAAGCAAATACATTGAACTGTGAAGGCTAAATAAGGCTTACAAAGGGCTGGAGAAATAAAGGCGAGGGAAGAGGGGAAAAAAAATTCTTTCCTTTTATGAATCATGTTCAACTTAAACATTTTTTGGAAAGGGGGAATAGTTGAGTACTTTAACATGGGAGTATTTGACAATACTGCAAAAAAGTGGGGGGAGGGGGACAACTTTTAATGAACATTTCCATATGACATTAACTTAAAATATAAAGTTTGGGAAAAGGTAGCCCCATGGGCTCTCCCAATACTATGTGCCTGTTAGAGGTTTGGAACAACAATAAAATTGAAGTTTAGTATTTTCACATTAATTAAATTATGAAGTCTAATGTAACTTGCAATATTTCTATAGCGATAATATTTATGTTTTTTTCTTTCTTTTTTATTGCTAACAGACATAAACAAGCCACTACAAAGTGTAGGTGAAGATGTATCAGAAATTATGTCCACATGTGCAAATGGTAAGTTTATTTAAAACCCCAACCTCATTTTGACAGTAGTAATAAACATATTACTATCTACAGAATCTCCAATGAGTTGTGTACTTTTACCCCCTAGCCTTAGGATAAAATGCACAAAATGAGTGGGATGAAAATCATATCAAACCACAAACCATAAGAGATTCTTTTTATCCTGTAAATCACATAGGTAACACATATTTTATGAATCCACTAGATTTGATTTCATCACTTTCTCACAAAAACTATTGTGATGTCACAAATGTTGATATACATGTATTAAGATGATATCATATGACCAATAGCCACTGTAAAAAGGAGTCTACGAGGGTTGTCCATTAAAGTTTGTGGAGAATGACATTTTTTGTCAAACTGAATGGTCATAGACTTTTTGTATACCAAAATTTTTCTGTATCCCGGGGGTAGTTTTGTATTTAATACTTCCCTGAACATACTGGTATTCGATAGTCAAAGAAAACATATATTGCGAAATCGCTGTATATACTTAAATGAATATGTTATACATGTACATATACACGTATAACGGATTAAGGATATATAGCGAAGTAATTTCACAGGTCCCCAGGACCTCACTATGACCAAATTTTACTGTACCCTGCATGATGTTCAGTGTTCTTTCTTTTCTTTTGGTGATAAATAATATGTTTCTTAACTGCAAAATGATATTTCTCGTATATATTTGAAAATGACAATAAGAAATAATCTGTGATAATGGTTATTTGTACTTTGTGTACTCAGTATGAATCCAAATCTTCATTCATTTAATTGCATATCACTTAATAGATCATAACATGCATTATACATTGTAACATTGTATTTGAATCTGCTCTCTTGTTTGTAGGGGATAGGCCAATCAACAAAAAAAAGAAGAGAGACGTAGAAAATTTCACAGTGTGTAAGTAATTAGCTTTGTAGATCTGTCAAATATTTTTATTAATAATTAATACATACACATTTTGCTTGCATTTGACTCAAGCTTTAGGTAAGTAGTGCAACAAGGGTTGTATACTGAAATAAAACATCCTTTTTTATGGGCTTTGCTGGTGCATTGTTGATAAAACTCAGTTTCCGATCATTAAATTGGCCACAAATAACAAACTAGAAAACAGTTATTCCTTTGATACTTTTGTAATATCTTAAAAATCAATCAAAAAGAATTCTTTTCCTTATAAGGATAGTCTGTGCCCAAGTTAGCTTATAACTGGCTCTGATTCTGGACATTGCTGTATTCTTACTTTTTTTTATAGTTATTTCCCCTTAAAAGGGATATGAACTTGTATTTAACAAATTAGCTTCTCCTACACATCAGAATACTTTGTATCAAGTTTGGTTATAATCGGCACGGTAGGTTCTGGAGAAGGAGATTTTAAAATAATTTTCTCCATAAACATGTATATCCGTATACATGTATGTAAAATTTTGGACCCCTTCTGTGATCTCATTACTAGTCCAGGGGCCATGCTTTGATTAATTAGGAACTTGTTATTTTCTTTCTTGTGTTAAAAATTTTGAAAATATGATTTCAGCTGCTGTGAAGGATAGACTTTTGGACATTGAAGAAGAAAAACTAAAAATAATGAAGGAACATCTTGCCATTGAAAAGAAAAAGATGAGCATCCTTGAAGACTATGTTACCTGGAGAAAGCAACAGGACATTTCGCCTTCAGTTTCTCCAGTGATTAAAGGCCTTGTCAACTTATGACTTTATTGATCAAAGAGTGTCCGGTGTCTGTCTGTCATCCGTCATCTGTCGTCTGTAAACTTTTCACATTTTCACAATTTCGACTTCTTCTCATTAACCACTGGCCAAGAGAAAATGAAACTTATATAAATGCTTCATTACATTCTCTAGATTCAAGTTTGTTCATATCATAACCCCCGGGGTAGGGCGGGGCCATAAGAGGGGGTTGAAGTTTAACATAGGAATATATAGGAAATGTCTTTGAAAATTTTTTTCTTGAGAACAGCAGAGCCATGATTAGTCATATTATTATAGAAGCATTCTCAGATAGTGTAGCTTCAAATTTGTTTAAATTTAAGGTGGGTAGAGTGGGGCCACAATGAGCTATCATAGTTTTACATAGGAATACATAGAGAAAAAATCTAAAAAAAAATCTGTTTAAGAACAGCAAAGCCATGATTAGTAATATTGATATGGAAGCATCCTGAGGTAGTTTAAATTTAAGCCCCCCCCCTCCAATTTTTCCCATATTTTTTTTAAACAATTCAAATTCTAATATCTGTTTTCTCTTCACCTGCATTTTTTTAGGTCTTCACATTGTTATAATATACAAGTTTGAAGCATTTTTCATATTTATAGTAACTGTATGTGAAAAATTAACTAGCAAGACAATACAACAAACGTTTAGCAGATGACTCATTGATTTTTTATTTAATGTTACTTTAGACAAAAGCACTGTATTAAATCAGAAAAGAAATTTTACATTTGTTGCAAAAACTATTTTTACACATGTTCAGTTTTAGCTCTTTGTTTTATATTGTTAAAGTTATTCACATTGTTACGTGATGTTTGTGCAATAACAACAGCAATGTAGGGTGCAATTATTGTATTGATATCTTAAGACTCGGAAATATGTCACAGAAGCATAATGAAAAAAAATGTACAAAATTTAAATATCTTGTCAAGCAAATTAATATGCTGATGATACAAGGCATACTGTGATGTAACTTAGCAATACAGGTTATAAATATGATATAAACTAATTGTTTTTAGCTACATTGTAATCAAAAAGCACATTGTTAAAATGTACATGTTATATTACCTAGAATTTGATTATTATGAAGAAAAATCTCCAGAAATGAATTCTTTTCAATATGTGAGAAACATTAAATTTATATGAAATATCTGAAAAATGTCTATTACATACTCAGTATGCATTAAAAGAAATTTTAAACAAATTGATTAAGTAAGATAGCATACCAGTACATATCAAGGATGTGTAAATTAAATAGCATATGTTTTGAAAACAGAGTCCATTTGTAGTGTAATATGTAGTTGAGCATATCAGAATGATAAAGTATATACATGTATTAAGCTTGCTATGCGATCCACATATTAGATATGATTATACAATTTTTGATGACAGGTTACATAATATGAAATAGTGTGAGCATAATTTGTTATAAATAATGATTTAAATACATATTACAGAAGTGTGTATAAAGTCAACCTGTATCTGTACAACTTTCAACTATAGATTAGTTGTAAACATAAAGCCATTGATATGAATTGACAAATATATCAAATATGTTTGACCTGTCAATGATTCTTCAAACCATTATTATAAAGTTGTCATCAGTAGGCAAATTTTTACATAGGAATATTTAAGAGAGAAAAAAACCCAGAGATTATTTTTCTGAATAATAATAGCAAAGCAATGATTTATATTTGTATGGAATCATCGTCTGGAATTTTAGATTTAAATTTGTTCAAATATTGACCCCAGGGTAAGGTTGGGCAAAAGTAGGCAAAAAAAAAAAATACAGCCATGCCAGGCCAAAGTCACTCAATGGAGGATTGTGACCCATGGTCCTCTTGTTAATACATGTATTGTGAAATTCTTAACGTCCTTTAAAATTTTGACTTAGTTCTACTTATTAATAATAAAATCAAACTTGTAAGGAATATGGATACTTTTGACTTGTATTAAATTTTGAAGAAATTTGAAAAATCCAGTATTAAGCTGACTATCCTCACTAGTCACTAGCCTAGTTTTAAATTTAAAGGGGGGAAAATAGCTTCTGTAAGCATGTAAAAGATTATCCAGATCAATTCATAGCAAATCTCTGAATTAATCTCTGTCGAATTGCCTGTCCAGTTTGGTCTGCATTTGCATCTTGGGCTTGTTGATGAACCCCAGGGTCATGCATATTGACGGCTTCTTCATATTCCATCAAAGGTACCTTCATGTCAAGGCACATGTTGTGCAACTTAGCAACTGCAGTTATGATCTGAACACTCTTCTGTGGGGAGAAGAGTAGCATTCCACCAGATTTGTGTACGCATCTATAGAAAAATGCAATTTTTAAGCATCATTTTCTTTTGTTTTAGTAAGAATTAATGTGTTACTAGTCCTTGTTATGTTATTATTATTGTTGTTTCATGGTACAATCGATATATGATGATGTTCATGATAATGTTGTTATAAATAAAGTATATTATTTTAATATTGTCATATTTGAAGCAAAGTCTCTGTGTGTATTAGGGTGTGTGTGTGTGTGTGTGTATTTATATATAGAAATATACCTAAACCGGGATTTGCAGACGGCCAGAGCCCTCTCAACTACTACTCGTGTGCGACTGTGTGCAGCATTATAATTCTCTTCTCCCACACTAGATGGATTGGACTTGGGTGTCATCATATATTTCTTAAGGGCGTAGGCTGAGTCCCCAAGAAGCCAGCCATCATTTCTGTGACAAATATATCAGAAAACAAATAATTAAAAACAAATAAAAGAGCTTTTCCAGGAATGTAACAACCCGTTATAACAAGCCCTCCCCACTTTTTAATTACATACACGTACATACTGTATGCAACCCTCTACCCAAGTAGTGCTTGCACCCCTGCTTTGTTTCTTCTAAATTTGGTAAATTTCAATTTCAATTACCGTGTTTCCATGTGGTCTTTCATTTCGGAATTTGCAAATATGAAGGAATCATGGACTGATCCCGGCCATTTACAAACAATGTTTGTGAACCTAACGATAAGAAATTAATAATCATCATCATGCATCAACTATTTATGTAATACAAACATTGGAATTCATTGAATACATGTAAACAGTATATTAACAATATGAATTATCTATATGAACTGATATTGACACTCGGTTTTTACAAGATAAATGCTATTTAGATGGTGTCTTCCGACTTCGCCAAAATTCTGAAATTGTTACAGGTGACTGGTTTTGGCTAGATGGGAATGGTGTACAGGTAAGGGGAGGGAGAGAACAAAAGAAATTAATTACAGGTGACCTACAGTCTGTTTTAGGTTACCAAAGAAAGTTTTAAAATGATACAAAAAAATAATAATAATAATGCGATGAAGGGTAAATGAAAAAAAAATTTGAATAAATTAGTGTCAATTTTAAATAAATACATTTAAGTACAGTTGTAGCGTTTTTCTTGCACGAACCTTAGAGAGGCATCCGCCACCACTTGCACGTTCATGGCATGAAAGCCTTTTCGACACACATATTCAGGCTCGTTTTCTTTGGGAGCCATAATGGGTATTAGAGTGCCATCGATGGCCCCAATAACATTAGGAAACCCCGCTATTTGATAAAAATGGTGCTTGGTGACTAAAGCCTCATTCGTTGAAATATAAAAGTATGAATAGAAATATATTGGAAATATATGCAAGAAATTTCTTTTTCATGCATGAAAATGGGACCTATAATTCGTGACATAATCATAAATCATCCTCAATCTGTTTCATTATTTAAAAATTTTCGGGATTCTTTAAAATTTTATGTTATACAGGCACATCATTGGGGAGGGGGGGGGGGGCTCTGCCCATTCACATTGTTGAGAATATTGTGTTGTTATTAAAGTTTGGGAATTGTAACTAAATGGCGATGTACACTTTTGTTGCAGATTGATGAAATATTTCTTTTTTAATTTAGTAGAGTTGGACCCCCTTTCCAATGCGTTTTTCGATTTTGGTATTTTTATTAGCTCACCTGAGCTGAAAGCTCAAGTGAGCTTTTCTGATCACCCGTTGTCCGTCGTCCGTCCGTCCGTCTGTCAAATCATGACCCCCGCGGGTAGGGTGGGGCCACAATAGGGAATCAAAGTTTTACATAGAAAATTAATATCTTCAAAATTCTTCTTCTCAGAAAAGCTGAAACTTATGTGGAAGCATCCTGGTGTAGTGTGTATTCTAAATTGTTAAAATCATGACCCCTGGGGGTAGGGCGGGGCCACAATAGGGAATTCAAGTTTTACATTGAAATATGTAGTAAAAATCTTTAAAAATCTGCTTCTGAAGAACCACTGGGCCAGAAAAGCTGAAACTTATGTGGAAGCATCCTGGTGGTTAGTGTAGATTCTAAATTGTTCATATCATGACCACGGGGGAGGGGGGGGGGATGTAGGGCGAGGCCACAAAAGGTATAACAACGTAGGAAATCAGGTGAAGAACAGCAGGGACAAAGTTATTCAGGTGAGCGTTGTGGCCCATGGGCCTCTTGTTTATTTGCTTGTCGAAGTTTTTCGGGTATTTGTCAATTATTTTTTCTTATCCCCACTTTACTTTGAAAAACCATTTATATAAATTTTATGAGGGGACAATTTTAAAAAGATATTTAGTTCCGAAGAGGTTAATTTGTCGGCCATTTAGCATGTGTAGCCTAGTTGTTTTCAGATCCCTCGGGCGGAATGTTAAATCCGTGTTTGTATCTTTAAAATAAGAAATCCATATATATATTTTATACATTCGCCATTTTCACAGTATTCGTGCTAATTGTGTTGCACTTGGACCAAAAATATAACAAGTCATACAGCACGTTATTGACGTGTTTTCTAGAAAGTACAATACCTCTGCACGTGAGTCCCAAATTTTTTTTATATAAGCGTTCTTATGAAAAAGTTATGTGAAGTCAAATTTTGGGCGAGACCTTGTGTTGCGGACACTACATTACACCTGTTATATCAAAATAAAATATTAAAGATATTTATTTATTTATTCCAAACTTCTTGCAGGTTTCGATTATGTATCTGATTGCAGTGAAATAAAAGAACAATGTTATGGTTCTCTTTGAAAACAAAAATTTTATTCACATTAATGACTTGCTAATATTTTGCCTAATTTATCTCCCATCCTTAAGTTTACCTACCTTTATAATTACACATAAAACCTATATAATCATTTTGTGAAAATTAAATTGAATGATTCTAAATTTCAAATACATTTATCATAACATCCTGGATATCTTTGGTTGCATCTTGTCTAGCTTTGAAAATGCATGGCATGTTTGTTGCGGACACTACAAGTAACCATAAGAATAATCTTTTGTCATTTTTATAAAAATAATTGTTGATAAATGTTCATTTCTAGGCTGAATTACATACCACAGGATCAACTCTTGAAAAACATATTTTTTTTTATAATTGCAAGTTCAAACAGTAGAATTATATAAAATTTCATAACGTATCTGCATTTTCACATATTTCAACATAATTTCGCTAATATTTTGTTGATTTACATAAAGTAAATTGCATATAAAAAAGGGATAATTTCACAATGATTTGACATCTATGACTAAGAGTTTCTATTGTAAATCTCCTGAAACAAAAACTGGATAACAAAGCCATTTTTCAGCTGCAACAACATAACACATAATATATCCCATATTTTCAGTAGTAAATCTTCAATATTTCGATTGTATAGAACATGGGAGTGTTGTATATCATTTAACTAGTTAGGGGTACCATTTGGTCATAATTTGGTCATAATTGTTAAGGGTTTAATCATATATTTTGATACAGAGTGCATCATAACAATAGTGAGTATGAAAAATCACAAATACTGTGTAAATGGCGATTATAAAAAAGGATTTTAGGAATTATTCCATATAAGTTTGTTTTACAAACCTGATGGGAAATGAATATTGTTTAGTCGATGACAAATTGATTTGGTGACACGATCGATAGATCTAGAAACGCTTGATCGTGATATCCCATGCAGGTCACCACACTCAGAAAAAAGGAGGCCTTGGCAAGGTACATTATGGTCACCAGCACCTAAATAGTTTCATAACAGGGTTTTTCAAACTTGTTCACACAAATACAGACCAAGAAATCTTCAGTGACTTTAAGTTTCATGATATTATAAGGAAGGAGAGAGAGAAAGAGAGAGAGAGAGAGAGAGAGAGAAGGGATTAACTGAGATGTTCATTAAACAGAAGAATGTTTTGTCTTAGTTTATTGTCCACTGTTCCTAACACGATAGAATGAGTGTGCTCGGAACTAGAAACTAACTTCCGAAGAAGAGTACAGAGACATAGACGCTTGGTTTGAGAATGGTGTGTTTTGTTTATTACATGTATTTGTTTTTCTAGGTGTGTCTGAATACACTAATTAGAATAAAAATAAAAAATCGCTGAAATTAGCACGTTTTAAAAATATCATACTGTATATAAAAGAGCGCTCTCTTTTATATACAGTATTTTGATATTTTTAATACGTGCTAATCTTGGCCTTACATTAGGAACCGGGAGGGGGGGGGGGGAAGCAGTGCCCCCCAAATAATTCTGCCGATCTTTAGAATACTATATAGAAAACATAGCTACTATATGCATGTGCCCTCTCAATAAAAACGTCTGATGACCTTTCTGGCTTGTCAAGAAATTTTTGGTTGCTGATAGTGCCGCCCCCGATCGAAAATGTATGGCTCCCCCCCCCCCCCCCCCCCGACTGAAATTACTTCCTACGTGCGCCTGCTAATTTCAGCGATTTTTTTTTAATTTTCATTTTAATGACTGCATGTATTCAGACACACACCTAAAAAATACACCATCCTGAATTGAAACCAAGCGCCTATGTACAGAACATGTATATTTAACCAGAACATATAGTTTATTATAACTTCAAAATGTATTTCTATATTTATGTTTTAAGTGATCAACCTCTACATTGGGCTTAACACTTTTATGAATTAAAAAAAGAATTATATGTATATTATTCCGGAAAAAAATTGTTCGTGTAATCTCTGTCGTAAAGAGAGATAACTCTAAGTTGTGTGATGGTAATGTGAAAGGGACTTCAATGGGTAGATAACTCATGGAAATATACAAGCATATGACCTGTGTGTACGCAGGAAGAGAGTGGCTTCTCTTCGTTGGCCTTTCAACGTCACCTCTCACCATCTCTACCAAACGATAGAGGACATGACGAGGGAGGCGATACCTCTCCACTACTTCCTCATCGCTCAAAAAATCAAGGGGATTTGTCCTGTCCCGAAACACGCGTGGTCTCTGTAGTTTTCTCCCAATAACAGGTACGTTTTCGTCTGCTAGAAGTATTAATGACGCCATTTTGTTTGTGTTTACGAGTACGCGAGGTTATCTACGAGAGCATAGTACCATTCGTAGAATTACGATCAACTTTAATCGTAACTCGCAAGTCGTAACTCTTAGTGAAACGCACTTACGTGCTACGTCTACGTTTACGTCTACGTTTACGAGCTACGACCTGTTAGTGAAACGGTCGCAGCTGGTTCTTAGAGCTACTGTCCGGAACCCCCCCCCCCCCCCCCCCCCAAAAAGTCACAGTTATAAACAAAAAAATTATAAATAAAGTATATGCAAATACAAATAGTATAAAGTTATAAACAAAAAAAATTATAAAATTGTTTCAAAGTTTGTCGTGCGAATAGCTCCGTAATCGGCACGACCGTCGTGCGGATAACAACATTAATCGGCACGACCGTCGTGCGGATAACACCGGTAATTAGCACGACCGTCGTGCGGATAGCCTCGGCCTTTTTCTTAAAAAAAAAAATTATATATATATTGTTCATTAATAAAAATATTTATTATACCTCTACTGATTTTCACTATATAAGAGTAAATCGATATATTTTGCTGATTCCTTGAAAATCACCGGAAAAAAAGACTGATTCCCTGCACAAAAGGTGTGTCAGTTTGATGAACTGATACACACCTATTCGGAAGACCTAGCAATTTCTTTTAATCATATTAAAAGTACCGATATGTTCCAAATAAAATCATGAATATTCATAATGCAGCTCAGTTAAAGTTATATATAAGAAGGCGGGGCTTAATTTAGACGGGAAAGAGTAACATGGTAAAGTAATGTGCACTGAGAGCTAGAGATCATGTTACTTTGTCACGTAAACACAGTGTAAATCTATACTTATAAATTAATAAATTTTGCAAATAAACTCCGAAACGGGTGCACCAGAGTTCTTACTTACTCCTCTAACAATACACTAGCTACAAGCTGATGTCCGTAAACTATATTTAAATTTCACTCGCATAGTAAGTATCGTACATTAAATTAAAAGTCTACTTTCATTTTCTATAAACAGCCATGAAATAGCTAAAACGTGAGTAAGGTGGCGTTTCCGGTTGGCGGATCTAGGTTACTGGCAATTTTTAATGAAACTGACAACAAGCAATCGTTTATTTATTACAGAAAACGTCATCACTGAATTATTCAATCAAAACTCGATTTAAATTATATAAAAGAAATAAGTTGTGATAACCGATTAAAAAGGGAAATGTGCAAAATATTTTCGTCATTCACCGATCTTTATATTGACGGAAGCTTCTAGAACATCATATAGCATCGAGCCCGATGTTAAGAAAAAAACAAGGCGCTTATAGCTACATGACCATAAAAAAAGCTTTTGTGTAAATGGTCATAATTGAAATAATGGTAAATCACTGATAACACTATAAGTTGTGAATATGATTATATGTCGAAAGACTATTACATATACATGTATGTAGTAGGTTTTCCTAATAAATCTATCGGTAAAATTTGTATATATTCCTTACTGAGAGCATCGTGGCAACGAACCCGAAGTAAAATTTGTTCTTCGTAATAAACTTGCTTACATGAAAAGAGAAAATTCAGGCCCGTAGGAAGCAATAGTAATTTATATATCGGCAAAATTATTGCCCCCCCCCCCCCCACGTGCCCCCCGGTTCCTACGGCCATGATTAATTAATGAAAAAGGTATTGTTCAAATACAATTAAAGATGTAATATTTTCCGCTTTAATCAATGCACAGTTAATTTCTGAATACAATCTTTTATAGCTGCAATAATGTAGCCCTCTCCTTTTTTGAAAGGGGGGGGGGGGGCAGAGAGAGAGAGAGGCCAGAAAATATCAGATAAAAAAAAAAAACAAAAAAAAAAAAAAATCGGAGAGAGCTACATTATTGCAGCTTACTCTTTTGTATCAAATACTCAGCCTATTCATAGGGCGTTAAAAGCTAATTTTTACACAGGTACTTGGGTCTTGGTTTATAAATATGTATGTACCTATTATTGATAGGTAAAAAAGTAAAATACATTTTTACATATCAATAAGGTACAAACATATTTATAAACCAAGACCCAAGTACCTGTGAATTCCCCCCCCCCCATCAATTTATTAGTAAAATGTGCATATTCGTTGCTTTTATCCTTGACGGAAATGAAATAAGAGCATCTGAAGTACAATATCCATAACATAGTATAACAGGTTTCACAATAAACGTCAATTAATGAAATTGCTATTTTTCAAGTTAAAAAAAAATAATAAAACAAAACAAACACAACAAACGGGGGTTGGGGTGGATAGGTAAATCTACTTCCTGCGGGATTTGAACAAAGTATTTGTTCCTGCTATAAGCCTGTAGGCTGTCAGTAGAAAACTACAATATATTTTCTGTCGGTAGTGGTATAAATTCAATTCCCCGCGCTTGCGCGGGATTTCATCTAGTTGTTATAAAATAAACAAAGTTGCTTGCCGATATATGATTTTATAGACCATTAATTCAAAGGCAAATACCTTTTTATATTGAATTTATGTATTTATTTTATCTACTTTCTGAGTAATTAATATTTCCATTTCGCACCTTATAATTGCAATGCGTATAAAATAGAATTGCAGTTACGGGTTTTGAAAACAGTCTAATTTTGGTATCGGTATAATAAAACTCATTGAGGGAGTCAGCAAGATTCCAGTTCCCCTCGAGCAAGCCTATTAGACTTGCTCTTGGGGAACTGGAATCTTGCTGACTCCCTCAATGATATACTTTAACTGTATAATGTTCATTATTTATTGTAAGACATTGCTTTGTGTCTGATTATTTTTGAATACTTTTTAATAACGTTCTTCTTCATGTTCTAAATTTGATTACGCCGAAAAAATATGAAAACTCTTCCGACAAGATTTCTGGTTAAAAAGTTGGAAGTTGAAATTTCATTTTAAAGAGACTTAGAATTTTGTATTTTAAACGCTCAGAATTTGTCACCCAGGGATCCCAAAATCGATCGTGAGATCCATTTTCCGTCGGGGGCCTTTGCCCCCTGAACCCCCTACCAGGGCGCTGCCCTGGACCCGCTGGGGACCTTTGGCGGCCCCCAGACCCCTCGCCACACACAGGGTAATTTGTGCCTATACTTCATCAAAGTTCTAGCCACGCCCCTGGCTTAGCCTTGGATACTGCACTTGACTTAAAAATAGATTTAATATAATAGAAGTTATATCTGGTGGGATAGTTATAGCTGAAAAAGAAAAAGTCGATTTCTTTAATTTTTTTTACTGCTCAAAACATATGTTGCAGATTTTTGTATAGGATTTCACAAGCTAAATCAGGCATCTTTATAGAAATTGCTGTAAAACGTTAACAATATCACGCAGCACTGTTAAGGCGAATATTCCCTGCAGAAGTCAACGGAATATAGAAGTGTACAAATAAATACCTTTTTAACTTATTTTTATAAAGCTATTATATTATCACATGACTTTAATATTAATTGAACCTATATTCCACTCTTTATTGAATTTAGTTTGGTCACCTGATTGGACAGTCACATGATAAATGGATAAAATGTGTACTGCTTGGAGGTCATAAACAAACAATATGAGAAGGGGCTTACCATATAAATTCAAATTAAAAATGAAAGCCATGAATTGTTTCTACAATATCTCGTAGTTTCTGGAAAGTGCTGCTGCTTTAAATAAAATTCGCATTTCATTAGATTAGAATTCAAGTAATGGGACTCAAGCTGAAAAATGCATGACTTCTACCAAGTATTTTATGTCTTTATTAAGTAGGCCCTAATGATAAAGATTTCACAAAAGCAGCAGGACTTTCCTTTTTCTATATTTAAAACACAGGTAATCAGAGATTACAAAGCTTACCTCGAGTAATGTTTTCTATAAGTAAGGCAAAGTCCATCACGAAACTAATATTTAACCAGTAGTGTGCATCCCTAGATGAACATTTATGCAATTTTGGTCTGATAGGGCTTGAAGTTACTTGGGAAAATATTTTTAAAAAGTTACTCATCCAGAATGTAAGTCAAATCCAGCATCTGAAGCAAGTTTAAGAGTGTTCATCCCTTTATGCATCATCTGTGCAAGTTTGGTTCAGATAGGCCTTATAGTTTCTTGGTAATGGACCTGCTTTAAAAACTTTAACCTGTACACTCAACTGGAAAATGTAGGTCAAATCAAGCATCTGCAAGAAGCAACTCTGGTAGTGCATGTGCATCCCTTAAAACATCATCCAGACAAGTTTGGTTCAGGTGGGCCTTATTATTTCTTGGTCATGGACCTGTTCCAAAAACTTTAACATGTTCACTCATCTGGAAAATGTAGGTCAAATCCCGCATACAAAGCAACTCTGGTATATATAATGTGCATCAAGAAATGTATCTTTTTGTGCAAAGTTGGTAAGCATAAGGCTTTTAGTTACTTTAAAACAAAACTGCTCAAAAAACTTAAACCTGGTCATTCATCTGGAAAATATGCAAGTCAATTAAATTCAGCATCCGAAGCAAGTCCAGTATTTCCTATGTTAGATATATTACACGACATTGTGAATGTTGATGATTTTTAGCACATCAATAGAAGGGGTTCTTGATAAAAATATTTGTAGGGAGTTTTTTCCATATTGACCTAATACGTGAAACTTTATGACCCAAATGCACCCCGTTGTTATTGAAAAGATTTTGAAAGATGCGATATTTCCTTATTTATAATTTATACTTTCATGTAAATAAGTTGAATCTGATTCTGATTCGCCGAGAAAGATTTATGGTTAAAAAGAAAAAAAAATATTACCCTCTGAATGATGAAACCCTCCAGCGTAGGAACAGTCAACATTGCTTGATACTCCGAACAAGAGACCCGAGAACCTTAATGGTCACCTGAGTATAATACAGCCCAGTAAAGGGTAAATAACATAACACAAAATATACTAAATTTGGAAAAATAAGAGTTTGGTAATTAGCAACAATTCAGAAACTTGCTTGTATATCTGCCAGTGCTACATGTATCTACACTCTATCACTATCACTAGAAGTAAAACAAGACAATTGTGATTTAGCATAAAACACAGTATTCCTATATTAAACCCAGCAGAATTCCCAAAACCATTGGCCTCTCTTGGTCTTTGAGTAATATTTAATGTATATACATGTTTTGTTTTTCTTTGGTCTCATTTTCATACAAGGAGAAACTTCAGACGTACTGTGCTACAGCGTAATGTAGAAGTGGAGAAAATAAGATGTGAATTCTTAAAAACTCCAAAAAACTATGAAAATTTAAAATCGCTATTTTTTTCAAAAGTCAATGACATCAAATCGTACGATTTTTTTATTAAAAAAATATTTTTTTAACACTTTATACAACTATTCTTCACGATAGCTCACGATACATTAAAAAAACCTAGTCTTTTTGATATCATAGACAACTGCTTCTTCGATAAAATTTCCGTATCTTGTGATTGGTCATCAACAAAATTTTGTTAAAAATCCCTCTGATTCTACCACAGACACTTGTTTCGGTAATACATATTTTAACCCAGAGTATATAATAATCACAAGATATCCAGCAATACATTTCCGAGCGCGATTCTGGGGAGGGGGTGCTCCACGTAATTCGGAGTTGGATACCTTGTGTTATTATTTATTACCGTAACAAGTGCATGCCTGCGGATTCTACACCCAAGTATGACCGCGTAGTTTGGGTCAAAAATATTATATATGTCGTTGATCGGGTAAGAGGGAATGTTGGCGTAAAACGAGTGGCGCTGTGGGCCGGAAGAAGTAGTGCCGTATTCCTAGGGCTCTTCCCGAAATCACATATTATAAATCCAAAGTAACGGGTAATTTAGTTTCCGAGTTTATTAATAAAGCATTTAATTTAATGATTTTATTTTTACATTCAAGAAATACATGCGGGGAACACAGACGGAAGTGGCCAGTAATGCGTCAGGCCTCCGAACTGCCACATACAATTCAGTTCTTTGACAACAATTAGCAAATTGAGTGACAAAATGACATATGCTGAGTAAATTACAATCTGTGAGGAGTTTTGATAAGATAGACATGAAAGATAAATAAAATAATTACATGAATGTTTTTATAAGGTATTAGAAATGATTGTATTAACACTCTGTCCCTTTGTAGTTCTCAGCAATTGTCCAAAGAGTGTCACTATGCAATTAAGTAAATAATTCGGTGTTTCATAGTCCAACAATAAATAAAGATTCAGAACTAATTTCAACGAAAATAACTGATAAAACATATTTAAGTGAAAAAAAAAGTTCAAAAGAAAATTGATAAAAAGGGTTAATTCTGCTCTGTATATTGGGGAAACAAAAGGTTCACTCAATAATTAATAGAATGTCAGGGCATAGGTTTGAAATAAATGATGGGAGCCATCAACATCTTCATTAACATTTCAATTCGACCGCCTAACCACTCTATTCTTTCAATGTAGGTTAAAATTTTGAAAAAATAAATCATCCAACTAATAGTCCTATTTTGAGTACTCCATTTCGTAGACATGAGAAGAATTCTTAATCAGGAAACTACGGCCTTTCCGTATGGTTGCAACGACCACATCAAGGATGTGGGGAATCTCTCAAGCCCACGATGTGCGAATGAAAATGTGAAAGTACTTTTTATTAATACGCAGAGACGTAGTTATAGTCATGGACATCGATCATACAATAGATCAAATATACATGATGTCTCCTTTGATTTACTTTTGCCTTAACAAGAAACAATTAGGGCTTCATCACATTAGCACATTAGCAATAACAGTACCCTTGAAAGTTTTGAATGGGCTATTTGAGGAAGCTAAAGCAAGTCTATACTTAGATTCTTCAAATGCGGCATACAAAATAGTGTTTGTGATTATGGATGTTCCCCAGCACACGCACTTTAAGCCACCACGTGTGTCGGAAGATAATTCTGACTCAATCCGTCGGTTCCTTTAACATAAATTTGCCAACAAAGGAATAGATGCTGCAAACATTAGTAACATTCTAAATCATGAAAAAATTCAGTCACTTAAAGTGGGGCTATTTGTTGGATGATATATTTTTCCAAAATATTACGTCAAGGCAAGATGCCTATCTAGTCAAGATACCTTCTGATTTTGTTGACATACATCAATATCTCTCTCGTCTAGTCAAGATGATTAGTTATCGCATTTTATTGCTCTCTCTCTCTCTCCGACCCCAATAAACATTTTTCAAAAACGATACTTTTTGCAACAAAAATGTGCATTGATCACGGCATATATTTTGCCGACGACAGTATACATGGTTTCTCTGATAAATGCATTTTCACAATTAGTAAACTACGGATAACATCTCTAATCTAACGGTGAATAAACTATTAACGTCTCTAAACTATTGTAAATAAAGGTGATCAGAGTTTCACGAATAACAGAATCCGTGTAAAGGAGCCTTCTGGAATATAAAATAAAATATAATATGGAATTCATTCTTAAAATTTGACAGGGGATGCTTACTCCTCCATGGCACCTGATCACACCTGAGATGTTCTCAGAGATTTATGATTGCTCTGCTCTCATATATTTATATTGTTTAATTGAACTTTTGAGCATGATTACTGTTCTATATCTTCACTTTTCATTGTAGCACAAAATTTAAATTTATTTGTACAATTAACAAATTTTAGAAACACAAATCAAGGATTCATTAAAGAAATTCATATAAACTAATTGTTATTCTCATTGATCTTGATTGTGCACAAATCACACTTATGGTGAGTTAATATATACCAAACATAGTGGAACATAAAGAATAATAGGTAACTTTTAATTTCAAATATTGAAAGTTATGGTTGTATTCACATTCTCGAGCTTTTTCCAGATCTCCATGAAGACAATTTCTTTCCTGAGGTCTAATTCGTTGTACATTTTATAGTGTTTTCTTTCTGTATGTAAACCCTTCTAGAGTCTTTCATCAGGAATCTGTGGAAAAATAAATGAACTTTTATAATGATGATTGAATATTGGTAATGAAATAAAATCCATGAAGCGAAAGAGAGAGGTTTGATATTATCTTTATTCACAGAAGTATAACAATTGGAATTTCACATGTGCGAGGTATCCATATAATTCTAGGCATTTAGATCTTCTCCAAATTTTGTTAATTTACATAAAAATGCAATACTGAAAGGTAAAAAGTGTCTGAATTAAGCTAAACATAAATAATTTCCACGGAGGTCTATATTCCTTGTACGATCTACATACTCGTATCTTTCAATGTTTTGTATAAATTACATGTAATTAGCAATCAAATATAAACATCGATAATTAAAGATTACAGAGCTCACCTCAAAGAATGTTATCTTTCAGCAAGGCAAAGCCCACACTAAACTAATAAATTAGCAGTGTACATCCCCAGATAGAACATTTTTGTAATTTTGCTCCAGGTAGGGCTTGCAGTTTCATGGGAATGGACTTGTTCTAAAGACTTAATATTGGTCACTCATCCAGGCAGGTCAGACCTAGCATACAAAGCATGTCTATTAGTGTGCATCTCTTGTGCATCATCCATGCATGTTTGGTCCAGGTAGACTTTATAGTTACTTGGGAATGGACCTGCTCAAAAAACGTCAACCTGGTCACTAATTCGGAAAGTCAGATCAAGCATCCGAAGTAAGTCTGGTATCATACATCCCTTGATGTATCCTCAATGCAAAGACGCTACATGTATATGAAGGGCTTTAAATTCAACTGGAATGAACCTGCTCCAAAACCTCTAACTTGGTCACTCAACCAGAAAATGTAGGTCATATCCAGCACCCTAAGAAAGTCTGGTAGTGTACATCTCTAGATGCATCATCCCTCAAAGTTTTTTCAAGGTAGGGCTTGAATTTAAGTTGGACTGTACCTCCTTCAAAACCTTTAACCTGATCACTCATGATGTATGAGTCCAAAGCCAGTCTGAGGCATTCGAAGCAAGTACAGTAGTGTGCATCAATGAATGTATCTTCGATGCAGGGTTGGTCAGCATAGGCTTATAGTAACTTTAGAATGAAAATTACTTTAACCTGTTCGCTCATTCGGAAAATGTTGGTCAAATCCAGCATCTGAGGGAAGACTGGGGGTGTGCATCCTTAGATTCATTTCGTAAGTTCTATGGTCGATACAATGACCTTGTCAGCAAATACAATTTACCATTGAGTCAAATACTGACTGACGTTTTTCATACTAATTGTTAGGCCATTATTTACACACTGAATTGTCGACTGATTTTTCCGTTATTTCCCGATCCTGACAAGGAGCACACGGCGGGTGTGACCAGTCGGCAGGGGATGCTCACTCCTCCATGGCATCTGATCCCACCTCTGATGTTTGGAGGTCCGTGTTTGCCCTGCTCCTATTTTGTATTGTATAATGGACTTTTGAGCTTGAATACTGTTCGTTATCTCCATATATTTCATTCATGTACATGTATCATCCATGCAAGTATAGATAACATATGTCTTATAATTACTTTTGAATGAAACATGTTCCAAAAACTTTAATATGATCGCTCATCTGGGAAACGTAGGTCAAATCCAGCATCTAAAGAAAGTATGGTAGAGTGCGTCCTTAGACGTTTCATCCATGCAAGTTTACTCAACACTTTAACCTAGTAATTTACTGTAAATCACTTTTTATCCGTGAGAATATTATTTTCTAGTAATTACGTGAGACCGTCCAATGCTTGCAGTATCTTTTTTATCATTATATTACTTACATTAAAAGTATCAGAGCCAAGAACGCAAACCCAGCAAACACAAGATACACCGTTCCTCTGTAGAAAGATACGGTTTCTGAGTAGATAGCGCCACCTAGGACAGAACCGGTCAGGTTACAAATATTCTCCACTATGGCTAGACTGCCGAACAAAGTACCTATATATAGCAAAAACGATTTAAAAAATTAATGCAGTTTCCCCTTGTTCTCAGCATTGATATAAAAGAATGTGTTAGATAAATTAATGAAACCCATTCAAATCAGGCTTAAAAGGATTTTTTCCCCTATTTTTTCTTTATATAAATAAAAAGAATCTTCAGAGTGTTATCCATATAGATATTTCTGGGTAGAATGTTGATTTTTTTGATGAATAATCTGGAATAATCTTATTAAATCTTTAAAAAATTGTAAAATTCTGATTTATTTTTGATTTTTTGAAAACGATACATTCTATTGAGATCATTGGATTTAGCAATGATTATGTGGAGATAAAGGTTTATATGTTAAGGGCTGTAAGATATGAGCACTGTTCCCTGTATAAAGGATGACTGCACTTAAGGACTGCGAAATTTGCGACAAAATAAATTTTCAAAACAAGCATTTTTCTTTTCATTGCAAGAATGGTCAACATCCAATCTAAACTTTATGTGATTACATTAAATAAATGTATGTATTTACGAAGATCGAATCTGTTTTCAAAGACAGGGGTCATCACAATTTCTTGAATACCCGTTCGATAATGCGGTAGCCCAATTTCTTACTGACTTCATACATAGTCAGTGCATGTTTGTCTATTGTTCTCCGTTTAATAGTAGTTGTATTCTTGCATTAATAATGATGTGTCAAAGGGCGATTAATAGACAAACATGCGCTCATGGTTAAAAAGAGAAAAAAAAACTACTTCTTCCTGCGTATCCTCTTATTGTTGTAACCAAATCGTTAAGGCATATTTAATATATAATTCACCACGTGACTTCTTACCTCAGGTAACTTTGTGGATAATAAATTTCTTCACGTGACTTGTAAGATAGCATGCTTGTGCTAACTAGGATATTGTTCATATAGCCATATAAGGTAAACAAAGGTTTGTCATTGTAGAATATATAACACAATTTTTTTTACTAGCGTACTGGGCGATTTTGGAAAAAATTGTTGCTACTGAGCTTCATTTTTCACCGTAAATAATCACAAAAGCGAAGATTAAGTAGATTGTTATTTTTAACCCCCGACCTTTCCTGTTTAAAATCATGAAAATCTTTCAGAAAGGTATGGAAACACATTTTTCATATGACATGTTGTCGCCCGCGTGGCGAAGTGGTTAGAGCGTTTGCTCTAGAGTCGCGGAGTAAGGAGTTGATCCTTTCGTCGCGGGCTGTGGGACGTGGAGACCGGTCCTTCGGATGAGACAGTATAAACCGAGGTCCCGTGTCGCAGTAGGTTAGCTCTTTTAAAAAGAAACAGACTATAGCAATTTCCTGTTTACTGCCAATTTTATTTATAAAACCGGTACTATCCTATGACCTTTGAATGGGTCACCCTACACCACGAGTCTTGAATTTAAATCACAATAACATTAGTAGGGGTATTGTTTTCAAGCACGTTAAATCGTCTGGCATAGATTTAAAATCTGCTTTTATTACATGGGCGTGCTCCTATTATCATACGTTGTTTCTGGGGAAGGGTCATCTTTAATATAACTCCCCTGGTCCTCTGGTCATAAGAGTTTTTTTGTTTATGATGTTTGTCATAACTTCTCCAATCATTGGAATAAAGATTAACTTGTTAATGTAGGAAGGGGCCATAATGTCTTTGACATAACTCCTGCGATAGAATAGAGAATATTTTGTTTATGGGGAAGGCTACCTTTGACATAACTCCTCTGATCATTGGAATAGATGACTTAGTTTTTGGGAGGGTTAACTTGGTCATTACTCATCTGATCATTAGAATAGAGAATGCATTGTTTTTGGAGATGGGCCATCTTAGACATAACTTCTATGACCAGGAATAGTGATTACATTGTAAATGGGGTGAGGGTCATCTTTAGCATACTCATCTAATCAATATGTTAGTGGTTACTTTGTATAAGTTAAGGAGTCATCTTTGACATAACTCTTCTGATAGTTGGAATAGAGGTTATCTTGCTTGTGAGGAGGGGTCCTCTTGAAGGGAGGGGTCATCTTTGACATAACTCCTCTTATCACTGAAATAGAGGTTATCTTTGATTGTGGGGAGGGTCAACTTTGACCTAACTACTCTGATCATTTGTATAGGGATTACCTTGTAATTGGGGGAGGGAGGTTATCTTTGACATTTCTCACCTAATCATTGGAAAAGAGATTACTCTGGTTATGGGGAGTGGTCATCCTTGACATACACTGAAAGGAAAAAGAAACGTAGGGTAAACTTTTGAGGCGAAATGATATTATTTTTCACAGGTATTTTCCAGTATTCCTATCTAACATTTAAAATCATTTTTAATAAAAATGTAACCAAAATTTCATTTGATTTTGACTGATAATTCATGAGTTATTGAAACTCATATGACAGTATCCCCCAAAAGTGAAAATCGAAAATTCTCATCATCTCCCATGTCTTCCTCGCGCACCTGTCACAGCCTTGATTCTCTTCTGCATGGAATTTATCGGTGTGTTTATCCATCAAATAGGGATATTACTCAACCCTTCCAACAAGGAAGCCCTTCGTTGATTAAGACATGCTTCGGCATTTCGAACCTTATTGTCCACTTAGTCCCACAGGCGCTCAAGAAAAAGAATTTTTTGGAGACCAGTCGAGTGGGTAAATGTGATTGTTTGCGAGAAAGTTTTCACAAACGCTGGCTACATTTGGTCGGAGGATGACGTGCTGAAAAAATTAGGCAAACAACGCACGCTAGCGCAAGTGAGAGGTACACCAACGTAAAGTTGACGAGCTCAAGAACCAAAATCGCGCAATCGGTTTCTTTCAGTTTTTGGGTGAATGTAACGATTATGATAGCCTATATTGTGTCAATAGTATTTTCAGGGGTAGTGGGGTGGCGATTATATAGGTGGCAAGATGAATTTCCCGATCTTAACGTAGCGCTGTCATACGACAACATCATTGTCACGGTTGGATGAACAACATTCCAGGCCCTCTTTGACGACGGATAAGACGTTCTATGGTGGAAGAATTCACAACATACTGCACAGCAACCTGTTGTTGCCTTTGTTCTTATATGTAATTAGGCAATGCAATAGCCAAACCCCATGGAACTTCCGTCAACCATACCATGACTGCAAGAAATTCATATCGTCTGAAAATACCGAAAAACGATTTGAATATCTCTATTACATCAAATGATACTATGACTGTTTTCGGCTTTTTACCACTTTCCCTATGTGACGTCATACATTTCACGGTTGAGTAATTCTAAACACCGACTTTAGTGCACAGTAACCAAGAAAGCCCTCTGACTAGTTTTCGTAATTTTCGGCTAAGTAGTCAAATTTTTTTTCGCATATTATGTTACCCTGCGTTTCGTTTTCCTTTATCTCTTCTGATCATTGGAATACAGATTACATTGTAATTGGGTAGAGGATCATCTAATGCATTACTCATCTAATCATTGGAATAGAGATTACCTTGCATAGAGATTACCTTGCTTATGGGGTGGGGTCATCTTTGACATAACTCCTCTAATCATCGGAATAGAGCTCATCCCCATGGTTCCGACAGCTGCTCCTTTGAAACGCAGTAATTATTTACATTAGATCAGACTCCTTGTATCATGCTTCAAGTTTAAACAGACTTCTTATTGTATCATATCAGATATAATAAATATAATAAAAACAATATTTCTCTAATAATTTAATAGAATTCTCCTCTTACATCGTTGACCAAATCTGCAATTCTGAGCAAATTGTAGTTGTAAAAAACTTTTGCAAGAAACAGTTAATGCCTGTCTAACACCTTGTTACAGAAATTAGTGTCTGAGTACGTTTATGTGTAATGGTGTAGAATAAGCTTCCGTATCTTACTGCGGATCTACCTGGAAATCCTATCAATCTTATTTTGTCACATTTAAATCCTTTCAAAAACGTTTAATAAATCTTTGAACGGGAAAAGCTGACAAATAACTTATTATAAAGACAGGAAATCAGGGGAAAACGGATAAAAACAGTTTCTTTTGCTTTTTGATCTAAAGGATTTTTTTCATTTAAGTAGAGTAATAAGTTCCCTTTTTTCGCCCTTACTTTAATGGTTAAATCTATAAATACGGTAACATAAAACCCAAGCCAATCTTAAACACCAATCGCACGTATAAATTCAAGAACATTTTCCCTCGAACAGACCGCGGTTTCTCTATTAATTAGAAATGGACAGAATTTAAAATTAGTCCTATAAAAAGAAAGCGTTTGAAGAGTATTACTTAGTTTATTTTACAAGCAGAATAAGAGAACATCGTTTATGACTTTGCATCTTATAGATTTTTATTTGTTAATTATATCCTTTTATATCATGTATTATAATTAATTAATAATTTATTTATTTTTTCAGTTCTTAACTTTTGGTCTTTGTTCTTTTTTGAAAAAGGGGTGTGTTACGATGTTTATAAAATGGCTATTATATGTATGAATTGTATTTTTTTTTTTTTTTTTTTTTTTTTTTTTGCGTGACTAAATTAAGAGTTTATGAAATTAACAATATTCATTCAGTAAAATACCCGACAAAAAGAAACAAAAACTTTTAGTCTGAAGAAAAATATCTTGGTATAAAAATGAGTAGGCGTTAACATACAGAAAGAAATATCCTCGATATATTTTTTTGATATTCATGAAAATCAAGGAATCCCACCTTAAAATCATAACTTGGTATGTTGTCTACATATATTATTTGACTTTTCAGATGATGCTCGAATAAAACAGATGTCGGTTAATTAAATAATCTTATTCTTAATATATTTTATAAAGGCTTTAATTATGACAAGTAATCATGTACCACAGGTAAGCCTTATTGAGACTTGCTATTTGGCGAAGTTTGAAGAAGATGTAGTCATTGTGTGCTACAGATAATATAACATCCCATACTACATGTAGATAAT
This sequence comes from Saccostrea echinata, assembly GCF_033153115.1. Taxonomy (NCBI): domain Eukaryota; kingdom Metazoa; phylum Mollusca; class Bivalvia; order Ostreida; family Ostreidae; genus Saccostrea; species Saccostrea echinata. Next base: position 15,610,576 of record NW_026889758.1, read on the forward strand.
ATAACATACCATACCAGATAATATAACAGGTCATACACTGCATTATCACATGCGGTATCATTGTAATATCAATTTTATAAACTAGTATATTTGTGTTCAATTGGATCAATTTTCTAAGTCGTAAATGCACATTTTAGAACGAACTCTATTAGTGGATATTTTTCGATTTTCTTTTCAGGAAAGACACTTTCTGTGTTTTTCTTTCCATTTTGTTATTATATACTCACCTATATATAGATAAATGTTTGATGATGCCATTCCAAACAATACACAATAACCTATTGAAGATATTGTTCCAAATAAAGCAATGGTTTCGTCTGGAAGATACTGCTGCATTAATCTAATACCCACTAAAATAATAATCTCCGATAGACAAGTTTTAGCCGTTTCAAATATACTTATTGTCTCTGGGTTAAAGCAAAATGGTGAATTCAAAAGATAAAATGTTTCAACTGCAAAAATCCCGAGCTTAGACATCATTATAAAAATGAACGACAAGATTGCAGTGTTATACTTCCAGCGAGTTGAGGACAGATCATCAGGGTCATTTTTCAGATAAAATCTTAAAATGTTTTTGAAATTTCCCATGCAACTAAACCTGCTAGATTGCCTTTGTTGAACAGATATCGTTTCTGGGATAAAATATGCAATAATAAATGCCACGGCAGACATTCCAGATGATACTGCCATAGAGTAGTCATACCCCAAAAGCATAACAACGTAACCAGAAACAAACGTTCCAAGCGAAAATCCGACTCCAAATACGAAACTAAACACTGCAATCAAATACGATCTAGACTTTCCTGCTGTTGTCAGATCTGAGACAACAGACATTGCGACTGCAAGTTGAGCAACCCAGCTTCCACAAAGGCCCTCAATCAATGTGAATGGTATGAAAAGGTACACGTTCCATTGAAAAACAATGGCTAAAGTCATTAAGAGCTGTTTGATGCCGGCACCAAATGATCCCAGAAACAGAAATGGTCTTCGTCCAATAGAGTCACTAAGTGGTGAAAATATAACGCTGGAGAGGACAAGAGGAACTCCCTGTGCTATCGATATGTACACATTCCACCTCGCCACAGTCTTTTGTACAATTTGCTCATCCTTGTATCCTTGAGAAGATGTGTTTGTATCGCACAAAGATTTGTCTGTACTGTTGGACGCTGTTCTGTTGGGAAATTTCAGGTTCCAAAATGTATCATGCCCATATTCACTAGCCGTGTATGTACACATAACAATAGAAAAAAATAAACAGAAATTTGCGGCACATAGTGGTACAAAAATCCGAAGGTAGTCCTCTCTAATTTCTGATTTCATATTCGATAATCGTTTTTATAAGCATATATATTGATGTTACTCAAGAAAGGACTGACGATGAATGCGATTTAGGTCAAAGTACCATAGTGATACTGTTATCACGGGTTTTGTTGACTGCATGATCCTTATCATATTTTAGAATGGAAAGCAATTATTGCTCAATTTATGTAAAATATTCACATGTATTTTTACTAAAACTAAAAGACAAACATGTGTACTCTGATGCCATATATATCAAAAATATTATTCATGTGGAACAATGATATTTAAAACGGACGAGTTATCCTTCAATTTTCGAACTTTACAATACTTTACAGTACTCTAGAGGATTCAGGAAAATCGGAGCTTCTCGGTTTTTTGGAGAGTTTACTTGAGAAGAAAATGAAGTGGGTGCTGAGCAAAGCTATTGGAACAGTTCTTCATCCTAGGGATTGGTTGTCAGATACCTTATCCTGTGTTATTATGTGGATAATGTTAAAAACATAAAACTGCTGTGTTACAAAATTCTATGCTGAACATGTATATTTAGAGTAAATTTATTTTAAACTCCACAAGAATTGCATTGTTTAAATGTATTAACTTTTATAACTGTAACTGAATCAAGATTGATGTATTAGGGTTTTATCAGTAGAGCCCAGTTTTGTTTGTTTTGAAGTCGTAAGATTTATCGTGCGTGATGAAATCCATTGTATTGATAGTATTTATTGTTAGATGCTTTTTAAAGGCAATGAAATGTGTTATGTGTCTTTATGCATGATGTCTGTGATTATTATAAATAATTATCTTCATTTTCTTTGTCTCTGAAGCCATGTTTCAGATAATTGAAGTTATGAAGTTTATGGCCGGAGATTGTTGGCAAAGGTTACTGAAAAAGTTAAAACAGGAAAAATAAGGAAATATAAAAATATTCCAATCCATGTATAATACCTATCATACACAAAGCAATGTTAATGTGATAATCCTTATTTAACGGTATCTCTCTCTCTCTCTCTCTCTCTTGAGCACACACACACACACACACAAATCCTCACACACACCCTTTCACACACACACACACACACACACACACACACGAGGGGGGCAGTAAGTGATCTGAAAATAAAATTAAAAAAAAAACTGTAATGCCACTTCCCGTATTTCTGGAAACATTGTAATTCATTAATCAAATATTGAAAGGAAAATCATATTCTTTCAGATACTAATGAATTTGATACGTTTTGTTTTTGATTCAATTTCAACCACTGTTTTGATTGTTTCTCTTTGAAGAAGGTTCCTTTTCAACGGGGTAATTTTCTTTTAGGTACACATGTTGAAAACTGACCCTTAGCTTATTTCCTACAAAATAAACACCTCTATTAACGACTGAGGGTTTTATTTTTCTAAGTCGAAAAGTTATCCAGGTCATCATTCTAAAAGGGCATTATTCGTTCTTACACCGGAGACGATTTGTGCCTTTCTTCGTTACACATTTTCCTGCCCAACAGTAAGGATACGTAAAAATGTCAGTTTCGTGAATGTTATTGAAGTTTAATTGAAGACAACGAACAGTATCCAAGCTCAAACGTCCATTGAAACAATACAAATCGGAAGCAGAGGAAACAAGGACCTCTTAAAACATCAGAGGTGGGATTAGGTGCCATGGAGGAGTAAACATCCCATGTCGACCGGTCACAACCGCCCTGTGCTCCTTGTTATGAACAGAAAACGGAAAAAAATCCGTAGAAAATTCAATGTGTAAACAATGGTCTAACAATTAGTATGAAAAACATTAGTCAGCTTTGACTTAATGAAAGATTGTATTTGCTGACAAGGTCATTGTATCGACCATAGAACTTGCGAAATGATGACTTCAAAATAAGACTGTTGATATTCTTGTTCCATCAACTTGTTTGTATATATAATGTGTCTCGTTTTAGAAATTGTTTTTACTTAGAGCATGCTCTTGCGTATCGAATCAACTGGGAGACATAAGCCCCATATGCAGGTGAAAGGGTATATTGCTACATAAGTAACGTAAGTTGACGATTGGAAAGTTAAATCAATCAAGTTTATCATAAAGCGTGGTTGTTAGGTTACCATTACTTTTTCTAGTAAAATATCCAAATGTGAAACAGATGTGCCAGACTCTAAAACCTGTAGTTGTTCAAAAGGAGGGGGGGGGGGAGCAACCTCCCAAAAATTCTACAAGGACCCCCCCCCCCCCATCAATTGCCCAAACTCGAAAATCCGATTTCTCTTACTTTTTAGGTATATTAAATGCTGGAATTTGCCAGTGTTCGACCATAGAACAGTAAAAAGTGGGAGTGGGGGTGGGGTGGGTTCAAACAGCATCTAAATGAAAATTTACACATTTAAGGACATACGCAACGTAGTCTGAACTTTATTGTCTTTTTCCCTGGAGTTGAAGAGTTCCGATACTTAAAGGAAATGTGTGCTACAAATGTCTAATATATAATTATGCTGTTGTACGCTTCTTTCTAAAACAAGTTTGGATAAACAAAACATCCAGAATATATGTTTAGTAATTTTTGTATTTTTTCTTTGAATTATACAAGAATTGTCATCAATTGATATCTTTTCAAAACCCCTGGTAATGCATGCTGATTTTTTGTCTACGAACATCTGATGGCACTAAAATCTTAAATTAAGAATATCTTGGAAAATTATCAGTAGGTAAGGTACGTTGCGTATGTCCTTAATAATTAAAACCATAGTAAAAGACTTCTCAAAAAGTGGGGACCCCCTGCCCCCTCCCCCCGTACTACGGACCTGGAGTAAATCACAAAGAGTTTTCACTTTGGCATCTGTAAATAGGAGAAAAGAACTATTAGTGGTCAAGCTAAAAATACAGTAAAGCACGCGACAATTTAAAAAAACCCAGACCCTTTGAACACCAGAGGTGGGATCAGGTGCTCAGGAAGAGTGAGCATCCCTGTTGACCGGTCACACCCGTCGTGAGCCCTCTGTATTGATCATGCAATTGGAGAATCCGTAGTAAATTTGGTATAAAAATAATGGCCTTACAATTGGTGGGAAATATGTCAGTCACAACACAACCAAAGGATATTTTTCAGTAGTCTGTCCCCGTTGAAAAATTGATCGTGCTCAGAACGTACTCTGCTTACCGAATTTATTTGGAGACATGACATCATATGGAGGTGATGGTGGAATATTACTACATAAATAGGGAAAGTTAACGATAGAAGAACTGAAGTCATACTGTTTGTCGTACAGTTTAGCTGATAAACTCAGTCGATATATTATTATTATATTGAATTGAATGCCACAGTCAAAGTTTTCTTTTTCTCATATAAATGTTTTTTGAGTAAATTCTGCTTCATAAAAATATATAAAAAGGCTAATAAAGGAGCACAATTATTGCCCATCGAAGGTCATTAAAAAAAAAACAACAACACATATTTAATTTATCGTGATGAAATTAATTTTTGGGAAAAAAAACCACGTTCTTTCGAATTTTGAGAATACACATTTGAATTATACCACATCTTGAATATGTTGTAGTACAGTACGTCTGAATTTTTTTCTTCACAGAAATTAATAATTTGGGGGAGAAATGAAGATGGTAGCTTGGTTGAACATCTACTGGATCCTGCAATATATCTTTGTAATGATTATTATAAAGTTTTGGAAAGTTTTGAAATCCAATAATGTTAACGTAAATTAAATTCATTTCTATTGACCGGAATGTTAAACATGTTAAATCTGGAATTTGATTTTGAATAAGTTTATCCTTTGAAAAGGAGCTGTTGTTATACGTTGGATAACCAAGTTCTAAACTGCAATTGTAATACTGAGCCTTACAAACAAAGCTTTGTCACCTGGAACCACAGCATATTTTCTCAAACACTTTCTTTTACCACTTCCGTTATACTGAAAACGGAATTTGAATCGTTCGCATTTTTCCCTTCAATTTCTTCAGCAATTCGATAATGTACTTCTAAAACTCTTAATCCATTCTGACAAATTCCTCGACGGAATTCATAATAAAAAAGAAATTCTGTCATCATTTGAAAGATCGGGGCTCCATGGATTTTAGACCTAAAATGATTGCTTTAATCTCATTATTTTACATGAGGCGCACTCAATGGCAATAGTCTGAGTTTCTCAGTGTATATTGATACGCATGAGTGTATATTTGGTATCCATATCGAAAATTATATCTCAATGTTTTCATGAGATTGCAAGTTCCCTAAAAGAAAAATCAATGTTTTTGATGCTCAATTGTCATTTTTCACTCTATAAAGTAGTTGCAATAAAATTCTTCGTTAAAAATACAAGTTTTAAAGAGGGAGAATGTTATATACCGGGGTTATTGTAGGAATTTTTATCTCTCTCTATCCTCTCTTTCTCTCTCCCTCTCTCTCTCTCTCTCCGACCGCAAGAAATCATATTTCTAAACGATTTAGTTGGCAAAAAAGTTCAGTTGTTCACGTCACGCATTGTCGATGAGGACAATTATTTGCATAAATGTAAAAAATGGTTTACCTGAATAAATATATTTTTTACGATTAGTTAACTATCAAACTATAATTGTTTGTTTCACGAATAACAAAAAATCCATGTAAAAGAGCTTTCTAAAGTTTAAATCATTATTATATGGGATCGGGTGATTCAGTTTTAATTCGTAAAATTCTTTTGGAAAAACTTACTCCGCCATGGCACCTGATCACACCTCAGATGTTTTTCAGAGGTTTATGTTTGCTCTGCTCTCAATGTACATTATATAATTGAATTTTTGAGCATGATTACCGTTCGTTATCTACATATTTCATTGTTGCACAATATGTAAAATTATTTGTTAAATGTACAAATTGTAGAAACACAATCACACATTCAATTACCGGGTATGTAATTTATACGTACTAATTGTTAATCTTATTTTATCTTAATTATGCAGAAAACAAACATATGATGAATTAATAAAACAAAAATAGCAGAATACAGAGAAATGAAAGCCAACTTTCAAGTTGAAAAAATTGAGTTGTACTCATATTCTTCAGCTTTGCACAGTTCTCGATGGTGACAAATTTCTTTCCCAAGGTCTAATTCGTTTGTTATGTTGTAGTGTGCTCCTTCTGCATAATTGTATGAATCCTTCTAGAGTTTTTCATCAGGAATCTAAGACAAAATGAATGTAATTATACATTGATGATTGAATGAAATAAAATCCGTGTATCGAAAGAGAGAGAAGATTGATACTGTCATTATTCATAGAAGTACCAATTGAAGTAAGTAATGTGTAACCATCTACAAGTTTCCCCAAATTGTGTTAATTTGCATAAAAAGCAATACTGAAATTTAATAAGTCAGTGAATTAGAGTAAAAACAGATAACTCCCTAGGAGGTCTATATTCTTTGTATGATCTAGAAATATTTTTTCGATTTTTTTAAAGCCATGAACATAAGGAAAAAAAAAAAGATTGCAAATCACCAATGCCACGCAAAACAAATACATCAGAAACTGTATGAAGTGATAGATATATTAACAATCGGTGTCATTCAGTCCCTTTTTTGAAGAGTGTTAAAAATGTGTGTTTAAGGTCATTTCACTTATGTATGTTCTTCAATTAACAATTCTAGTTTATGTACAATCAATTTAAGATTATCAAATTCATGTATAAATTAACTTATCATTTTAAAAGGCACTAGAACCTTAGAATTAGAAACCGTGACCATATACTAGTATATTCGTAAACTTATTGGTAGTTTGTAAATTAAATAGAGAAAAAGTACAAAACTAGTATCAAACCCCCCTAAAAAACGAGAGAGAAAGAGAGAGAGAGAGAGAGAGAAAGAGGGGGATGATTACAGTATCCTTTTATGATTCCAATTTCATTACAGTCACTTACATTAAAAGTATCAGAGCCAAGAACACAAAGCCAGCAAACACAAGATACACCGTTCCTCTGTAGAAAGACACGGTTTCTGAGTAGATAGCGCCACCTAGGACAGAACCAGTCAGGTTACATATATTCTCCATAAAGGCCAGACTACCGAACAAAGTACCTATAAACAAAAAAAAAAAAGATTAATTATAATTGATAAATAAATTAAATAATAATTATTTTTATGTAATTTTCCCGAGAACATTCCATTTTTCGCAGCATTGGTATACAAGAATAGTTTCAACTGAAAAATCAGGCTTCCGAAAAAAAATTTTGAATTTCTTTTTTATATACGTAAATAAAAAGAATCCCCAGTGTTGCCTAATTAGATATTTCTGAGTTTGAGGTTGATTCTCCTGATAAATAATTACATTGTAAATGGAGGGTCATCTTTGACATAACTCTTCCGATCAATGGAGACCGTCAAGGTAGCTCAGTCGGTAGAGCGCTCGCTCCGTGATCGGAAGGTCGTGTGTTCGAACAACGGCCACGAATGACCTAATTCAATAAAAAAAAAAATAGACAGCAACTGTTCCTTCGCCAAGCGCTGGGCACTTTCAGGTGAAACTTGCCGGTCCTTCGGATGAGACCTTAAAAACCAAGGCCCCTGTCACGGTAGGCCTTGGCACGATAAAGAACCATCGCTGCTCAGTGGCCTTAAGTGCTAAGTAAAGGTCTTTATTTGAGGCCCTTCACCGGTATATGGTGAAATCTCTATATGAGTGAAAAATTCTCGAACGGGACGTAAAACAACATACAATCAATCAATCAATATGATAAATGGAATAGAGATTACCTTGTTTGTGAGGAGGGACCATCTTTTACATAATTCCTTTCATTGGAATAGAAATTATCTTCTTTATTGGGAGTAGTCTTCATGCACTTCATTCATATAATTATTGGAATAGAGATTACGTTGTTTCTGGGGAGGGGTTTTCATGCACATAATTTATATAATTATTTGAATAGGAATTACCTATGTGGAGGAGTCATCTTTGAAATAACTCCTCTGATCATTGAAATAGAAATTACAATGTAAATGGGGAGGTCATCTTTGTCATTAATCCCCTAATCATTGGAATAGACGGAGGGGTCATCCTTGACATATCTCTTCTGATAATTGGAATACAGATTACATTGTAAATGGGGAGGAGTCATTCTTGACGTAACTCCTCTGATCATCGGAATAGAGATTACCTTTTATAGAGATTACCTTTTCTAGAGATTACCTTGCTTGTGGGGAGGAGTCATCTTTTACATTACTCCTCTGATGATTACCTTTTATAGAGATTACCTTGCTTGTGGGGAGGGGTCATCTTTGACATTACTCCTCTGATCATTGGAATACAACTCATTCCCATAGTTCCGATAGCAGCCGCTTTTGAAACAATAATTACTTCTATTAAATCAGTTTCCATGTATCATACAACATGACTTCTTAAAATATCATAATATGAATATCTATGTAAAAACAATAGGATACCAAAATATTGATTAAAAATACTGCTTTCACATCGTTTATCAGTTCTGCATACAAATCTGATCAAATTAAAAAAGAACTTCTATCAATAAACGATAATGCCACTTTAAGATCTCGTTCAGAGAACGTGAAAAATGATGAAAGAAATTAGTGTCTGAGTATATGTTCATGTGTGAGAGCTGTATCTTACACTAGAACTACCTCTAAATCCTATCAGTCTTATTTTGTCACATTGAAACCCTTTCAAATCGTTTTTAGAAATCTTTTGACGAGAAAAACGGGTATAAATTCTTTTATAAAGACGAAAAATCAGGGAAATATAGGTTTAAACACGAACTCTTTTGCTTTTTGATAATTGGTGTAAAGGCGTTTTCAACCTCAGTATAGTAGATTTCCTTTTTCCCCTTTATTTCAATGGTTAAATAATAAATACACATTTACATATATATGTATATACTGTTCAAAAGAGAAACGCAAAGTATGCCCCCCTCCCGACACCAATGGTAGCAGGAACATCTTCCCAATGAACGCAGATGAGTGTATTAAAAACTCTTTGGGAATTCTATCCCACTCTACATGTAGAACTTGGTCAGCTTTTACAGTGTCTCCGGCTGCAGATATGCCTATCCATTTTGTCCAATATATTCTCAGTGGGGTTTACATGCAAATCTGGCGATTAAGAAGACCAAGGCAGAACAGGATGCTTTCCAAGGAGGTGCTTGTTTAACGATTCTATGTGGCTTGGCCGTGTATTGTCAGATAAAAATACGGCTTCAGGATACTGCATTATTTGAAAGACACGTGCAGGTTGGATTTCGTTAGAGTACCGTTTTGCCGTCAAAATCCTTGGACTATGTCCTACAAGTCCTACTTGTATAAAATACAGGTTTCCACATCAAAACACTACCACCACTAAATCTTTCTACCTCCCGCAGGCAGTCTTCTGTGAAAAAATTCATTACTAAGCTTATGCACTCTGACACTTACATCAGACTTTGCAATAAACATTCCTGACTAGTAGCTATACCAAACTGTTCAGCAGTGTGGCTGTGGCCATACTCTGTTGGTCTGAGACCTTTGAAGTCAGTATTTGCGGTGTTGTGGGATCAGAACAATGGCACAAATAAGTTCTCTGGCTATAATTCCAGCATCCCGTAGTCAATTGCTATCGATCTTGTTTGATATTCTGTGCAATTCAGGGACAGCTAATGCTGTAGAAGACATCGTTGTGGAACGATGTTGAAAATTCTGAAAAACAGTGAAGAGATCCTGTGCTGTCACGAATTGTCTTCCATTCCATATTTTTGCAATCATTTGTTGTACCATGCTGTTAGTATCTGTTTAATAGGTTTGATATGGTGCTTTGTACAACATTAAAACTTTTTGCAATTATAGACTGTGGAACCTCTGCTCCCAGTCGCCCAATTTCCTTTTTGTGATATGCATCATTCAGAAGCAGCATTTTTAATAAGCATCAATTTTAAGAAAAAAAAAGAAGAATCAAAATACCGCGAACCCTAGCTTTTGATAGACCTTTTGAACATTAAGGATGTGGATCCGAAACCAACAAACGAGAAGTGCTAAAAGACCAGATTTTAGAATTTTGCAAAATCAGGTCTTTTTGTAGGTGAGTTTTGTACAATGGCTTTCAAGTTAACGATAGCATTAAAAAATTATGCATTTTACTCGAATGAATCATATCCTCTAAAAAATGTATGATAAAACTATTTTATATTATCCAGGGTATTTTCCTTTTCTTTTTCTTTTTTTTTTTTTGAACAGTATATTTATGAAAAAAATACATATTTATTTTTACAGTATATTATAAAGTATTTCTATTAAAGCATTATGTATAATCAATGAAACTTAATTTAAAAAAATCCTTACGAACAAAGATACATTGCCGGGCTTGGCAAATGCTCCATGAAACAAAAATATTAACTCCTGTAAAGGAGAAACTTCAAACATACGAGTACTTTGCTACAGTACGTTTTAGAAGTGATGCATAACAAAAGTAGATTTTTAGAAACTCCAAAGAACTTTCAGAAACTTTAAAATCACCAAATTTTCACAATTTCGTAACATCAAATCTAAGAATTTTTTTACACTTTATATTACCATTCCTAAAGAGAAATTATAAACTGGGCTTTTTGATATTATAGACAACTGCTTTAGAATAAAAATTGCACTCAGAAATCTTCATATCTTGTGTTTGGTCTTTACAAAACAACTTTTTAAAAATCACTCTTATTCTACACATAAGTACTCTGAAGTTGATATTAAAAGAATGCTGGATCCCTTATTGACAACATCTGTGCAGTCTTTGGAGAATAGGTCTTCCAACAGACTGCTGGAATTTCGATGGGCACTGATTGTGCTCCTTCATTTTGACTTGCTTTTTATATTCCTATGGAGCAAAATTTATTAAAAAACTTCTACATTAGAAGACGAAAACACTTGCTGTGGACATTCAGATATATCCACGACGTTTTATCAATAAATACTAATTACTTCCATACATATACTGAAAGGAACAAAATATGCCAAAATTTTTAAATGCTGACCGAAAATTATGAAAATTGATCAGGAAGGTATCTTGGTTACTGTGCACTAAATCGGTGTTCATAATAACTTACAGACCCTAAAACGTGCTACTACACCACTTACATGGAACGGTTCGTTTCGTTTTGTGTACGGTACGGTTCGTTTTGTGTACGGTACGGTACGCTTTGTGAATGGTACGGTTCGCTTTGTGCACGGTACGGTATAGTATACGATTGGCTACTTAATAAAGCCGTTTATTTCTTTATTATAATCTCTTTATGTTATATAACTAAAAGGACGGTGTCGCAAGCATTTTTAAGAAGTTGTTTTTAAGTTAAAACTGTCATAAATATTTCCTTTTTACAGTTTTATTTTCATTATTACATGTAACTAGATTTCTTTGTTACTGTATTTTTTTTAATTTACTTTCTGTATGAACTACTTTCAATTTAAAAAAAATATAGTTGTTTAATTATTATCTCATTTTGTACACCATCGCCTTATGGTTCAATAAATTGGAAATAAATCAAACATATCAACAAACACTGTATAACAAGGATGAAAAAAAAAAATTTTGGTCGTGTCGCCATAAAGGCTTTCTTGTATTAATTTTTAAAAAGAAAAAAAGTTAAACGTAAATATTTTTTTTCTTTTAACTAGATGAAACCCCACGCAAGCGCGGGGAATTGAATTAATACCACTACCGACAGAAAATATAGTGTAGTTTCTACTGACAGCCTACAGGCTTATAGCGGGAAGAAGTACTTTGTTCAAATGTTATGGATATTGTACTTCGGAGGCTCTTACTTCATTTCCGTCAAGGATAAAAACAGTCGATATGCACATTTTACTGATAAATTGATTAGGGGGGGGGGGGGGGGTAAAAATTCACAGGTACTTGGGTCTTGACATATAAATATGTATGTACCTTATTGATATGTAAAAATGTACTTTACTTTTTTTTAACATATCAATAAGGCACATACATATTTATAAACCAAGACCCAAGTGCCTGTGCAAAAAATTAGCTTTTAACGCCCTATGAGTAGGCCGAGTATTTTATTCAGAAAAAAACTGAAATGTATTGATTAAAGCACAAAATTTTACTGCTTTAAATGTATTTTAACAAAACATTATTCATTTCTTTTCCCTTTTCATGTAAGCAAGTTTATTACCAAGTACAAATTGTACTTCGGGTTCGTTGCTACGATGCTCTCAGTAAGGAAATATACAAATTTTACCGATAAATATTAGGAAAACCTACTACATATATGTAATAGTCTTTCGATATATAAATATATTCACAACGTATAGTGTTATCAATGATTTACCATTATTTTAATGACCATTCACACAAAAGATTTTTTTATGTTCATGCAGCTATAATCGCCTCGTTTTTCTTTTTAAAATCGGGCTCGGTGCTATATGATGTTCTAGAAGCTTCCGTCAACATTAAGATCGGAGAATGACGAATATAATTTGCACATTTCCCTTTTTAATCGGTTATTACAACTTATTTCTTTTATATCATTTAAATCAAGTTTTGATTGAATAATTCAATGATGACGTTTTATGTAATAAATAAACGATTGTTTGTTGTCAGTTTCATTAAAAATTGCCAGAAACTTAGATCCGCCAACCGGAAACGCCACCGTACTCACGTTTTTGCTATAATAATTTCATGGCTGCTTATAGAAAATGAAAGTAGACGTTTAATTTAATGTACGATACTTTATATGCGAGTGAAATCTAAATAAAGTTTACGGACATCATCTTGTATACAGTGTATTATTAGAGGAGTAAGTAAGAACTCTGGTGCACCCGTTCCGGAGTTTATTTGCAAAATTCATTAATTTTCCTAATTGAATACAATTGTTGTTTTAAATTTTCATTTATCACACTTTTAAACAAATGAGTTTGATTTTATAAATCCCCCATGCTTTTACTTCGTCTACCATTCATTTTACGTTCTTGTCGGTGTTGCTTCTTATTAAAAAAACTACTCCCCCCCACCTCCTTTCCCAGAAATAGAGGTTTGGGGTTTGGCAGCCCCCCCCCCCCCCCGTTTGTTTCCTTGTCGAAGTCAATTTTTTTTTTTTTAAAGATTTAGAGGAAAAGCGGATTGCACATGATATTCCGTTTATCTGCTGATTAAAACTGATTCGTTGTTGTAGACTTATTGTTTAAGATAGTAAACTTTTGATACACGTGCGAATGTAGGCATATCTGGACTAACGGCATTAGATACGGTTCAATATCCACAGCTTACGGTATGTCACTCGTGAAATTTCTTATATCAAGGATTTTTTGAGAAGTATATTTTGGATAAGTACTCATATAGTATGTCTCAAAATCGCAGAGAAAACAGGGGGTCAGTGTGCATTTTACTGAGCTACGGTACAATTAAGTTGACCTTTTTGCACTTAAATTTTAACTCTTTGGTTAATCACTTTAACCTTTATCATATTTTATCAGATGTAATCATGGCAATAAATATAATCTTATTTTACGTATAATAGTTTGATTAATATTTATCATTGAACAAATCTTGCAAATTAATGTGCATAAATTATTGTGTGACCTTTTTGCACTAAAAAAGTAACATATTTGGGGTATTAAAAATCTAAATAGTCAGAAATTTTTTTTTTTCTTGAATCAAACTTTTTACGACTTAAGTGCTGATCAGTCTAAAGTATCGAGTAATTCAAAATAATGAAAGAAAAAGTTGGGGTCAGTGATGTAAATTTTGAAATATTGGTCAAAATATGCGATTTTCAGGCAAAAAAAAAAACAAAAAAAAAACGGTGTAAATTTTATCTTGACTTCTTTAATATATCTTCATTTCTCGGCAAAGTTTGTTGAGGGAAGGTGTAAAATTTGCTATAAAAATATAAATTGAGACCTATATTTAATATTCCTAGCATATCATAACGGAAAATATTCTCTGAGTAAAAGTATGTGAGGCTAAAGTTCCAAGATACTAAGTTTAATAAATGTGCAGATTTGCAGAATTTTCTGCTAAATATCCCTCCACCACAAGAAATAGTCCCTCATAAATCTTACTTCTTTATGGATTTTTGAGCAGTTTTTTCATTGAATGTTGAACAATTTTCATTGTTTCATTTAAATATGTTATAAAAATTGAATTTTGATAAATAGTTTTGAAGTAAGAGGTTCTACCTAAACTTTTCTAAAAAGCTGACGAGTGACATACCTTAAGTTTTTACCTGTGCACGTGTGATGACAATACTTGATAGAAATTTTCAAATATTTTAGAGTAAATAACGAAAGTATAGAAAAACATCAGTCTAGACAAGAGACCATGGCAAGAAATGTACAGTGTTTCTTTAAAAAAAAAAAAAAACTCGGATGAACACGGACAAAGCATTTAAAAAAAAAGATTAAACTTACGAGTATATTCTAGGTAACATATTTTACCTGCAGGCTTCAATGAATAAAGCAAATGAAATGGGAAAACGTTTTAAATAAAAATTATTACTGACATATATCCAGATTTTTTTTTTTTTTTTTTTTTTTTTTTTTTTTTTTTTTGATTACGTGTATTAAACTAAAAAAGGACATTCGAAAATGTGGCGAACTTTAATTTTCTTTATATTTTTTGACAGTATTTTCTATTGGCGATAACATCTAGGGTTGGTCAGAAGAGTGTTAACCAACACATATTATTTATATATACATCGCTTATATTTATTTTTTTTCTTGTGATGGGGAGGGTGTTTGCATTTTAACATGACCGCTTTCAAATTGACAATTTAGTTCGCAATTTAAAAAAAAAAAATGTTGTTAAATCTGTAGTCATTTCTCCATTAAACTATTAAATACATGAATAAAAAATGATTTTATGGGTTTGCTTCCGGAAAAAAAGCACAGGAACCTTATACATTTTTCAATGTGTCTTTTCCGATAACGTGCACAGACAAGAGACAAGAATAGGGTAGATAAAAACTATAGAAATAAACGATTAAGTATCAAATTCACATTTACTTATTACAAATTGTATACGAAAATATTACGATACTGCATTTAATATGAAAATATGAAATATATGAACATAAAAAAATGTCAGTCAAGCACAATCCGATCATGCATAGCGAATAAGGAATCGCCTCACACTCTGTCGAGTTGTTTTGAAGTCATAACTAGTTTTGAATAGTTTCCTTATATTAACAAATGTAAATCCAGATGCATGATACTCAATAATAATATTTCGAATCCCTAGGGTTAATTTCCGTCCTTCTTTAACGGGAGCTGCGTCGAAAGAAATAAAAGAAAATGACTTGCTGTATTTGGTCATTGCAAGACTCGGAATTCTTTTGGGGCGTGGCTTGCATAATTATTTTTTTTAAAAAATCATTCATGAACGGTACGACACGTTTTGTGAATGGTACGGTTCGCTTTGAGCACGGTACGTTTCGTTTGGCGCACGGTACGGTTCGTTTTGTAAACGGTCCGGTTCGTTTTGTGCATGATACGGTACGCTTCTTGCACGGAACGGTTCGTTTTGTTTCTGAAGTGTAGTAGCTAGGAAGGTCCATAGTACAGTGGTAGTTCAGTGGTGGTAGTGTGATGTGAAAGGATTAATAACCCGATTTTCACGTTGCGTTGTTACATGTACGCGCCAACGTCATCGTCATGATTGGTTGGAAACCCTTCGAGTTCCTTTCTGACGACGGATAATACGTTCCATGCTAGAAAAATCCACAACTATTGGCACAGCAACTTATTGTTGCCTTTTTCTTTACTTAGGCAATGTAACAACCAAATCCAAGATACCCCTCTGACTACAATTTCAGCCATGCTGTCAAAATTTTTTCGCATATTTTATTACCCTGTGTTTCTTTTTCCTTTCAGTATAGATTCACATGACTTATTGCAATTCTAAACAGGCTGTAAAGAGGTTAATTACATGTAAATGAAGTCAGCCAACAGATTCTATATCACAATATTTTAGATTAGAAAACAGCACAAAACTTTGGCGATAAGACGCTAATAAGATCAACCAATCAGGTTAATGCCGACGGGCAAGAAACTGAGTACTTTTTAACTGCGAGCAATTCACTGACTAAAACAAGTTATCAGAGGGTATTCACCTGTGACAATACAGATCCAAGAGCTTTATTGTTATTCTAAAAGGCTAGAAAGAGGTTTAACTGCTTGTTAATGAAGTCAGCAAACATATTTTAAAATATCAAAATATTTTTAATTACAAAACGTAGAGCTCAAGGTCGACCCTGTTCAAATTTTGACAAGTAATCAGGACCACAGAGAAACCTTATTAAGACTTATTCTTTGGCGGAGTTTGGATAATAAAATCGTTCAAAGATTTAAACATTTTGTGTTTTAAGATCACTGCAATACTACATGAGGGATATTAATTTGTAAACTTGTATATTTTTGTTCAAATGGAGCTATCTTCTAAGTTGTAAATGCATAATTTGGAAAGAACCCTATTAGTGGACAGATTTTCAGATTACTGTAAACCAACTTCTATTTGCTTCATCTTTTATTCGCAACTGCCTGAAATCAATCCGCGATTGGGAATACATGGTACATAAATACACAATAGAATAATAGGTTTGGGACGAGAAACTCGCGGATGTTTCTCGTACGCGAATAAAAGTTGGTTTACAGTATCATTCAGAATAGACATTTTCTGTATTTTTCTTTCCATTTTTAATACTTACCTATATACAGATAAATGTTCGTTGATGCTATGCCAAACAACACAAAATAACCTGTTAAAGATATTGTTCCGATGAAAGCAATTATTTCGTCTGTAAAATCTGTTGCATTGATTTTATTCCCACTAAAATAACAATTTCTGAAAGGCAGGTTTTTGTCGTTTCAAATATACTTATTGTCTCCGGGGTAAAACAAAATGGTGAATTCAATAAATAAAATGTTTCAACTGAAAAAGCCCCGAGTCTAGCCATCATTATGAAAATGAACGACAAGACTGCAGTGTTATACTTCCAGCGAGTTGAGGATGGATCATCAGGATCATTTTTCGTGTAAAATTTTAGAATGTCTTTAAGATTTCCCATACAACTAAATCTGCTAGACTGCCTTTGTGAAACAGATGTTGTTTCTCGGGTAAAACATGCAATAACAAATGCCAGAGAAGACATTCCACATGATATTGCCATAGAGTAGTCATATCCCAAACGCACGACAACATAACCAGAAACAAATGTTCCAAGAGAAAATCCGACTCCAAATACGAAACTAAACACCGCAATCAAATATGATCTGGATTTTCCTGCTGTTGTCAGATCTGAAACAACAGACATTGCGACTGCAAGTTGAGCAACCCAGCTTCCACAAAGGCCCTCAATCAATGTGAATGGTATAAAAAGGTACACATTCCATTTAAAAATAATGGCTAAAGTCATTAAGAGCTGCTTGATGCCGGCACCAAATGATCCTAGAAACAGAAATGGTCGTCGCCCAATAGAGTCACTCAGTGGGGAAAATAAAACGCTGGAGAGGACAAGAGGAACTCCCTGTGCTATCGATATGTACACATTCCACCTCGCCACAGTCCTTTGTACAATTTGCTCAACCTTGTATCCTTGAGAAGATGTGTTTGTATCGCACAAAGATTTGTCTGTACTATTTGACGCTGTTCTGTTGGGAAATTTCAGGTTCCAAAATGTATCATGCCCATATTCACTAGCCGTGTACGAACCCATAACGATAGAAAAAAATAAACAGAAATTTGCGGCACATAACGGTACAAAAATCCGAAGGTAGCCCTCTCTAGTTTCTGAGTTCATCATCGATAAACGTTTTTATACACATACACGCAGACGTTCTTCAAGAAAGGACTGACGATGAATGCGATTCAGGTCAAAGCGCCACGGTGATAATACTAGTATTATCAAGGGTTTTGTAGACTGCATGACCTCTCGTCATATTTAAGAATGGAAAGCAATTATTTCTCGATTTATGTAAAATACTCACATGTACTAATACTTAAGGACAAACCTGTGTAATCAGATGCCACATATCTCAACCAATATTAACCCAAGATAAACAGT
This sequence comes from Saccostrea echinata, assembly GCF_033153115.1. Lineage (NCBI taxonomy): Eukaryota > Metazoa > Mollusca > Bivalvia > Ostreida > Ostreidae > Saccostrea > Saccostrea echinata. The sequence goes on from NW_026889758.1 coordinate 15,628,887, forward strand.
AGTATAGCATGTAAAATATTCAAAACAGACGAGTTATACTTCATTGGTTATAATCTGATTTATTCTTTATTATTCGAACTTCGGACAGTACCCTAGCTCTCATCATCACAACTTCGGGGTCCTGTGCCCACTTAATTGTGACCGTAGGATTCTTGACAAATTTCAATCATTTTTTACCGGGGTGACTACATCGACGTCTTGTGGGGAAAATACAAATCCTGATTTTTTTTCTCATATCTCTCAACCAATCACATTAAACTTTTCGGTTACAAACAACTTTTAACACGTTCATGGAGGTGTCAACTCTTCCCTTTTATGTCAACTTTTGAATTTTTTGAAAACCCCAATATGATTAGTGATTCTCAGTGAAAGAAGCTTGTCCAGAAAAAACTTAATGATGTTTGTCAGTGGGCCCACATCCATGAATGGAGCAGGGCTTAGAACTCCCAACTATGTTAGAATGCCTAGAATTATTAGAAAATGATACTTCCTTTATCTAATAGACCTGTGATGTTAAATTGATTTGTGAAAAGAAGGTTACTCTCTACCATCAGGTCATACATTCACTTTATGTCTGAGAGAGGAATGGATGATAACTCAGCAAGGGAGACTGACAGGTAAATATCTAAAATGAAAGCTTTTCCCTTAACCAGATGTATAATCTTGTGTCATGACACATAAAATAGCATACAGGTCATGACTCCTAGAGGTCATTTCCACCTGCTGAAACTGGAAATGGTCAAATATCTCAAAAAAACATTTAAGCTTCTATTAGCCATATATAATCGTGGTCTTTGTGTCATGAGACATGAAAAATAATTCAGGTCATGACCCATGGAGGTCAACCCCCCCCCCCCCCCTCCAAAAAAAAAACAAAAAAACTGGAAATGACAAAATATTTCATAAAGAGTTGAAAGCTTTATCAAAAACCAAATTAAAATACAATATATACAATCTCTTTTGCATTTCTGTGTCATGATGAATTTAACGGTATATAGGTCATGACCCATGGAAATCATCCCTTCACCATTAAAATTGGAAATGGTCAAATATCTCAGAAACAATTGGAAGCAATAACTTTGGTAGTTATATAATTCAATCCCTATAATATTTTTGTAATTTTGACAAATTGTTGATTCATTTAATTAATGACAAATTTCAAAGAAACAATTTTCTTGATTAATATAAATTACCTGTATGGTATCACTTAAATGGGGAAAATACATTCAAATAAAATTTTCAAATATTTTTAATTTTAAGAATACCCTGGTACTTAAATTAACAAGCATTCTGAGAGTACTGCATTAGCAATACTAGTCCCCTACCGGCAAGTGTAATCTGGTTCCCGTTAAGAATTGAAAATGCCATAATTCCGTCAAAAATCAATGAAGCGGAATGAAATGCAAACTTGGTCTATAACTAATCAAGGTAAAGTCACATTCCAAAAATCAGCTCAATATCTGAAAGCGTTTAGAAGAAAATTGCGGAAAACCTTTAAAAATTGAAAAGGCCGTAATTCCGTCAAAATCAATGAAGCGGAACGAAATGCAAACTTGATCTGTAACTCATCAAGATACACTTACATACCAAAAATCAGCTCAGTATCTGCAAGCGTTTAGGAAAAAAATGCGGAAAACCAAGTGGGACAGACTGACAGAGGGACAGACAGACAGACGGACGGACAGACTCAGAGGAAACCTATAGTCCCCTCCGGTTTCAACGGTAGGGGACTAATAAACAAATATTGCCATACACTGTAGAATTGCAACTGCAAAAAAGTATCAAAGTATGGAATTAGAATTCTAGAGAGGGTTCTTAAAAACATGTATTCCTTCATTTTTATTAGGAACAGTTTAGTAGTATGTAAGTGTTGCCTTCGGAGCAACCCCAGCCTTCTTTAAAAGTCTTGATTATAAAAATCCTTGTCTGGTGTAAATTATCTCCCGTTGACCCTACCTGGCCCAAACTTCACCCATGGGTAGAAGGTGTGCAGGGACTTTGAACCAATTTTCCAAGGAAATGACAAGAAATGCGTTCAAAGCATAACATTGCTTTGCGAGGTGCGTTTTGATTTCAATTTGTAAGTTATGTACTTACGAACAGCCGATTTATATAAAGGGTTATCTCGGCTATATATTAACATATTTGTTATGATACCACATGACTTCGTTGATCACGTGACGGTCATTTATAATTTCCTGATATGTTTCAGATAAATCGCTTCGGCACAGCCAATTAACACATTAATTAACTTTTTGTGATATAAATTAACTCATCGTATCCTTCTGTACCCGAAATGTGCGTGAGAAAAGTGGTACGAAATTCAACTAACCGACACATTTGATAGTATTTTCTACTTAAAATCGTAATGTTTATTAAAAACGAAGCCATCAAATATTATTTCCAAGCAAGATTCAGTTACGCACAAAACTCCACTTACAGATGTCCACAAAAGATTTCAAATTAGTCCTCATTGATCGACCGAACCAGAGTCTTTTATACACACATAATAAACTCTGCTCTATCTACCTTTGATGTTATTGTTGTTTTACGTCTCATTCGAGAATTTTTCACTCATACAGAGACGTCACCATATACACCAGTGAAGGAGTTCAAATTTAGACCTCTTCTCGGCACCCAGGGATATTGAGCATTGAGGGATCTTTACCGTGCCAACACCTGCCGTGAAACGCCTTAATTTTTAAAGGTCTCATCCGAAAGACTCCCAGCTTTCACTTCAAAGTGCCGAGCGCTTGGCAAAGGAACAGTTGCTACCTATTTTTATTGACTTAGTGTTAGGTCAGTCGCGGCAGGGGTTTGAACCCACGATCTTCCGATCCAAATATGACCTTATTTGCAAGTACAATCTGTTGTTAGGTCGAATGTTGACTGATATCTTTCATACAAGTTGTTAAATCTTATTTTCATGCTAAATTAAACTACGGATTTTTCCATTTACAAAATCATGACAAAAAGCACAAGGCGAGTGTGACCGGTCGGAAGGGGAGCTTATTCCTCCATGGCACCTAACCCTACCTCTTATGTTTTAGAGGTCCTTTTTGTTCTGCTTACAATTTGTTGCCTTTTGAGCCTGATTACTAGTACTGTTCGTTATCGTCATATTTCACCGCAAAGATACACTTCACACTGATACATCGATTTTGGTCCCAATACATGCTGCTGTTGGTATGCAAAATTTAAATTTCTCCAAACCTTACTGTCTACCGGATGTAGCAGGAATCGGTTCTCACCTGAACAATACACTCTTTGCCATGATCAAATGTTCCACCTTCAAAGTTTTCGTGCCAACTGAAACCATGCTACTTGTGGTCTTGGGAATATAAAAGGACGTTTTCGTGGGTGATATCGCATTTGCTCCTGATCTAGCCTCCTATTTACTGTGCTTCTGCTGATTCGACCTTGAATGTTCCACTTGCTTCAAAAGGATTCTGTTAGTTTTTTTAAAGTCTTTATTCTCTTTCTGTAGTCTTTCGGGGCCTCACAGTTATTTTACGTTTTTCCACACCCCCATTCTTCTTCTCTAGCATTGACAAGGCAAAAATTATAGTGTGACTAAAGGCATTCTAAAACCCCTCTATTCGTTATTCCTATTATTACCATTCCAACAACCTGTCAAATATATCGGATAGTTTCCGACACGGTATGATTGGGCTAAACAAATTCAATTCTATATTCTGAGAATATAGAATTCTATATTCTGAGAATATAGAATATATTCTATATAATGAATATAAATTCATGCAACACGAATGTGAAAACAACTGAAAATTGCATTGTTCGAACACAAAGAGGTAACCTTATAGAAACCGATTAAACTAGTGAAAAGCGATATAATAAAACATAAAACACATAATAAACAAATAATTTGATTAACTGGTGTATCTAATTTTTTCTCTATTAAAAACAATTTCTATATACATCAAATTCCTTGGCCCTTAATTTTGAGAAAATGTACAGTTGAAATGAAGACCTAAAGCAATCAATTTAAAAGCCCCAAAATTTAGAGAGCCCTGACTTTAGGGTATGCCAGACGATGGACGTATTATTCAGGGAAAGACGTCGACACTTTGTCAAAATGGATAAAGATACTGAAGTATCTAATAAAAATTGAAAAGCAAATTGCCGACCTTGTATCCATCTGTTTTCAGAAGATTTAAAGTGATAAAAGAATTAAAAAGACTATATGAACAATATTTGTAATTGTTCCAGCAAACAAAGCTTGTAACAAAATGGTCTATGTTTGTGAGGCTCAATTATTATTACGACTGCATTTTAGAAAGAAAAAAAAAGACTTTAAGTCACATCTGGAAATCCAACACAGAGTTCTTTTTTCAAAACCACGTTTCAGTTTTCAATTCTTCTAGATTCCACTAACGTCGTAAAATTTTAAGCTTAAAAAAATGCATTACAGGGTCCAGTAAATGCTCTACCAAGCCAATATATTTTTTCCTCACAAAAAATTAAGAAACTTCAAATAATCAGTCTAAAAATATTTTCAAGAAGTGTTTGACTTAATTGAAGATTCTCCTCAAGCTTTTGGAAAATCTGAAAACATAATTTTTCCCAAAGACAATAGCATCAAAACACTTTTCAACACTTTATACAACTATTCCTCAAAATAAATTGAAAACTAGCTTCTTTGGTATCAAAGGCAACTGCTTTTTCAATGAAAAAAAAAGAAGAAAATTCAAAATTACTTTGCTAAAATCATTCTGATTCTACGCAAAAGTACTTTCAAGTTGATACTTTTAAAAGATGCTGGAGTTCCTCCTTGACCATATTTATACAGAATTTGAAGACCAGGTCTTAAAATAGTCTGCTGGATTTCCCAAGAGCACAAATTGTACCCCTTTATCACGGCACCTGATCTTAACTCTGGAATTTACAGGGGTCCGTGTTTTATACCCTTCTTATAGATTTGCATTAATGTTTGTAAAGGTGCGGTCACACGATGCGATTTTTCATTCGATTTTCCCATTCGATTTGCTTTCGACTAAAATCGTACCGTGTGACCACCCAAGTCGAAAGTCGAAAGCAAAATCTGAAAGTCGATTGGAAATCGGATGGCGTCCGATTTTCAATCGACTTTCCAGTGAAAATCGTGACGTCACAATGACATTTCCCGCGACGCGAAATGAATGGTCGTTATTTTTGTCATCTATAATGAATGTATAAATTATTAATTGACAAAATATAAGGATACCCAGTAAACGGCAATTACTAGGTACAAATGGGTAATTATATAAAGCATACAAGTCATGAACTATTATTTTACCATAGTTTGCGAGCACGGAGATTCATTTGTTAATAGAATGGCATTTATGACTTAAGATTTTTGTTGTTGAGTATCATAGATTTAGCTTGATTCAAATCATTGCATTTATCTAAAAAAAAAAGAAGAAGAAGAAGAAATTTTAGCTATTACTTTAAAAACCAGCATGAATATTTATAAATCTAATTAAAATTAGATGTTGCATGTGCTTATATGTTGCTGTAAATTAAGATCAGTAGTACACAGCATATCATTACTCCAGCATAGGGGTTTACAGCGAGATACATGTTCGTTGGACTTGACGCCGCGTAAACACCCAATTCCTATCAATAATATGAACAAGTAGTTTTTTAAGTATTTGCACGGATTCTAATTATAAGCGTTCGTCAAGAGATTCAACTTATTTCATGTATATATATATATATGTAAACCTGCAGAATAATTTAAAATGGTAGAATTTAATTGTCTAGAACTCACATAAAATACTAAATGGAGTGATTAACTAGATAAGGTTTTTAATTTTTACTCCTACAAGTAAGAGCCTCTGTTAACGTCCCTACTCTCCTTATATACGGAACTAATAACAAAAAAAAATGACTGAAAAACTATTTATGTTTATTAAGAGAAATTACGTTGCTGTCTTTTCTACTTAAATTATCTTCCTTATTTCTTTTCACTTCGACGTGATATAGCATTGCACATGTACCTCTAACTAATGTATATATGTTTGTATGTTATTAATGTTATTAATTTTGTAACTTATGTACTTTGGTTTGAGTGAAGAAATTGAACTTTAAAAAAGGGGGAGTCTGAACCCCCCACCCCACCCCCCACCCCCCAAATCAACATTAAATTCTTTCAAAAAAATAATGATTAGTTTACATATCATCAGGGAAGTTTTTAAGTCTGATATTTTATTTATTTTATTATTATTATTTTTAGGAAGGTAATAAGGTAAAATTCTTTACTTACCTACCTTTAGTAATCAGTTTAAAAACCCTGGAAAACATCAGATACTAACTTCGGACAAGTTGGTATGTCATTAGCATTGTTGAAAAAGTATACACAAGACAGAGACAGTTACCTCGTGAGTTCTTCTTGAGCAGAATCATGGAATGTGTGTGAAAAAACGTCGACTGCCCCTGTGTTTACGTCTCTCAACTGATATGATGCGCAGTAAAAAGTGTTTTCAATATGATCAATTTTTACACCGAGGAAGGCTACTGACAAATAAGTTGATGTAACAGGGCTTTCAACTGTCTAGTTTAAAATCATCTTTTCGCAAATTCCATGGTTAACTTGTATGCAAATACAACTGATCGTTCGATGGACTGACATTTTTATGTCAATGGTCAGGTCATTATTTTCATACTAATTTATGATCACTAAATGATTATGACTTACGATTACTCCACCTACTAAATACAAAAAGCTCACGTCTATGTAACAGGTCACCAGGGGGTGCTTACTCCTTCTAGTCACCCGATATCTTTTCCGATGTTTCCAGGAGTCTGTTTCTGACTTGTTATCGATTTGTATTATGGATTTTTGAGATTGAACACTGTTCGTTATCTTTACCTCTTTCATACGAACGATTTTAGCTTCTTAGTACTCTATAGCCAGTCTTCTATACAATGCAAGTTCATTGTAAATACTTTATAGAATTCTTAGTGTTTATAATTCAAGTAAAAAACAAGTAGACAAAAATAATTTAAAAGTAAACAAAATAGTTTAAATTTAAGAATTAAATTTAATAATACTGCAAACTGGGCAATGCAATGGACTGTTCAGGATGGACCACATTACAAAACAAGAGGCCCAAGGGCCTTAACGGTCACCTGATTACAATACAACAATTTAGAGGATCCATAAACTGATAAATGAAGCTTTGTTGCCCAAAAGCAAGAAATATAGTATGATTAGCATCAACAAAATAATTGGTCTAGTATCTATCTGTCCCCCATTTATCACTATTACCATGCAGACTACTTAACAAAATGTCTATTTTTTAACCCCATATTATAACTTCTCACATTGGACTCTCTTGGCCTTTGAAGAACATTTAAAAAGATAAGTTATTTTTGTCTCAATTTTATTCATTTATTATTTCCAGGTCTATCTGATCATTAAAACTGTGAAAGTAATTTTTGAATTTTACAATAAATATTCTTGCATAATTCTCGTATTCTATTAACCTTTCAAATACATTGTTTTACAGTGATTAATTATCAAAGGTAAATGGCAAAGGGGAATAACTTTGCTCAGCAGAATACAAGATAATAGAGCACTGGGCAGGACCAGAACACTTGACTAAATGGTCCAGGTGTTCAAAATTCTGGTAAAAATACCTTTGCATATTAAAACTTCTACTCTGTTCGCCCAGAAGCATAGAAGATTTTCAAAGAAAGCATTTTCACTATATTATTAAATAAATAAAGCCCCATCCTTACACCAGAACATCTGACCCAGGAGCCATGAACTCACAATTCTGGAAGAAGCACCCTTGCTCATCATATCTATACACTTGTTTCTTTGCTTTATAACCAGTAGTAGAAAAAAATACTTTGAAAGAAATTATGCATTTTCAATATATAATCAAAAGAGTCCCCGCCCCCCTCTTCACCTAACTCCTGACCCAGGGGCCATGAATTTCACAGTTTGGAAGAAGCATTCTTCCTTATCATAACCATGCACTTCCTTTGTTTGAATAATACCAAGGAGCAGAGAAGATTTTCAAAGAATTTATGCATTTTCCCTATATAATAAATAGAGCCCTGCCCTAACACCAGAACCCTTTACCCAGGGGCCATGAAATTCATAATTCTGGAAGAGGCAACCATGCTCATCATAACTCATCGTCACTATGTACTTAGTTTATTCAATATCCAGGAGCATAGAAGAAGATTTTCAAAGAATTAATGCATTTTTACTATATAATCAATAGAGCAGAGCCCCGCCCTAACACCTGAACCCCTGACCCAGGAGCCATAAAATTTCTGAAAAGGCAGCCATGCTCATCATAACTATATACTTAAGTTACTTTATTTAATACCCAGGAGCAGAGAAGAAGATTTCCAAAGAATTAATGCATTTTCACTATTTAATCAAATGAGTCCCGCCCTAACACCAGAACCCCTGACCCTGGGGCCATGAATTTTATAATTTTTGAAGAGGCACTCTTGCTCATCATAACTATGTACTTAGTTACTTTATTTTATACCTAGGAGCAGAGTAGAAGTTTTTAAAGAATTAATTCAATTTTTCTATATAATCAACTGAGCCCCGCCCTAACACCAGAACCCCTGACCCAGTGGCCATGAAATTCATAATTTTGGAAGAGGCACTCTTACTCATCATAACTATGTTCGTACTTAGTTTATTTAATATCCAGGAGCAGAGAAGAAGATTTTCAGAGAATTAATGCATTTTCACTATATAGTCAATAGAGCCCCGCCCTAACACCTGAACCCCAGACCCTGAAAAGGCAGCCATGCTCATCATAACTATGTTCTTAGTTAGTTTATTTAATACCCAGGAGCAGAGAAGAAGATTTTCAAAGAATCAATGCATTTTCACTATATATTCAATAGAGCCCCGCCCTAACACCAGAACCCCTGACCCTGGGGCCATGAATTTCACAATTTTGGAAGAGGCACTCTTACTCATCATAACTATGTACTTAGTTACTTTATTTAATACCCAGGAGCAGAGAAGAAGATTTTCAAAGAAATAATGCACTTTCACTATATGATCTATATATCCCCACCCTGGGGCCAGAACCCCAGACCCTGGGGCCATGAATTTCACAATTTTGGTAGATGGCTCAATGCTTATCACAATGATGCTAACAGTTTGACTGCTTGATGTCCAGGAGTAAAGAAGATTTTTAAAGATTGCATTATTTTTGGAGGTTTTAGCCCCACCCCTCAGGCCCCAGGGGGGCAGGGACCATGAAATTTACAACTTTTGTTCCCCTTTACCCATAGATGCTATATGCCAAATTTGGTTGAAATTGGTTAAGCGGTTTCAGAGAAGAAGCTAAAAATGTTCAAATGTTAACACACGACGCACGCCGACGGACGAGAACGGATAGCAATAGGTCACCTGAGTAACCCAGGTGACCTAACAATGCAGACGTTCAGGGGGTATTGTGTTTGTATGTTGACATTATCAACACCGTCATGTGATTAAATCATCATTTATGACACTCGTATCGAACCAATTATTCTCTATTTACTTTCTGCATATCACAGGACATGCTGACCTATAAATGTTTTATAACATGCGTAATTTGTTGTATATTCAAATCTTTATCAGTCTGAAAATGGACAACCATGCTTATTTGGTATTGAAATTAAGATATTAAATAGTGAACATTCAGATTCAGATTAAGATAAATATTCAAAGAGCTAGGTTCACTTTATGCATAAAATGGTCCTGTAGATATACCAATTTATTTACTAACACCTTATGTTCCATTTTAAACATCAAGATAAAGTAGAGACTAAGTGCTTTCATTTCCAATTAAAATTTTTCTCCTTAAAATCCAGGTCTTGGAAAACAAGCTTTATGGAATTGCAATGTTCTTGAATTTTAAGGAAAACAGGGATATTTAAGTACTTTCAGAGATGAAAAATAATATGAGCGCACCCTCTGATCTAAAAAATAAAACATGTTTTGTAATCCTCAGAAACGGTTCTATCGGTAAAGAATTGCATATTTTAGATCAGAGATTGTGCTCTATATTAAAAATCGAAAAATAGTTTTAAAACTTGGCTTTTTTTTTTTTTTTTTTTTTTTTTTAGAATTGTTCAGGATATAAGGAAAATGACGCATTTCATCACGTCATAATGCATTGACTAGCCAGAAAATTACGTCATTTTTGGCAGATTTCAATCGCCAAATGTCTAAATGAAATTTAATGCATTGTCAACTAAAACTAAGCAGTTTCAGTTTTTCAGAAATTCACAGGGCCAAAAAAGGCCCTCAGTGAACCTTGTTCTTTGCCGAATAAATTCATTATAAAACTAATGTATTCATAATGAATTGTTAACAATAACAAACATTTTACGATTTCATTGTTTTCCTGGGTTATATAAAGTTCATAAGCAGAAAAAAAGGATAAAAATAGCATGTGACAAAAGATTTATTGCGTTAGATTATGACAGATAGCAGGGCATCTTTAATGGGACCCAATGAAAGTGCCAATACCACCTTTATTTTATTAATTGATGGGATAAATAAAGGGGGCTTTCTGTAAAAAGCACAGTCTAGCAATGGTTCAAAAATTATAATTCAAATTTCTGTTTGATTTTCTACCAGATAACCCCCATAGTACTTTAGAACATATACACAATATCTTTCCTTAATTCATATTAATACTAGAAACTCCGGGAATATTTTTAGCTGGATATATGGTGCACAACATCAACTGAAGATACCCAGCCTATCCATCATTATCATTATTGTTGTGAAAAAACCTTCTATATAAATTTTGTTGAAAGATACAAAACATTAAAGTAGAAATTCATATCTGACGGAATGAGGGCTGATCAAAACTGTGATAAAACAGTACGATCCTTTCAGTAATATATTGACCACAGGACGCCCATGCAACGATTCCTCTACATTATTTAGTCACTTAGACACTTCCCCTTCCGAACTGTGTTTATTTTCCACCTGTGGATTTTCTGCATTCCATGCGATATAGGTAAATATTGCGAGGGCGAGTTTTGAACATCACGTGACATCTAGATACGCTCGTCTGCTTGCGCGTGTACAGATGTAAACAAAGAGAAACGTCAACAAAACGATATGGTGCAATCTGAAGATTAAATTACGGGAGAATTTGAATTTTGTAGTGAATGACAAACTTTATAGAGTTAAGATGGTGGTTCTTCGTTCGGACTTTATAAAATGTGTTGTTTTAGGGGATGATTCCGTAGGGAAGACTAGTCTGCTAGTGAATTACGCTACAAACAGATTCCCCACGACGCACGTGCCTAGTGTTTTTGATAACTATGCAGGTAAATTTCATGCATTGGAACAAACGTACGTTTTTTTGTTTATTTTTTAACAAACATTTAGTTCCAAATTTATTATAGATTTCAAGCAGTTGTATCTATGAATATATCTACAAATAGCCACAGTATTGCATATATCTGATAGCAATAACTATATTTAAATTGATGTGCGATCGGGAAAAAAACGCCATCCGAAATCTGGACATTAAAATTTGATGCAGAATCAAGCTTGCTGAGAGCTTGTATACTGCGTGTTTAGATAAACAGAGAAGCACATAACATTATAATTAAGACATCACGTAAGCATGCCAAGATATGTATTCTATTAATAAACCTTTTTTATTTATATCATAGTTTTGAATACACCTGTGCCATTTCTTAAGTTGTTATATTTTAAACTCGAAAGTCGCAGAATGAAAACATTGTTAAAGCGTTTGGTTTCTAAATATTGTTCTCCTTAATGTAATGTACGGATGATAATATATAATGTATTGTCTGTTCTTGCAGGAACTTTGGAAATGTCTGGTAAAAAATATCATCTGCAACTTCTTGACACTCTAGAAGAGGCAAGTTTCAAGTTCTCTGTTCTTCTAAAACTTCTATTTTAAGAAAATGAATTGTAAATGTCTTTTCAATGAGTTCATTCATATTAGACTGTTAGATCATACTTATACATGTACATGTAGTTGTTTCCAAAACCTTTCATCTTCAGATTGCCCTTTAGAATAAATTGAACAGGTGTCAAATTTGATATTGTGGAGATTCAATTTGTTATTATAATTATTGTAAAGAAAGTACTTTAAATAATAATAACGATAAGAATTCTGATTCCCCATTTCTATAACATGGTGCCATCTTGTGTTATTTTCTTGCTCTATACCCTATGTTTTATAATTGAGCATCGTCACTTATTATTCTCTTAGAAACAATAGAAAAATATTCCCTTTTTTGTGTGAAATTAGAAAACTATAAACTGATCAATTAATCCCATTATAACTCGCCATGCATATAAGGAGAGTAGTTTATCGTACACATTTACCCTACAGCATCTCTCTATAATAGATTACCCTTTCCTGGTCTCTTTAATATAATTATAACCCTTCTCTGATTTCTGTAATACATTACCCTTCTCCGGTCATTCACTATTATCTTTGTTTGTTTATCCATTTAAATGGATACACCCCCTAATCTTTTTTTATGTAATATATAAATAACTACAAGAGCTGCGCCAATTCAAAGTTTGATAATGATGGAATGTTGGAAACGATTTCGCTGAAACACGCATTTTATAGGACGTAAATGTATCAGCGAAATAAAATCCTTTGAAATAATCGTGCAAATTGAACAGAGGTAGGATAACCTGAAAATTATCTAAACAACAAACAAGGTTACCTATAAATAAATACCTAGATTATCCGGAATGTTTGGGGCTGTCCTTCATGCTAAGTCAATATTTGATAAACTTTTCCCACGGTGCCCACCTGACGAATTTCGAATAAGTAAAAAACAAATTTTCATTTTAAAAGTTTTCTTTGAAAAAACAATTATAATCAGAGCTTGTAAGCCTAGTCCACAAATGAATATATTTGTGTAAATGTGTAAATAAAGTCCTATCTAATGTATTTATCTTTTTTAAAAATTCAAAACGTTTATCGATATGGCGTATCTGTAAATATTTTATTATAATCTAGATATTGATATAAAAGTAATGAAATGCATATGGAAAAAAAAAGAATTAAAAATGCGGAATCCTTCTTTGAAGATTCAATAGTGCATGGATGTTTATTGTTTATCTACAACAACAGAAAACTAACTGTATTTCAAATAATGAAGTGCAAGCCGTTTATATTTAGATACGCATATTCAGGAAACCATGTATTCACTGCATAAAATGTACCTTTTGTGATATGAATGAGATGCACTTCATAAAATGTGCACAAAATCAGTGTATGCAGTTGATTATCAAATGAAAATTTCTATTTTCTTAATTTTTTTTTTTTTTTTGAAAAACAACTTTTAGGACAAAGATCAGGAGAACAGTACTCACATTTTACCTGGAGCAGACATTGTTGTCGTCTGCTATTCAGTGGTTCAGCCTACGTCATTTAGAAATGTGGAAGAAAAATGGGCACCCCATCTTAAAAGCTGCTTGGGTGATGTTCCTATAATTTTAGTTGGAACTCAAACAGATCTCCGAATGGATTGTTCTGTGCAATTTAATTTGAGACAAAATGGTCAAAAAAGTATCAGTTCTTCGGAAGGATTCCAAATGGCCAGAAAAATCGGAGCTTCTCGATTTTTGGAGAGTTCTCCCGAACTTGAGAAGAAAATGAAAAGGGTGTTGAACAAAGCTATCGGAACAGTTCTTCATCCTAGGGATGGGTTTTCAGATGCCTTATCATGTGTCATTCTGTAGATAATGTTATAAACGTTAACGGATGTGTTACAAAACTGTGCTGAACATGTAGGTTATATTCATTTTGAACCTCACAATAATGGTTGTTTTGAATGGTATTGTTATCTAAATGTATAAACTTGTATAATTGTAATAGAATCAATGTTGATGTAGGTGGGCTTTATCAGTAGAGCTCAGTCTTGTTTGTTTTTTAAGTCACAGTTGTGTGTGATTAAATACATTGTATTGATATAGTATTTATTGTTAGATGCTTTTAAAAGGCAACGAAATGTGTTATGTGTATCTATGCATGATGTCTGTGATTATTATAAATAATTATATCTACATCGTCTCTGAAGCTATTTTTCAGATAAATGAAGTTATGAAATTGATGGCCGGACATTGTTGTCACAAGTTACTGAAAAGGTTTACAATAAAACAGGAAAAAATAAGGAAATATTAACATATTCTATAGATAATACACACCACGGTGTAACCACACACAATGCAATGCGAATGTATTAATCCTAAGGCCATTCCAAGTTTTTTTTCTATGTTTAGCGTCCGCGTGCGTCTTGGTTTTTGATACCACATAGCAGAAAAAACAAACAAAATCAGAAGCCCTAAAATTCATTATTCTGCTCAAAATCTTTCAAATTCTTTTAATTATATCAATTTCTGTGAAAATATTTTTCTACAATATGTCATATTATGTTTATTTTAAGCATGTAATAGCTTGATTTTGCTAAAGAATAGATCTTTCTTCGAGAAAATTAGATTAACGAAATCCAATGCTTTGAATGACGTTATTTTTAAGACTATGAAGTCTGTGTTTTATTTTTTGGCTTGTGTGTTTTTTTGCGAATAGGTAGGTAGGATTTTGAAAGATGGGTGGACGCTAAACAGAGAAAAACCAGAAGTCTCTGATGAGACTGTAGCTCTACTGGTCTGTTTGTATAACAAAAGAAAAGTAGCACTTGGATTTGAAACATTGCAACATGCAACAATAAATAGAATTATGTATCTTAATGTAGTCTACTTTTGTGACAAGTTATATTGAAATCAAATGAAAACTAGGAGTAGTAGCGTTTTGAAAGTATTTCACGGAAATTTCTATTTTTAGTACGGGTAACCATGACAACACCACTCACCCAAATAAAAAAAACAGAAATACATATTATGTATCGTAGTGTATTCTAACTGTGTGCCAAATTAGATTGAAATCAGACCAAAATTGTAGGAGGAGTAGCGTTTTAAAGGAATTTCACAGAAATTTCTATTTTAAGTAACCATGGCAACACTGTTCATCGAATTCAAAAACCAATGCAATAAATTATGTATCTTAGTATAGTCTTCTTGTATGCCTAATTATATTAGAAGCAGACTAAAACTGTAGCAGGAGTAGTGTTTTAAAGGAATTTCACAGAAATTTCTATTTTTAGTAACCATGGCAACACCGTCCATCGAAATCAAAAACCGATGCACTAAATTATGTATCTTAGTGTAGTCTACTTGTGTGCCAAGTTATATTGAAATCGGACCAAAACTGTAGGAGGAGTAGCGTTTTAAAGGAATTTCACAGAAATTTCTATTTTTAGTAACCATGGCAACACCGTCCATCGAAATCAAAAACCGATGTACTAAATTATGTATCTTAGTGTAGTCTACTTGTGTGCCAAGTTATATTGAAATCGGACCAAAACTGTAGGAGGAGTAGCGTTTTAAAGAAATTTCACAGAAATTTCTATTTTTAGTAACCATGGCAACACCGTCCATCGAAATCAAAAACTGATGCACTAAATTATGTATCTTAGTGTAGTCTACTTGTGTGCCAAGTTATATTGAAATCGGACCAAAACTGTAGGAGGAGTAGCGTTTTGAAAAATTGTTTACAGACAGACGGACAGACAGACAGACAGACAGACAGACAGACAGACGGACGGACGACGGACACCTTACTATCGCATAAGCTCTTCTGGTCTCTGACCAGTAGAGCTAAAAACTTGGAATGGCCTAATTTAAAAAGCTCTCTTTCTCTCTCAGAGAGAGAGAGAGAGAGAGAGAGAGAGACAATAAGTGCTCTGAAAAGAAAAATAAAAAAAATCTGAAGTGCAATCCTTCTATTATTTTATCTTAATTTAAGATTGAGTTTAATCCTTTCCTTTCAGTAACTTATCATATTTCTTAAGATACACACTTGATTTCACGTATTTCTAGTTACATTGAAATAAATCCATTAAATCAGATAATATCCAGAGAAAAACATTAAAAATATAAAATACATATGTCAATAATAACGATCTATACTACAATACAATGATATTGAAATAACATTTTTTTAAATGATATAAGAACGACTGATTTTAGTATCAGCTTTGAATGTGTCATGATTAATAAAATGTACAATGTAAATTAATAATCTGAATGATCAATATCCTCATATATTGCTTTTAATGAACTCCGGATACTGTTTGTTATCTCTATATTTCATAAAGAAACATTTTATTCGAACATGAAAAACTACTAGATACATGTATATAGATGTATCAAAACTATTTCATAGATTTTAACAATAACCGAAGGTTTATGCTTTTTTTTTTTTAAATTTATTCTACAACATTGACAATATACATATACAGTCCAGTGATGAGTTGTAAAAACATTCACCTATAAACTGTTTTATAAAAATCTCTATATAAAGAGGACTCATTAATTGCTAATTGGGAATATGGTAGTGTTATTTTTGTTTGTCTATTGTATTAGGTAAAGGTTCTGTGACTATTTCTTACTATCTTTATCAATTCGGTCTCTTCTTTGATATCTGTGCTAAGTCTTATCCTGTTATGAGAATGCGTGCAAAATGCACGTTTCTTTAAAAGATTGGTAGACATTCTTTTGCATTAAATAATACCTGTGTCACATACTTTACGGGTTGCCCTCGCGAACTCCACGCTTTTTGGACTATCGTTCGTCTTCCATCGGGCGAAGGGTCATTGATACGTGTAGGAAATCACGAAATATTTTTACTCGGTGTTATCACTCAATATTGCTACCTATAGTTCTAGAAAATAACCGCTCTCTCTCTCCACACACACACACACACACCCACACCCACACCCACTTTTCTATATATATATATATATATATATATATATATATATATATATATATATATATATATATATATATATATATATATATATAGTTTTATAGATTTCCATATAAATCAAATGTCAGTAGTTGGTATCAGGCATGTAGTATTCGAGTGGAGGGGGCAAGGGGACCCGCCCCTCTCCTTCCAAACATAACTTTTACTTTCGAATATGTTCATTGAAAGGCTTGGTGGCTTTTACTTTTTTGCAAAATAGCCAAATAATGGTAATGTAGTAATGAATCAATAAAATTTGGTTATGAAAAAGTTTAAACCAACCAACCACGCCTCCCCCCCCCCCCCCGACATACACGAAATAGGATTATCGGACAATATACCTTTTTCCTTTTTTTAAAAACTTGTCAAAGTTTTTTCAGGTAACTTGTCAAATATTTTCTCGGCTGCGACCTTTCAAAAACGATACTATGCGCCTGCATTTTACTATGAATTGTTTGAATGTCTTTGGCTAGTCCACACTTAGAATATGCCAGCAGTGTTTGTAGAGCTCAACATTACCGTTTTCAGGATTGTCCTTGTCCATTTATTTTGTGTTCGGACATGTCAGTCTTTCAGAAACACTAATTACTTTTTTCACGGTTATAGAATATTATAAATATTTAAAATAAACACCCACAGAATTCCTTAAGGATGTACAACACACCCACCCCCAAAAAATTTCTGTCGTTTAATTTTCGTTAATTTTGTATATTTTATACATGACTATATCTACTATGTGTATGCGCATTGTGGACAAAATCGTTCGAGTCGTATTTGGACAGGAAGTTCCAAAAGTTACCCCCCTTTAGCTGTTCACGAGGAAAAGAAATTTTCAATCAACCAACTATAAAATCATTGATTTTCAAAAAGCATCGGGATTGTCTGGATGTCAAACTTCATCGACTAATTCGTTTGACCATTAAACACATAAATAAAGTAATTTTATAGAAGTATATATCGATATAATTATAAAAATGATGGTTCATCTTAGTCTTGAAAAATGCGAATTTTTCAATTCAAATACATGTATTTTTTTTTTTATGAAAAAAACCTATCGTTTAATTTTGGAAAAAATACTTTATTTATGTTGAATATGTTTATTCACCAATCAAGGGCCCTCAAGGGGCATGTACAATTAAAAACAATACAATCGTGATTATAACAAGAAATGACTGCATTGGGTGCAGTATTGACCTGATCCTCACTTGCAAGTGTTCTCAGCTAACAATCAAATTAAATTACTGGTATGGTTCATACAATGAAATATAAGCATCACATGCAATATAAAGGAAAACCAAACTGCTGTACGAGGGGTGATCAAAAAGTTCGCGAACTAAATGAATTACTTCCTTAAAAGAAATGAAATGAGGTTTCAGTGTTTATTATTTTTTAAAGTGGTCCTCTCCGATTTTAATGCACATCTGCCATTGTTCTGCCCATGCGCGAATCACGTGATCAAGGCGGTCACGTGACATGCTCCGTAGCGGTCTGTTCACAGAAGCTAAAAAAATTTCCGAGTCTCATATTTTTTACCATGCAAGTCATTTTTTATAATAAGAACAGTCCATCTGTCAGAAATTGCTAAATCTCGGCAATAGGATAGGTGGATAAGGATATCCCTTCCCTGAATTAACATGGTGACCATCACAACCCGAGTCCTCTGTCTTAGGAGCGTCGTTTATCCAATGTGGATAAAGTATGGGTGCCTTCTCTTTATCATATCTCATATGTTTAAAGTCTAAAGTAAACGATATTTTAGGGAATTAATAATTATATTATTGTTAAGAAATTCAACTATTTTTCCAATCGTAACTTGACGATGTTTCCTAACAAATTGCTCAACTACGGACACATCTTTTCCCCGACTTGCTTTCGCTGGGCAACAGAACAAACATTCTTTTTAACCATCTCCCTGCCTTCACTAAAATAATCAATCTAATTAATGATTGAACTTCTGGTAGGTCTATCGTTTTCATAAACCTTGTACAAATTATCATATTCTACTGCAAAGGAATTTCCAAGATATAACCTGATAACGTTAAACTTTACAGCTTTTCGTTTCTCGAGTAGGACTGAGTCAACCATTTTTGTCACAAGTCACCTACATATTGACGTCATTTTCACTTTGTGACGTCACAAACACGGAGCAAAACATTATTTAACATCTGTTATTTATAGAACATGTGTATGACTATACGTGTACCAAATTTCATGCTGATCTGAATTGTGGTTTTGTAAATATTGAGATAGTTCGCGAACTTTTTGATCACCCCTCGTACACTTCAATGAACAGACTAGGTTAAGAAGCAGTAGTTACAGTAAGCAAGTAATCATAAAATTACTGTCATAATGAAAGTATAACAAAGCAGATCAGTTTGTGGCTCTACAAATTATATATGGAGAAGTGGAGAATATATATATTGCTGGCCTGGCAGCATAGGGTACCAAGGGATGATGCCTTTTGAACAGTCTGGCAATATGTATTTCAGAAGAACCAGCTTGCTCGGTCTTGTACCCCAAGCAACCAAGACAGCTTACAGAAGGAAAACTTAACTTGTTGGCCTGACTGCCTTGGGTACCAAGGGACGGTGC
Organism: Saccostrea echinata; assembly: GCF_033153115.1. Taxonomy (NCBI): domain Eukaryota; kingdom Metazoa; phylum Mollusca; class Bivalvia; order Ostreida; family Ostreidae; genus Saccostrea; species Saccostrea echinata. The sequence continues at coordinate 15,648,338 of NW_026889758.1, forward strand.
CTTTAGAACAGTCTGATGGTATGGACTGTCAGTCTTGTACCCAAGGTAGCCAAGACAGCTTATAAAAGATCCTATTATATAACTTGAAATGTAATGCATGTAGCTGGTTGCAAACATGATCTTCATATTTTTTGGTAAAACTTTTAAACGACCCGTTTTGAATTTATAGCGGAAAATCACCCCTCCTCCTTTCTCCCTAAATCATGTTTCTCAAGCGTTTTTCAGACTTGGGACAATCAATTGCTATGAATGTACAATGACACATAAAAAAATTCCAAGTTTGAAAATATCATTTGCTTTAAAAGTGATATTGATATTTAATTTTATCAGAGTTTTTAAATGTAACGCGCATTTAAATGTAGATTTATAGGCAATTTTTTTTTACTACGACCCCCCCCCCCCTTTCCCACTTTTCTTTTTTTGCGACACAGACTATATTCGAGTTTGATGAAACATCGGATACATTGCAGATATATTTAGTCCATTGAATTTCTGAAGTACTAATTGTTAATTCGTGTATGCATATTAAATATTGACTATTAGTATGTTTTGTATTTAAGTAAAACTTACTTAGGATTTTATTCCCACGTGTCCAGTAACCGTACATGTATGTAGTCCATATATACACATTCATATTTCTTACCTGGATATGAAATTCAACTGACATTGAAATTTACCTTTATTTAATGAATTTTAATTCTATTTATTGCTAAAAGTGAACCCACAATGGCGTATGTTCAACTCTTTTGTGATATAAATGGAATATATTGTTTCTTAATATTTTCAAACAAAGGAGTGTGTGGGGATACCCCACCCCCACCCCATGCCGATATTGTATGCATACTTCCGTTTCTTCTATAGATAAAATGGAAATGTTGTATTCGTTCATATTAATTTCAGTGTATCAAACTTTAAATTCTTCATGTGTACAGAGATATATATAAAGCGTTTTGTTTTGATTCGAGGAAATGCGAACCGACACTGTTCACAGTGACAGAAGGTCGGACAGTTTGCTACATTGAGATATTCATGAATTCAAATAATTTCTGTAAACAATAATTCTTTTTCACTTTCGATACTTACTATTATAGTATTCAGTTCTCGAGTTCATCAGGTCGGTCTGACTGTAAATGTATCAGTGACTGGTCCGACTTAGTTTTGATGATGGTGACAATGCCAAATGAACTTGCTTTATATCTGGTCTGAAAATAATTTAATGTATCTGATATTTCAGGCATGTGTCCTTGTTTTCCTAATTTTTCTTTTTTTTCTTTTTTTCTTTCATTCTTTATTTATTTATTTTTGCTTATTAAAGTTGATATAAAATTTATTTAGTGTTCTGATAAAATATAAACCTAATGTTGCTAACTCCTTTTTAATCTTCTTTATTTGAATAGAACTTGCATAGATAAAATATGTCAAGAATTTTTGATAGATTAACCGATTAATCGGTCGGAACGTCTTGCGGTTAACCGATTGGAAATTGATTATTCGATTGCCATCCCTAGTAAATATAAATTACTATGTGAATTTAGAGAATTTTTGTGAGCATTTTCAATTACATAACTGCTGATATTCAAAACCTGAGGATCGGACTACTTAATTACATCAGCATTATTCGTAAATTTGTTTATACTTAAATTGGACGGCAGCAATTTTGAGTTATCTTTCTTTGTATCTTGACCTGAATCGTAAAGTATAGTAGCTTGGATTTTGAATACTTTTTAATTGCTTTGTTACAGGCAAAACCTTAGTGACTAAACTTTGGAATTTATTTAGTTAAAAATTTCCTTAGAAAAGCAAGATTTGTTTGATTTAGTATCGTGGAAGGGAACATTTACTACAGACAAGATAAAGCGCTTCTTCTTGTTGTTAGTTCTTATTAGTGAATGAAAAATCTTCATCTATACTTCCTTAATCACTCACTGAAAAATGTGAGGGAATTGTTGTCAATATGTATCTATTGTTGACTTTTGATGAGGTGAGTCAGATATTGGTTGACCGAGGCCGAACAGGTCCGTATAGTCACAAGTAAACCGAATTCAAAAGTCAATAAGCGTTTTATTATAAATAATCAGGAATTTTACAACCTTTTTGACACGCCATTATTTGACTCCAACAAATTAAAACATTTTTAATATAATATGTAGTGTAACAACACATAATTATTTTTCAACAGTTTAACAACTGTGTTTACTGGATTTACAAAATTGATCAAATTTCGTCATCTTTATCACTGTAATTTTATTTATTCTAATAAACTAATGAATTTTGGACTTTAAAAATGGTATCCATTTATAGTTTTACATCACCATAATAATGTGTTCAGTTGAAAGAACAGGAAATGCAAGAGCACTTAGGAGGATTTTGTTTCAGATGATTAATATTTAGGTAGTGTTCGTTTAAAATTGAAAATTTTGAATGCAACAGACAAATTTATAATGAAGCATACGTTTTCTAAGATTTATTTGCATTTTCTGGAGACAGGAATGTATAAAGGAATGTAAACTTTAAGAATTCCCATTCAGTCTCCTTATTGTACAATGTAACAAGTAGAAAATTATCAAAATTTTAAGATAAAGGTACATCAGAATCAATTTAAATCGAATTGAGTCCCTTTACGAAGTATGTTAGAGGTGAATACAACGAGTAGTGATATATCTCATAAATTCAGTGAAGAAAACAAATCATCATAGAAAGGATCAGGTGCCTAGAAGGACTAAACATCTCCTGTTGACCGGTTACAATCGCAGTTCAATTCAACACGCAAATATTTACCTTTTCAAAACAGCATTTATTTCACAATTAACATACGATTTAATTTGTTTAAAAATGTGGATTTCGTGAAATAGCACTTGTACCGTAGACATTTACATACGGGTAACACAACAATTAACAGGAATAATCTAAACATCTTATATCTGTATAATGGCAACTTATCAATATACAGTAAGTGATGCATTGCACTAAAACTTCATGGTGCGTCTTTTAAAGGCGTCTTTGAAACTTTTCCATGTTTGTCGTTTCTTTTTAGGAGAAACTGCTGCTGAGTAGGCTAACTGAAACACTTCATCAAGCCCTGACCCATCTATAGAGCTGCACTCTAGATATTTCATAGCTCCCCACTTCTTGGCACATTTCTTTCCTTTAGCCGTACTGATACAGTCGTCCGTAATGTCCACTACAGAATGGCGTAAGTCTGTGTGTGTCCCCACAATGAAAAACGGGGTGTCAGGTTTGAATTGTTTAATTTCTGGAATCCACTTCTGTTTAACATTTTCAAACGAGTCACTGTCATAGACTGAGAAACAAACGACAAACACATCTGTATCGGAATACGCCAACGTTCGTAGACGATCGTATGTTTCCTGAAATCAGAACAAGAATATAATATAAAGTCTTACCGACTTAATTGTTTAAATAACTTTCCATGACCAAAAATTATATATATATATATATATATATATATATATATATATATATATATATATATATATATATATATATATCAATCAATAAAATTGACTTTTCCCAAACACAGCATTGATTTAACCATTGCAAATTTATAATCGTCATACTGAAGAGCTTAGCAGCTTACCTGACCAGCAGTGTCTAGTACACAAAGTTGGTGTGTGTCTTCTCCATCTCGTACATCAACTGTAATATGTCATTTAAAAAAAATGATCAGTAATACTTTTCACTCAAGTCAATGAAAACTAATCTGTAATGGTCAAATAACTATAAATATATAACGTATGCCATTGACGGAGTAAGAAAGACCCTAGTTCCTCATATCAACTGTCTATTTTCTGAGACAAAGTCAATGAGGGGAAACCAGAATCTTGCTGACTCACGAGGATCAAAATTTGTCTGTTCTCAGTCATCGTCAATGTAAACTTTTCAACCAAACTTGGCACAGAGTATCCTTGGGTGAAGGTGTAATATTTTAATCTTTCAGTGAACTTTCACATGTAAATTTTAAAACCATTATATAAAAAATTCTTATCCATAAAATTCAAATCTTTTTAGCGAAAAAACGAGGGCGCTTTTGATTGGCATTGTTCTGTCACATGAAATTTTAGCATTCTTTTGATGTATCGGGTTCCTGTGAAATAGGAAAGGGACATATTTTCCCGATATTTGTATTTTGATTTGCTAAAAAAGAACTTGAAAATCGGCTAGATGGTACAAAATGTTACATTTTTAAACACGTTTTTCTAAAAATTTGCCATCTCTGGGTCATCTCTCCATGATTTTGAAAAGTTATTTGTGTGCATTTTAATTCAAAGAAACAAACAAACATTTGTAAAAAAAAAAATGGAGAGAAGACCCAGAGACGATAGAAAATTAACTTTTTCCAAAAAAAAATTCCAATGTGTAAATGCGATGCTTCATTGTCGCTTTAAAAAATAAAAGGTGTATGTAGCGGTGATAGCTCAGTAGTAAGCGTTACCTGTCCAGTGCAACGAAAAGAAATAGTTTTGGTTCGAGCCTCGCATGGAGCGTTAATATTTTTTTTGTGTAAACAATTAATTGATTTGTCAGTGTAATTTCTGACTGATTTATTTTCAAATAGATAAATTCTGGTTCTGTTGCACCGAAAGCGAAAGCAATTCTTCCAACCTATTGATACTTTAATATATACATGTACTTGTAATTGCATTTAACAGTACCCTATAGGTGTTTATTATTTATTTGAGGCGTTAATAAGTTTTACATGTAGTAATTATTAAGATAAGCGGACTGACATATTAAATTTGACAAAGTATTTCAAACTAAATGTAACATTTTCCCATCACAGGCACTTGGGGTCTGGACCCCCCCCCCTTTTCCATTTTTTTTCTTTTTAAATATGGGGTCAAGTCACCTTTTTACTATTTTTGTATTCTAATATGCACTATATGTTATCAGTAATGTAACTCTTTTGTCTCTATATGCTGTTTTTAAATATACCGTTTTCGACTGATACATAAAAAGAGAGAAGGCTTGCAACTCTTTTCTCGTCGTCTGCCTCACCTCGCTTAAACTTCGCCTGATTATTTATCTAAAGCATAAGAACACATGGAATATGCATACATCAATAAATTTGTTACACATTCTTCTTCCTTTTCATATTTCCATTTAATTTCTATGTGCCCCCGATTTGTAAATATTTCGATTAAATCAACCGCATCTAGGGTAAATTTTGTTGATGTGCACTAGCTGGGACGGAAGTGCAATAACGGTAACTCTAATTTTACAAATGTTCTGTATTAAATAAAAATTCCAAGCTTTGAAATAAAAATATTGAGAAATTTGGTTGTCTAAGTCGTATGTTGAATGTTAATCTTCATCCATTAGAATCTGCTAGTTAGAGTTATCTTATACACAAAACTTACCGTTACATATATTATGAAGCGAAAATTCGGGATATTTTTCCCTCTTTCATTTAATGTTCCGAATGACATTACACTTAATGATGACGCCCGAAAATATCGGACACTTCCGTCCCAGCTAGTGCACATCAACAAAATTTACCCTAGATGCGGTTGATTTAATCGAAATATTTACAAATCGGGGGCACATAGAAATTAAATGGAAATATGAAAAGGAAGAAGAATGTGTAACAAATTTATTGATGTATGCATATTCCATGTGTTCTTATGCTTTAGATAAATAATCAGGCGAAGTTTAAGCGAGATGAGGCAGACGATGAGAAAAGAGTTGCAAGCCTTCTCTCTCTTTATGTATCAGTCGAAAACGGTATATTTAAAAACAGCATATAGAGACAAAAAAGTTACATTACTGATAACATATAGTGCATATTAGAATACAAAAATAGGAAAAAGGTGACTTGACCCCATATTTAAAAAGAAAAAAAATGGAAAGGGGGGGGGGGTACAGACCCCAAGTGCCTGTGTTTCCCATGTGCGTAACTTTGTAAAGTATGTCCAGCTGTGGTCAGCCGACCAAATCGTAGACATTTAAACTATAAATGTTTCGTACGCCTTATTCCTGCAGATCACACGCCAAACACGCCCATCTTCTTTAATCTATAAGACTAAGAGTTATTCGTATGCCATTCTAAATCAATTTTTAAACATGATTTATAGTCATGAATTCAGATGCACGAGTGTAGACATTGCAAAAATAACTTTTAACCAAAATTCAAAACTAGTTATCACTTATATATTATGTTTGAAAAATATAATAGTTAAATGAAACTTTATAATGAAGCCTTTACATGAAGCACATATGTTATATAGAGTAAGTGTTTAAAACATGATACATGTAAATGCTTCTGGTATCGCTAAAAAATGAAGTAAAATAACTTTTTTTTTTAAAATTTGAATTTGATATGCTATACACGAACAGGAATATTTTAACTCGATTCTCCAAATCGATATCGCAGATTTCGCCAACACCAAATATTACACCATCGAGAGGAAAAATAAAATGGAAAAAAAAAATATGCATTATTTTCCTTGTTTCCACAAATATTTAACGATTTGTATTTGTGATGGAGACTGTATTTCCTTATGTTATAAATTACAAGTAAACAACACATAATGGAGTATTCTGCATTGCTTAACTAGTTCCTGGTAGTTTTGCTTGAATTGCAATATTTTTGTATATTCTGAAAAAGTTGATCGAAAATTTTCTTCTTCCTCAAAAATAGACAAGCATATTGAACATCAACATCTTAAAATTTATACATGAGTCATATCCTCATTCGGTACTGTAAATATTAAGCAAACGAAATTAATAAAAAAAAAATAATCAAAAAATAGTTTTAAATTTCGTTGACTTCAATGTCATATAATATCTGTGTATTTCGGTGCCAAATCAGATAATAATAAGCCTATCAAATAGCTCAGATTTCTTCTCTGGTTTGATATATATATGATACGTAGTGTTGTGTAAGTACACAATAGTAACATAATTCTTCTATGATCTCATCACTTAACAGACGAGTCATTAATGACTTTTTACGTGAGACGCCCTCAGATCTGAATGAATGACTTACACTGTACACAAGTCACTAGGACGCACCATATATCTGTTATTTCATCTTGCCAACAACGTAAAAAAGAATTTATTTTTTGCTCAAGGTAAAAACTTGACTATATCATAAATTTTATTAGCTACAGAGGTATAAATAATCTCGTCTGTTATAATCAGTGGACAGAAATTCCACCGACAAATAAAAAGATTAACATCGTATTTTTATTGGTGAATTTTTTGTCATGCAATGTTATTTAAACTATTTGTCAACTGACATATAAGATTTATTGTTGCTTTAATTATATTCCTAAGTTTTAAGCTCAGGAACGCGTTCATTCAATGAAAAAGTTATATTTATTTTGATTTAATAAGACAGTCAAAACAAATATTTAGTGGTCGTTTTATAGTTAAAAAGTCCTTTGGATGAAAAAGAATGTACACTAAATTCAGATTGATTACATATACATTTTATTCAGACTACAAGTCTTTGTTATTAATGATAGACAAATGTTTAATATGTAAAAATCGTGGTTTTAACTGACAACAGTGAACGAAATGACAATATGAAAGCTCCATTTTTCTTTTTCTTTTTTTCAATATAAATTTTTCTCAGTATAATAATATTCCCCACCTCAATCTATAAAAAGAATAAATGAAATATATATTTCCAAATGGAAAGCTGAGGAATGTCTAATTGCCGTTTACAGATAAAGACGAGACAAACGGAAATTGTGACCTTGAATGAACTTTCTGGGCTATTTACATGTACATATAAACTGTTGACTAATAAGTCAGGAAGTGTACCACGATACATATCATACTACGTGTGTGATATGTACATTCCGTTTGTTGAAGTAGAGATAAGATTCACAAGGACAGACTGAATAAGAGAAAATAATTTTCTCAGGATTGCAAAGATTTGGTTATTCCTCGAATATGTTGGGAAATACACGTAAAAATGCAACAACTGTTTTATTTAAACAAAATTTGATGGGAAAAAAATCAACGACTTTAATATTTTGAACTAAATTTGATGGGAAAATATACGTGTACATGTATATCCTTAAATGTGTACTATGAAATGACGTTCTTCCAGCAAGATGAACGTCCTTGCGTGTAAGTTGTCTTCCGGTCGGTAACAATATAATTAAGGGTATGATAGGATTGATATGAATTAGTCTTACAAATAAGCACAGTGACATGGACTGTTGTAGCGGATACCCTCAGAAATGCGCTCCTTAAGAAATGCATAATCGACACACCTGTGAAATCATTTAGAATTTACCTGCACAGCATTCAACGAAAGACATTAGAAACCGTGACAAAAGTTGTTTGCTTCAGGTGCAAAACAGACAATAAAATTGCATAATAAAACAGCTTTAACCCAAAGGGCCTAAATATGTCTACAGAAGTACAGTTTACACAACTGCTGGTGAATAAATCTGATATTTTCAGCTCATTGGTTCAGTACAATTTTGCATATGATTAATTTTTGTTTATTACGTAACTTTTTGACATTTTGGCAACACTGTCAATCGATGACATCTTCATTTTGTTTTCAATATCATTAGAATTTATTACTTCAGGGAGTTTTTTTAATTCAGTTTTTTCAAATAAAAATATATCTCTTGTTGTTAATCTCAGTGTTAATCTCAGATTTTCAGTTTTCTTCTGCTTTAAATAAAATGATTGCTAAAACTTTTAAAATTTCTTTTCAGGAAAAAAAATTATTTGAATTAAAGAAACTTTTCTTACTAAAACTAGAGAATATTATTTTTGGTGCAAAAAAGAATCTTATGATACGTGTTTTACGTCTTCCCAGTTTGAGATATTGATACGTGAGCTTGTTTGAAATTGAATGGACACAGTTTGTTTTAAAATAAATAATATTTCTCAATAACACAATGCACGGAAATGACTATGATCAAGCACTATTAAACATGGACTAATCCATGATCAAATATAGAAACTTACGTTAAATATTTTAGCCCCAAATTCAAATCAATCTTATTCTGATCTTGATTCATTTTGAACAATGTTAACTCAATATCATAACATAGTTGTAATAATTAAAATCTCAATTTTTTGAATTCATTCTCTCTAAACTTACTTGTGTAATTTTCAAAGCAGGTTGGTTGGTAGTCTGAGAGTATTTTCCCTAGAGTGTACCTCATCATCATGCTGGTTTTGCCCGTGCCCCCGTCCCCCACGACACAACATTTCGGCACTCTTTCTTTCCTGCGTAGTTTTACTTCAGACTCTTGTAAGGAGGAGGATGAAGATCGTTTGTGTTCCTGGTGATCACAGTAATCTTTCATATTTACTCAGCAAAAGTCTAAAGTGAACAGATTCAAGTTTTCTGCTTAAATGTTCATTCTTCCAAAACTGAGGTTAAACAGTGATGCACTGTTTTCCAATATCACACCTCGTGAAACTTGAGAGCGAATTAATAATATGACTCTGAAAAACAGTCACTGTTGCATTGAGGAAATTCACGCCCACGTCAATAAGCGGAAGAATATCCGGAAATTCTTATGTCTTAGTGCAAAGGACTACAATAAGACAATGGTTCAGTCAAGAAGATTAATAACGATGTGGTGAAAAGTCACTGGTTCAGTTGTGTAGGAATATGCCTCAAAAAGAAAATACCTGTCATATCATCATATAACCGCGCGATGAATGCCTGTCGCGGTAATGATGGTTTTTAATGTTTATAAAATAAAGTCATTGTGACATTTACGGCTGAATTATTTTGTGAAGTTCTACTTGCGAGATTAAATGTTTTTGCTGAATTAAATTCCATGAATTGTTTTTATAGCATTTTGTTGTAGCTAATAAAATTTGCATAGCAAATTTGAATGACTAAAAAAATTGTGAATGAACAAAACTTGTGTTTTGAGAACAAAATTACGTGTGTTTTTTTTTAAACAAATATCATTACGGAACATTTCTAATATATTTACTACTCATTACAGACAAATCTGTGATTCATAAATGTAGTATGTTAGATTTAGTGAAATATCTGATCGAAGATTGATATGTACATGTATTTTTATCATATGCATCCTTGTCACAAGTTAAAGACTTGTTTCTTAGGTACAATGAAGCGCATTGAAGTGATAAATTTTCCGTTTGAATGGAACATTTTGAGCTTTCTTTTGAACGTTGATTGTCACATAATGACACGCCCATTTCTTTAGAGAGGAAAAAAGATGTGTTTGTGAAACACTGATTCCCCCGTATGGCAACTTATAGCAAAGGTTAAACTTTCTCAAATGCAAATAAAATATGTTGGTACCCAAAGTAAGGTCTTGTCTTGAGGAATAAACCAGTGAAATGTGAAAGCCCTAGCAGCAACCATTGAATAGATATGAAAAAGGTTAAAGTTTTTTCAAAAGTATGTCAAACATCAAGGTCAAATGGTCAAAATTAATGGTGCCCAAGGAAAGGCCTTCTCCCAAGAAATACACAGGTGAAATGTGAAAGCCGAAGCACCAATCGTTCAAAAGTTATGACCAAGGTTAAAGTTCCAAAAGTAGGCCAAACTCCAAGGTCAAGGTCAAAGGGTCATTGGTATCCAAAGAAAGGTCTTGTCACAAGGATTACACATGTAAAGTACGAGAGCTCTAGCATCAACCGTTCAAAAGTTATGGCCAACGTTAAAGTTTTTTTTAAAGTAGGTCAAACTCCAAGGTCAAGGTCAAAATTGTTGGTATCCAAAGTTAGATCTTGTCACAAGGATTTTACATGTGAAGTGTGAAAGCCCTGGCACCAATTGTTCAAAAGTTATGGCCAAGGTTAAACTTTGGTAAAATTTTGCAAAACTGGGTCAAACTCCAAGGTCAAGGTCAAAGGTCAAATATGGTGGTACCCAAAGAAAGATCTTGTCACAAGGAATACACTGAATCTTCGATATGGGGGCATAAAAAAAACCGGTCAAATGGTTCATTTGAATACCAGTAGAACATGTATTCTATAAATACAATAGCCAATCAGATTGGCAGTCTACATAGACACCGAGTAAACACGTGTTTGACCGGTACACATATGATAACTTCAATAAACAGAATAATTTCATAATTATGTACATATTCGTTGCAATACATTATTTTTATAGAAGCGGTACGTTTTTAAAAAGGAACATTTCTTTAAATGTATTTTTATGAAAATATTCTAATTAAAAGATTTTAAAAATTACAGTGTTTAGAAAATCTGTGATTCTCCATTATCTTCATATCAGAATTGTCATTCTTCATCATTATAAGAAAACATGTACATTGAGAAAGTGAAGATTACGAACAGAAAAAAAAAATTTGCTATGTCGAAAAAAATCTACAAACAATGCAAATCCGTAAACAGGTACGTAGAACTTGTTTTGCGTATCGAATCAACTTGGAGACTTATACTCCATATGGAGATGATAATACATGTAGTATATTGCTTCCTAAATAAGGGAAGTGAACAATAGAGAAGTTAAGGTTATCACTTTTATCATAAAGTTTTGTTGCTAGTTTGCCATTATTTTCTTTTTTTAGTATAATATCCAAATATGGAACAGGTTTGTCAGACACTGTTGTGTCTTTTATTTCGAATTCAACTGGATGTATCGAATCAACCTAAGAATGACAAAGGATATTGTTAATTAATAAAACGTCGCCGATATATCAAAATGTCGAATTGTGGAAGTATTTTGAATAAAGTCTGTTTTATATGAATAAAAAAAAATAGATCTGCTAATAACGGGGCGCAATTAATACCCAATTTAAAAGGGAATCATTTAAAGGTATACCATCAACAGATTGTTGGAAGACTTGATCTCCAAAAACTACATACTAGATGTTGTCAATCAGAAACTCAAGCATCTTTTTAATATCAACTTCAGAGTTGATATATCTTGTGTGTATAATCAGAATGTTTTTCTAATAAAATAATTTTGCAGATGACCAATGACAAGGTATTTGAATTTACAAGTTCCATCTCGAATGAAAAAGCAGCTGTTTATTTTGTCAAAAAGAATGGAGTTTAATTTATCGTGGAAAATGGTTGTACATATATTACGTATCCAAAAGTCGAAAGTTTTATGCTATTGATTTTGGTAAAATTTTGTGATTTCAATTTTTCTAAAATACCTTGGAGTTTTTAAGTATCCTCATCTGATTAATACAACTTCTCGAATATGTCGTTGTACAATGCTCCTGAATATTCTCCTTCACTGCTGTTAACATTTTTGGAAGAAGTAAAGACAGAGGGTAAAATATTTACTACAACCCGCTATGTATCTTTGTGTATAAAGATTTTTATGTAATTTTCGAATCCAGTATAGAAGATAAGAAGATATAAAATGTAATATGATTATGCACATACGAACATAGAACACACACACACACAAAACAAATTACTGAAATCAGATATTAAATGGGATGTGTTCTTACGCAAATGAAAACAAAAAAATATTAAAACTGAAAAGATAGTGAAAAGACAGTATAGCGAACAAAAAAGATGATTTTGAGTTTATTTAAGAATTCATACTAAAATTAAAACATTGAAAGCACGTCTAAAAAGATGGGTTTTCGAGTCCACTTTAAAGATACTAAGAGAATGTTGAATAAAGATAAATTAAAATTTTCCAGTATATGGTAGCGCCACGTCAAACCTATTCATACCATATGAAGAAAACAAAAATACAAGGGAATGAAGAATCCTTTTATATCAATGTTCGCCAATTTGAAAGAAATCACCGTTTTCAATGTCTATTTTCAAAAGAGACACAAAAAAAATACAAAACATGAAACATAAGTAGAAAAAAGATAAAATTTACACAACAAAAAAAGCAAAAGTAAAACAATGAAAAAATATATATTATTTAAACAAAGAACTGTTAACGGAGTAGGATCAGTCCAAAGAAAATAATTAAGTGTATAAGTGAACAGAACAAAGATATTATAATACTTAATTATACACACTTTCACTTCTGATAAAGTCTCATATTCAATACAGTTCCAAAGGAAGATAACTGCTATAACCGAAATACATCAGGATATGAAATTATAATAACGGCATCAGCCAAGACGACAGATAAATGTATTCTCATCTTATTTATTTATTTTTTATGCAAGTGTTTTTCGTAAAGTAGGGGTTTATTTCCCAATACCTGCTGATATTAAGCTGAACTGGGGATGTGATTGTATATATTGTCTCAATAGTGAGTTAAAATCGAGTTTAGGTACAACCTCTTATTAAAATTACTACCTCTGAGTTTTTCAAATTGGCCGCATTTAAATCCTAGTTTTTGTATATACATGTATTGTAAAAATTTTCTAATTTTCACGACCTTAAGTTAAGTAATTGTTGCCATAAAGACCAACATTCTAATTTCATCAATAACTCATCAGACACACGTCGTTTACCTCAATATAAATAGTGTTCCAAATATCATTAGAATGTATGGGGTATATAGTCATTAAATAAAATACTAGTACATGTAGTAACATTAAATCATTTCATATATTATTAATTCAACATTTTAGATAATGTATCATAAAAAAAAAAATCAATAATTTCTGGGAACACTACATAAAAATTGAGAGAACAAGTAAAAAATACACTTCTTAAAGATAAATTCGAAGAAGAAAAAATTAAAGGTAGTAATTTCTGTATGATTGCAACGACTACATCAATAAAGTAGGAAATCTTTCAAGCCCACAGTGTGCAAATGTGAATGTGATGGTACCTTTTCAAACTATACATAGAGGTGTAGTCATGGACATCGATCATACAATAGACCAAATATACATGTTGTCTCTTTTGATTCACCTTTGCCTTCTTTAAGAAAAAAAAAAAAAAAAAAAAAAAAAAAAAAAACAACTAGGCTTTCATCACATTTCCACTCAACTTTACTCGGTTCCCTTGAAATTTTGGAATGGACTATTTGAAGAAGCTAAAGCAAGTCCATATACTTAAATTCTTCAACTGCAGAATCCAAGCTAGTGTTTGTGATTATGGATGTGTTGGAGGATAATTCCAACTCAACTCGTTGGTTCCTTAAACTTAAATTTGCCAATAAAGGAGTAGAAGATGTTGAATATCTAAAACAATATCCCCATAAGTGATCTTGCTCTTCTTCTTCATCTAAAGTCCCGCTGGACATTACTGATGATACTAATATATTCGAAAATATAATTTTTCAATTGGCGATAGAACTTCATTTCTTTTATGAGTTCTGTTAAGGATTATGCAAGATGTTAGGCTAAATATGCAAGGGAAGAACTGAACACTGTCAGAATGGATTAAGTGTTTTAGAATTATATTCAAGAGTCGTATTAGAAAGTTAAATGGCAATATACGAACCATCTAACCTTCTGCTTTCACTAAATCGGATGTGATTAGAGATTTAGAAAGACGACACGAACAACATGTTACGGTTTCAGCAGACAATGTCTTTGTTTGTAAGGCTCATCATTATAATTTTATTTTAGATGAACTTGGTTTAAATTCCAAATCTCTGGAAATCCAACTTATACCCACATTTCACTTTTTAAGGATGATATTCTTCAAAATCACATTTCATTGTAAAATAATTTTAATATTCCAGTCAACAAAGGTGAATTCGATCTACACTACCTTTACTGGATTCCTAAACTTCATAAACATCCTTACAAAGATACATTACTGGGTCCAGCAAATGCTCTATCATGCCGCTATCTTTATTCCTTACAAAAATATTAACCCCTGTAAAGGAGAAACTTCAGACGTACTGTGCTAAAGCATATTCTAGAAGTGGTGTAAATCAGATGTGGATTCTCAAAATTTCTAAAGAACTTTTAGAAAAATTTAAAATCTCCAGTTTTTTCTAAAGTCAATATCGTCAAAACATATTACTTTTCTATACTTAATATAACTCTTCCTCATGGTAAATTAAAAACTAGTCTTTTTGAATTTTCGTATTTTGTGATTGGTCATCAACAAAATTACTTGGATTCTACACACAAGTACTCTGAAGTTGATATCAAAAGATGCTGGAGTTCCTCTTTGACAACATTTATGTAGTCTTCGGAAACCAGGTCTTTCCAGAAACCGTTGAAATTCGATGAGCACTAATTGTGCTCCTTTATTAACCGACTTTTGTTATATTCCTATGAAGCAAAATTCATCCAAAAACTTCTAAATAGAAGAAGAAAACCTTACTGTGTCCTTCAGCTCTACATTCAGATATATTAAAGATGTTTATCAATTAACATTAAGATATATTAAAGATGTTTATCAATTAACAATAGTTTCTTTCATTCATGTTTCGACTCGATATATCTCAGTGAACTTAAAATAAAAGCACTACAGAGTCTGCCACACCTGTTTCATATTTGGATGTTTTACTGACTATAGACGATAAGGGCCAACTAACAATTAAATTGTATAACAATATGAGATGACTTAGCTTTTCCATCGTCAACTTTCCTTTTTTATGTATAGGTAGTAATATTCCGCATATCAACGCATAAGATGTTTATGTCTCCCAAATTATTTGATACTCAAGAGAATGCTCTGAGTACGATTAATTTTAAACCGAGGCAAGCTACTGACAGATAAGGTGATGTTACAGCGTTTTCAACAACCTCGCTTAAATCAGCATTTCATAGATTCTATGGTCGTTATAATGACCTTGTTAACAAATGTAACCTATCATTGGGTCATATTTTGGGTGGTGTGTTTCATACCAATGCTCTGAGTACGATTAATTTTAAACCGAGGCAAGCTACTGACAGATAAGGTGATGTTACAGGGTTTTCAACAACCTCGTTTAAATCAGCATTTCGTAGATTCTATGGTCGTTATAATGACCTTGTTAACAAATGTAACCTATCATTGGGTCATATTTTGGCTGGTGTGTTTCATACCGATTGTTAGGCCTTTATTTTCATACTAAAGGAATTGACTTCGAAATTGTCCGTCTTCCTGATCTATACAAAGGGCTCAGGGCGGGTGTGTCTGGTCAACAGAGCATGCTTACTCCTCCTAGGCACCTGATCGTACCTCTGGAATTTCCGTGTTCGATGCCCTGCGCACAGATTTATATTGTTTATAGATTTTTTTTTAGATCGATCGCTGTTTGTTATCTTCACTTTTTTCACTGTATCAAATTCAGATAAGCATGTGGCCCATGGGCCTCTTATGTTTGTATTTCATATAATGAATTTCCTACCAGTCTGAGGTATTCAAAGTTCACAGGGTTGCATACAATCAGGTGACCGTTTAGGCCCATGGACCCTTTGTACAATAACTTTTTCGTGCGTAATTGGTCCTCAGAATGAAAACTAAAATTTCGAAACCTTATTGCAGATGTACAGGAGACAATAGATCATATTCCTAAAAAAGTGGATACTGCTTAATTATTAAATGTAGGTGAATACAAGGATTTTTTGGTAGGAAAATGTCGGTTTACGGCCTCCTATTGGCCAACCAGATGAAAACTCCAAATCCCTAATGCGCATCTTCAGGGCACCTCCAATCACATTCCTAAAGATAAGTTGACTACTGCTTAAAATGTAGGTGTAATTCTTGGAGTATTGTTCTTGTAGCAAAATTGTTTTCGATTCTAAATTGGCTCATCATATGAAAATGAAATCCCCATATCCTTATTGCTCATATGCAGGACACAACCAATTATATTTCTAAAGATGAATTGGCGTCTACTTAAAATGTAAAATGGGATACATGAACGGATGGAGATAATAAAAATATATCTGAACTTTCTTAAGAAAGTGGGGATAAAAAAGGATGTGTAACTTTTGTATTGCATAGATTCCGATGGATTTATACATATATCTATAGTCTGATACCGAACATAAAATACTTTGTTTCTTAAAACAAAGTGTTCACTTAACATAAGGAGCTTAAGGTATTATGTCGAATAATACACCATTTATTTAATACCAAACAGGATCTATGTATAGTTAGATGACATGAGAAGAAAAGTTTACGACTCTGTACATTACAGGGAATTAAGTGTGAACTCCACGTCCATCACACAAAGGTAAATATCAAATGGGCATTTAAATTTGAAGTATGTCAGGACAAAATGTTTACGTTAAATTAAAGAAGTCTTTCACTGAACGAAGACAGTTTTTAAAAGTTCAATAGTAAATGTTTATACTTAATAATGTTATATGAGAAAATGTATTTTATATTTAACTTGACACATAGAAATAATACCTCTCAATTTTTAATATTGTCTGACGTCGAATTGTCATGATAAAAAAAAAATCGGGGAAAAGAGTCGAGTGATTGGTACATGTATACCTTGTTAACTTTCTGTGATTTTAGTAGACATTTAAAGCCAAAAGATTTTTATTTCTCTTATTATTTCTTTGTATCTGAAATATTGATATCGCTCTTCTAATAGTTTTGTTAAAAGCATTTCTAAACTATCAATCTATTTCATATGCAATAAAGTAAAGTGAAGTAATATTTTTTATTTTAATTTTTTTTCAACATAAGTGGGAAAAAACCAGAAATTCTACACAGAATGGAAAATTCAAAAGCTTTGGCAAGAACATTAAGATGATAAACAATAGAAATGCCACAGTCCTTAACTATACCTATATTCCCGAGGATTATATTTTGTGGATTGCAAATGAACGATTGTACGAAATCAACAAGCCCACTGTGGTGATTCTTATACTGTTGATACTCTTTGGAATGTTCGGGAATCTCCTCGTTATCTACGTTTTTGGATTTCGTTTGCAGAAATCAACTGTGCACACATACATAATAAGTTTGTCTGCATTTGATACTTTGACTTGCCTTTTATTAATTTTCGAGGTATTTGATAAACGTTTCCCCATGTATAGCGGGAACTTCCCAGAAATCTGCAAAGTAGTCCGATGCTTAGAAGTGTTTGCCAATGGATGTGCCAGTCTTATTATGGCAAGCATTGCTTTCGATCGCTTCTACAAAGTCTGGAAGCCGTTCAAGAGACTGTCTATAAGAACAGTTAAAAAAAGCATATTGGGAATAGTGATAACAATGGTGGTTCTCAGTTGGCCCATGGCAATCTTTCACGGACCAGAAACAGTTTCAACTATTTATACCACAATAAGAGGAACAGACTGTGCTGACGACGACCGCTTTAAAGGATCTGTGTATACCGGAATTTATTTCCTTGGTCTATTCGTCATTATTCTCTCTTGTTTAGTAGAAATTGTTGTCATGTATCTTTTAGTGTTTATAAATATTTTAAAATGGAAACGTAATGTAATTGGTGAGAATATTCCAACAACCTCGAACAATTCCAGGCAATCTTCTTACTCTTCAAAACAAATAAGCAGATGTGTAAAGCAAAGTAAAAGAAATAGGCAATCAACAAAAAGGGATTCTATTTTCGATAATGACGATTCGGTCAAAAGACACGATTCCCTAAATAAACCTGATCACAAGAAAAGAAATATCTTCAAACTAAAAAAGGAAAATGATGTGTTTTCTGATCTTACAAAAAGCATATCTGCCTTCACAATATGCAATAGGGATGAATCTAACTTCAGCACCTCAAACGAACATGAAGCAGAAAGGGGGTCTAAGAGAAAGACAGAAATAATGGATACCCCTATACATACCCTCGCTGACCCGCAAAATTCAAACGCAATAGAAAATAAAATGCGGAACAGAGACAGTTTCTATAAACCCAGATACATGGTTCGTCGACAGAGTGGGAGGGTCAAGGTTAAACTCGGTTCTACAACCGCCATGTTTAGTTTGATAGCATTGGTATATATACTTAGCTATATTCCAACTATAGTTGTAGAAAGCATAAACGCCTTAAGTCCTATAAATGAAGAACAACTTTCAATGACTACAAGAAAAACCATCGTACTTTGTAACTCGGCCTATTTCGTAAATATTGCCATCAATCCCGTTATATATGGCCTCTTTAACAAGTTCTTTCGTAATGAAGTGATACATATCGTAATAAGCAAAGCAAAATAAATGTGCATTTTACGTTCGAGTGCCTTTGATGTATGATTATATTTGTTTGATTATATTTGATATATGATTATGATATTAATGTTTTTTCTACGCTTCTATGCATGGTAAAATACAGTTTTTATTTTATATATATATATATATATATATATATATATATATATATATATATATATATATATATATATATATATATATATATATATATATATATATATATATATATATATATATATATATATCAAAAACAACCGTATTATAAATTGTAATAAAAAGACAGCATGACATGACTTATTGGTACTTATACTAAGTTTCTACATTTTTCTACATCTTTATGTGTTTTATAACCATAAATTCATAGTTTTCCTGAAAGAATTTAATAAATACATGTTAAATGAATAGAATCAATTTGATTTATACATGTACATTATGAACAAACGTCGGTGTTCAGTTTCAGCTGCTCTGTTCGATACAAAAATGTTCTAGCTGCAGTCAGAATAAAAAATGTATTGTGCAAAAGGCTTCCATGTAATGCCACAGTGATACACATTGACTGTCACATGTCCATGTCATGGCCATTATAGTTTCCATACATTTTCATCAGAATACCGTATAACTAATATTTATTATCCAAGTTGTTCTCCATACTTTGAAGCTTATTCAGTAGGTTTTACCGTGCTTTCAGAAATCAGACTTGGCGTAGCAATTGATAAGAGCAGTCGAGTGTTTCACAGCTCACATTTCTACTATATATAAATTATGTATCGTTAATATTTAAGATGACTAGAGTATATTTATTCTGGGTAAGTTTATTTTATTTTATTTATTAGTAGTAGCTATATATATTGGCTTATTGTCGGTTTCATTCCTGAAATAGCCACAAAACTTTGTTCTATATTTTTAAAATTCGTAAGTTAGATTCAAAGTAGTATTTGCTCATGTAATGTATAGTCATTATGAGTGTAAAAGTAGATATAATGTAGAAATAGTGATGTTTGTACAGAGTATGGCGTGAAATAGGAGTAAACCTTAGAACACCATTTTTATTTTGTGGTTTTAGAATATTTTTGAACACTCTACTATATTTTTATGTTTATTATTTCCCAGGCTCTTACTTTGATTTGAGATTCTGGTTGGTCTTATTTCCAAGCTTGATTGTACCTTATTTCAACACCTCATGTCAATTGTAATGAACACACCAACATCAACAAACAACAAATTTATTAATTTTTGTGATAGTATGAAAAAATAACAACGGTAAATTCCTGCCTTGTAGAAAATCCTCATCACTCCAATCTAGCGTACAGAAACGCTAGCCCAACCTAGCCGAGGGTAAAGGCCTAGTGTAATTTAGAATACCCCTTATTATTTAGAAATATCCTAAACCTAACTTTTAGATTTATGGCCTAATAAATTTAACAGGAGCAATAAATGATGACAACTTAGTCAATATGCCTAATATCTTAAATATAATTTCTAGTGGTGCAACCTGTTAAATACTTAATAAACCTTTCTTAATCTAAAGTGAGAAAACCTACAGTAAATTAATGCTGTCCAAGTTCCCCAGGTGTCTAACAGTTACAAGTTACACGGGTTTATATACTCTTTCGAAACAGTAGAATCTTTAACTTAAAATCCAGTGAATACACCCCAAGGGTATGAACTTTGACTGAAATAAGTAACACCCAAAATGTTAACTTTCATATTGTTAGCCAATGAGAATTTAGATCATCAAACGTAAACATTAACCAACAGATTTGATGGAAGCAACACGTGCTAGTATTTGAAAAGGTTTGTTATAATAAACAAATCATATGGGGAATAAGGCAGTATACAAATATATGCATGAACACATTAATAGTAACATAATATTTAAAATACAAGGTATAAATGTATACCTGCTACAGGCGTATAGTATTTATCTCAAAGTAATTGTCTTCAACTTCAAGTAGTTCACGAGGTACGAAGTCAATGTGTGAACGAAAAAGGACTGTAAAGTTTAGTAAGTAGTAAATTGTATATTGATTGTTGATTGATTGTATGTTGTTTTACGTCCCATTCGAGAATTTTTCACTCATATGGAGACGTCACCATATACCGGTGAAGGGCTTCAAATTTTGACCTTTACTCGGCACTCAGGGCCATTGAGAGTGAGGGATCTTTATCGTGCCAACGCCTGCCGTGACACGGGACTCGGTTTTTAAGGTCTCATCCGAAGGACCCGCAACTTTCACTTCAAAGTGCCGAGCGCATTATATATTGAAGTATAGTGTATATTTTAAGAAAAACAAGATGTGTTTGTGAAACACTTATGCCTCCGTATGGCAACTTATAGCAAAGGTCACTGAGTTAAACTTTTTCAAATGAAAATCAAATATGTTGGTACCAAAAGTTAGGTCTTGTCTCGAAGAATAAACCTGTGAAATATGAAAGCCCTAGCAGCAACCATTGAATATATATATGGAAAAGGTTAAATTTTTTTTAAAAGTATGTCAAACATCAAGGTCAAGGTCAAATGGGCAAAATTAATGGTGCCCAAGGAAAGGTCGTTTTCCAAGAAATACACAGGTGAAATATGAAAGCCGAAGCACCAATCGTTCAAAAGTTATGACCAAAGTTAAACTTTTCAAAAAGTAAGTCAAACTCCAAGGTCAAAGGGTCAAAGTTGTTGGTATCCAAAGGAAGGTCTTGTCACAAGGATTACATATGTGAAGTATGAAAGCCCTAGCACCAACCGTTCAAAAGGTATGGCCAAGGTTAAAGTTTTTCAAAAGTAGGTCAAACTCCAAGGTCAAAGTTAGTTGGCCCTTATAGTCTATTATAGTCAGTAAAGCATCTAAATATGAAACAGATGTGGCGGGCTGTGCTGTGTCTTTTATTTTTACTCAATAAATCTCAGTGACCTCGAAATAAAAGACACAACACATATGTATCTTTTTTTTTGATTTTTATGAAGTTTAGGAATCCAGTATAGGTAGGATTGATCGAACTCACCTTCGTTGACTGGAAATGTTAAAAGTGTTAATGGCTGATTAATGATGTTGAAAAATTTCCTGTGAGTCTGACCCTTAATAAGATTTCCAAATGTATATATCATAAAAAGTAACTTTCGTAAAAACATATAGAAAATATGTACAGCTAGTGATGCAGCTATCAAAAAGTAAGAATCGATATGCTGTATCATATTAACTTTCAAACATTTATTATGAAGTGCTACAGATTGATCTTTTATCATTATGCGATATTTTGCGGGTGTTAATTTATCAGTATGCGATATTTCATCATACAAATTGTAATGCATTATTTTATTAATAAATTAGCATAATTTAATTAAGATAAATGACCTGTGTGCCAGTGATCCAGGTAACAATTTTTTTTTTAAAATCCCAATGCAATGTTGTTTTTGTTTTGTTTTGTTTTTTCCCCAAATCGTAACTAACACTCGTATTGCCGAAAGGTAATATCAGTTTGCGGATACGTGGTGCACCGCATCTTTGTGAACTATGGTATCATGAGTTTTTCAACAATAAGCATGTACATTTTGAATATGAAGAATTTAAGTGAGATGCCTGTTTAGATGTCTTGTTAGCTGTAGAGTCGTTAGCCTGTATCTAGTCGACACATCCTGAAGTGGAGGTAGCAGCGCATTAAACCAGGATAAGTTTGATTTCATTAACGTCCTTATTGGTACACACTTACAAGGAAATAAATATATCAGGGCAGGTAAGTTTACACTTAGATATGGAATAAAACTTACTTTTATTATCAAATGAATTGTTTTACGAGTAAAATTTGGATTGCAAAAATAAATTCTCTCTCTCTCTCTCTCTTCAGGCCCCTGGATCATGAAAGATCTTAAGCTTAAGTCAAAAACGCTACCTTGTATTGAAATGTTGTAGGAGTAAAATAGTCCAGAATGAAAATATTATATAATATTGTTCCTCCAAATTGCTGCTATCTACAAAGATCGGGATTTCATTGATTATTAAATAAACATCTTACAGATGATTGAAAATCTGACATAAGTTTAAGTCTGTTTCATGATCCTGGAGCCAGATCCAAACCAAAATCCAGTATTTCATAATTAAATATCAAATCTTTCCATTTTTTCTAGAGTGTTCGATTCGTTTTCTCTTTTAACATAAATTGTTAAAACTCATCCATAACCTGATATTTATGATATAAGAAGATACAAGACCATTGATATGGATAGGGCATATAAATCTGAATAGATTTTAGTACACGCAAGTTACTTGTAACAGATGAGTCATCAAACTTTTAAATGAGAAGGAAATATTAGCTTTTTTTACCTGAATGAAAGCTTTTTTCAGAATATGTACAGGCAGGAACTCCGTTGTTTGAAGGATAGATTCCATACTATAGTCGGTAACTAACTGGATTTATGTAATGGTAAGTAGATATCGCTATCCGTAAATAGGAATTCAATCCTTCGAACGGAACTTTGACCTTTTTATTGTTATAGATAATTTCCTTAATTCTTAAACTCAATAGAATTGTCTTTCATTTAAAAAATAATAAATGGATAGAAGAAAAATCTGTGTCTTTCACATTTGAATACTTTGCCCAATAATTGCAGATTTTCACAAAGAGACAGAACTCAATATGTACCTTGACAACCATGCCAGGAAGTGAAGCAGGCATGAAATCATAATGAATGCAACATGGCTAATTTTTCTTGGAGTGTTAATACAACGGCCACCACGATAGCTAACATCCGTGGAGTCGGTAGCTCTACAGTCTCAAACGTGTCTACCAATTCCTTATTATGGATTACTAATGAAAGACAATATGAAATTAACCGCCCCACTTTCATCATCTATATAATTTCCACCATTTTGGGTTTCATCGGAAATTTACTTGTGATATATGTGTTTGGAATCCGATTTAAGAAGTCAACAGCTAACATATTTGTAACTTGCCTGGCAGTATTTGACACAATCATATGTTTTCTATTAATTTTGGAAACTTTGGATCTGCGGTTTCCGATGTACAGTGGTAACTATCCTGCACTTTGTAAAATAGTTCGCTTTTTAGAAGTTTTTGCCAAATCGTGTACTACCATCTTACTTCTATGTGTAGCATTAAACCGCTATTATAAAGTATGCAAACCTTTGGAGCATATTTCAATTGAAAAGGTAAAGAAAATTTTGATTGCTAGTATTGTAGCCGCGATATTTTTCAGTTGGCCTGCATTATTATTTCATGGTTCGGAAACGATGGCGACACTTTATCCCGGAATTACAGGAAAAGACTGTGCTGCTGACGATAATTTTAAAGGTTCGCTTTATTCTGTAATGTATTTTATTCTCCTTTTTGTTATAACATCTTGTTGCATTATTGCACTGCTAGCATTATATAGTCGTGTTATCGGGGCATGTTTGAAAAGAAAGTTCGCAGTTATTGGAGAAAATCAAATTACGGGAATTTGGTATTCTAATACATCTTATCAATTTCAACGATCTTCAAACAAAGATTTGATACGAAAAATACAGAAAAGAATAGATAATGAACAGAAACAACAGTCCAATTCTATGGTCATGGGTGATAAACTTGGAATAGAAAATAATTCTGACATACAGAAAAATGATCAAAGGATTAAGGAAAATAAACACCAGTCCAGGTTTGTGGTTCTAGGTGAAAAATACAAATCTTCAAGTGATAGCGAAAATTCTTTAACTCCAGATAGTCTAAGTAAGACAGAACTACAAAATACACCTATTCCGATAAAGGGTATTTTGAAAAATAAATCAGAAAACAAAAATGAACTGTTAAATAATTCTGCTTTAGCAAAACTTAATGGTAAATATGAAGTACGGGACGAACCCCAGCTTGTTAATGAGAAACCTAAGAAGAGTGTATCTTTCAAGTTCTCAGATGCTGAGATTACTACACATCCCAAAGTCACTTCGTCTGAACCAGATGATAATTCAATCAAGGAGCCCACAAGGCATCTAGTGTTAAGCACATACGAAGAAGAGCTAGTGGATAAAGTTTTACGAAGAACTAGAAATACAAAGAGAATTGAAAACGAAGGAAAAAGTAGTTCAACTAGTAATGAAAACGTTGGTTCTACAACCGTAATGTTCTGTTTGGTAGCAGTAATTTATGTGGTATGCTACATTCCTACTCTAATTGTAGAGACCATCAATAAAATACAACCATTTAATCTGAATGAGATGTCAACCACAAACCAAAAATTCTTGGTGATGGCTTATTCCGCTTCCTTCATGAATCTTCCATTTAACCCCCTTATATATAGTGTGTTTAACAAGCATTTTCGAGGTGAGATTATCTTAATGTGGAAAAACAAATTCAAATGAAAAAAAGGGACGTATATATAGTATACAAGTAATTATAAAAAAAAAAAAACAATTCAAAAACTGTTTCATTCTTTGTATAATTTCATGTAGGTACTATTTGAATTATGTATTATAAATCGAAAGAGATTTCGAAATAAAATTAAAATAAACATGTTTTTGTTGAGACTTTTAAGAGTTTTTAATTCAGGACAAAGTTGAAATCCAATATCCCAGTATAATAATTCAAACATAATTACTGTATTTTAATTCTTAGAATTACAGTGCCTGGCACTGCCTGCTGCTTAATATTATATTGCATCAAACTTTCGTTTGAGATAAAGCCTTTCATACCAAGTGTCACTGAGGAAAAATTAAAGTTCAAATAGAAGAACTTTTTTCTGCACATTTATCGATTTTAAACAAGATTTTGATACTGTTTGGAGATTTGGATTGTGGTATAAGCTAAGTAAGAAGGGGGTTAGTAAGAAATGTTTCAACTACATAAAAAATGTGTATATAGAAATTAAATCCATGGGTTAATTTAAAGGGCACACTTACAGATTATTTGAACTGTAATGTTGGTGTTCGCCAAGGTGAAAATTTATCACTTTTTATTTTCCTTATAATTATATCAATACAAAGCGCTCACAGCGGGTGTGACCTGTCAACAGGGGATGCTTAATCCTTCTAGGCACCCGATCCCACCTGCAGAATTTCCAGGGATTTGTGTTTTTCTGACCTGTTCACAGATTTTGTATTGTTTGTAAGTTTTATGAGATCATCACTGTTAGGTGTTTTTGTCATACATGATGCACTTGTTCCTCCAAAATTCATATGTCCTCAATTCTTCTTCTTTTTTTCTGTTTTTATTGTGTGTGTTTGTTGCTATACTTTGTATACATGTATATGTCTGTCATTTATGTAATTGTATCATATATATAATTTCCCTTTCACAATTGAACTACCGGGGGTATGTGTGACGACTTTTATATACTGTATCTCATGTATCATTAACTGGAGGAATTACCCAGAGACGGCAAATTTTTAGAAAAACATGTTTAAAAATGTAATATTTTGTACAAAATGACTCATCTAGCCAATTTTCAAGTTCTTTTTAGCAAATCAAGTGCGCCCAGATTCCTGCCGAATGCCCATCTGAAGTGCCCTCGTTCTTTGGTGCTGTTTATCCATTAGCATAAATAACTTTTCAAGTGCGCCCAAATTACTGCTGAATGCCCTTCTAAAGTGCCCTCGTTCTTTGGTGCTGTTTATCCATTAGCAAAAATAAACTGTTTATAAAACGCAGATGTGAGGTTTACGCACCTGTTAGAATCAACTCGTCATAAAGAACGTGAGGGATAGTTTTATTTCATAACTACCCGGATATACCGAAATAGGCTACATAACTTTTTAACGTATTTTCAATTTCATGAACTGTAGTAAAACTGTCCTTCATTTCTAGTTTACTGTGTTAAACGGTTTGCAAGAGAAAGACCTGAAAGATCTTTATTAGACTGTGGACTTGTACATGTGTATATCCTGACTTTTTTTCCTTTAGAATTTTTTTACTGGTACCTCTACTTTTTCACAATAAGGAAACAAAGCATATTGAATATCCAAACGTATCTTCTTGGTATATACTAATCGTTTTTCAGCGTATGACACAGCTTAAAAAGTAATAGAACACTGGACAATTTTCGACGTTCTTGATATAAATTAAGTTACCAAGATAAAAAAAATTCCGACTTGTGAAAGTAACATTGCATTGATTTGTCCAGTGATCCATGACAATAACATAAATAAGCGAGGGACTGTGGTTTATCATCTCTTACCAACACTCATCAGAGGTGAACACGGCGCAATGTTGGTCCCCTTTTACGAAGGTAGTGCACGCCGCCGACAAGGAATTGTTGTTATTCATTGCTTTTAAAAGCCGGTATTTATATCCTATTCCGGATCAAATCTTTTCACTGTCAGAAATGCACATTATACTAAGGCCGTTTATTTGGATGAGCGATTTAAGCTTTTAATTTTAAAGGTAAACAAGATTTTTAAAAGTTAACTGTAACGCAAAAATCGAGGTGAAAAACATTTTACTAATGCAGATGAAATAGAACGGACCAGGAAATGACATGATAAAGCGCATCAAGAAGCGTGTAGCGATGTAACATAACAAAATGGTGAATACTTCATTAAACTTGGATTACTCTAGTGAAAAACAGAACGTGGAAGCTATAATTAATACCTCTGTCTCCCAGGAATACCTTCTGTGGCTGGCGAACGAGCGCCTGTATCTCATTAATGTACCCACCATCGTGTTCTACATCATCGCCATTATTGTGGGGATATTCGGAAATTCGCTGGTGATTTACGTGTTTCGATTTCGTTTTAAGAAGACCACTGCCAATATATTTATTGTATGTCTATCTGCTTTTGACACAATAACGTGCTTTATGTTGATTTTTGAAGTTTTTGACAAGCGCCTTCCTATGTATAGTGGAAACTACCCTGAAATTTGCAAACTAGTGCGATGTCTAGAAGTCTTTGCCAATGGAGGGGCTAGTATCATTCTGGTAGGGATAGCGTTTGACCGTTACTATAAAATATGTAAACCATTTAAGAGACTTTCAATGAGGAGCGTGAGAAACTTAATAATTGGGACTGTGACAGTCATGATCCTTGTGAGCTGGCCTATGGTATTATTTCATGGATCGGAGATTGTAACCACAACATATCGGGATATTACGGGTAAAGACTGTGCGGATGACGACAACTTTAAAGGATCTGTGTATCCGGGGATTTATTTCATCATCCTGTTTATTTTTATAATTGCTTGTATCGGTATGATTGTTGTTTTATACTCGTTAATTTTCGTAGCAATTCTTAAATGGAAGCACAGAATTGTCGGGGAAGAAATTCGAATGGGATCTTTGTCCGAAAGTATCAAAACTGTATCCTCTTATTCACAGAAACAAAGAAGGCAAACAAAGGAGGAAGTTCTAAACCAATGTGAAGAGAAGCCACCATTTAGTATCACAAATACCATGTTTAGCAAAAATTTTAACCATTCTTATGCATCAGAAGTTTGTGGGGACAGAACTGGGCAAACATGCATCGCACAAAATGAGGAAAATGAAAATAAAATGAAAGAATTTACACTAAAAAAGATAGGTGAAGCCACAGTAGAAAATCAATCCAGCTCAGCTGGAATAGTGAATAGAGGATTCACGGATTCTGATAAAAAGACTGAAGAGGAAGTGTTATCAGATTTGACTAAAACAGTGTCCTGTCTAACAGTCAACAATTATACTGAAAATAATAGGTCTAAAACAAGCATATCTAACGAAATAATTATAGAAAACCCAACAGACGAGGCTGATAAACAGCCTAAACAAGACTATGTCATTAACGGGTCTATGAGTATCGACGAAAGCAAAATTAAACTGAAATATAAAGTGAAATTTCTAAACTTTAGAACCAAACTTCGGCGGCATGGAAGCAAGTCCGACGTCCGAATTAGTGCTACGACTGTTGTTTTTAGTTTGATAGCCCTTTTGTACGTTTTGAGTTACATTCCAACTATAGTTGTGGAAAGCATCAACGCAATCGACCCTCTAATCGAAGAAAACTTGTCTGATACTACAAGAAAAGTTGTGGTCATGGCAAACTCGGCCTACTTCATGAACGGAGCCTTTAACCCATTAATCTATGGGCTCTTCAACAAAGCTTTCAGGGATGAACTTCTTTTAATGGTAAAAGGAAATCCAAAATAACTTCGACACCAACGACATTTATATGTACATGTTTAACAAAATTGAATCTGTCTCAAAGATTTGAAATTAAATTAAATGAAACATGGCTTATAAATCCATATATCGACGATGTCTACTTTGTAAACTACATATTATGTTTTTCTTATAACAAATAAAGTTGTCACAATACGAATCGCTTCTATCATGGACTTTTCTTATGTTACATGGTAATAATATCTTTTCACCCTCAATAAAATGACTCTGTCCCGACACTTGATGATTGACATCTTTCTATCGATTGTCCACAAAAAACAAAACTCGTCTCTAATAAATCACGAAAGTCCATCAACAGTGACAAGACGGAACCGAATTTTCTTGTAATTTACTACATGGGGCGCGGCAATGCTTATTTTCTTTAATGCCTAAACAAGTTTCTATTTCATGCGCATCCCTTTTGTTGATAAGATCTACATAGTCGTAAATTTATCAAATTTAAATACCTACACCGAGTACATGTACATTTCCTCTCCACCAGCTTATGTCTCTATGGTTCTAAATGTGTCTATTTTCTGTGTGACCGGTCGGCAGGGGGTGCTCACTGCTCATGGTATTTGATCCCACCTATGCATTCAGATGTCCGTGTTTGCTTTGCTCATAATTAGCTCACCTGAGCCGAAGGCTCGAAGGCTCAAGTGAGCTTTTCTGATTAAAGAGTGTCCGTCTGTCGTCTGTAAACTTTTCACATTTTCGACTTCTTCTCAAGAACCACTGGGCCAATTTCAACCAAACTTGCCACAAAGCATTCTTGGGTGAAGGGGATTGAAGTTTGTTCACAAGAAGTGCCGCACCCTCTTTCAAGGGGAGGTAATTAAGAATTCGTGAAAATTCTTTTAAAAATCTTCTTCTCAAGAACCAATGGGCAAGAAAAGATGAAACTTATGTAAAAGCTTCATTACATACTCTAGATTCAAATTTGTTCATATCATAACCCCCGGGGGTAGGGCAGGGCCACAACAGTGGGGTCAAAGTTTACCATAGGAATATATAAAAAATGTCTTTGAAAATCTTCTTCTCAAGAACAACTAAGACATGAATAGCCATATTATTACAGAAGTACATGTATTCTCAGGTAGTGTAGATTCAAATTTGTTCCAACCATGGCCCCTGGGAATGGGGCAGGGCCACAACAGTGGGGTCAAAGTTTACCATAGGAATATATAGGAAATGTCTTTAAAAATCTTCTTCTCAAGAACAGCTAAGCCATTATTAGACATATTAATATAGAAGTATCCTCAAGTAGTGTAGATTCAAGTTTGTTCAAATCATGATCCCTTGGGGTAGGGCGGGTCACAACAGCAGATCAAGGTTTTCATATGAATATAGATATTAGGTGTAATGGTTAAGGGGCATTGGAGTAAAACGCATCAATTGAAGACTTCAAATTGTGAAATGACCTGACAACCCTTGGAATGCACTAGCCTTATGGTATATAAGGCAAAGCTTAAGGAAAGTCAGGCATTCAGAAGGTAGCTGAAGAAGTTGGATGATGAATCAGCAATAAGGAAGTTAAGGTATTCCATCCTAGTAACAAAAGATTCAATGAAATTGAATACATAACAGATGTGTAGGTGTTGAATACTCAGTATATTTAGACAGAATTACCATTTATTACTATTAGCATGTAAGGGTGGGATGTGTCCTAATTTATGACCTTGAATTTTGGTAAGAGTTATCTCCCTCTGTTTTTAATTAATAAAAAAACCAATTAAATTTAAAAATCTTTCCTGGTAAAAAAAATCATTTTCAATTGACATTCTATTTCTAATGTGTTTTAGTGCATTTTTTCACTACAGTATTTATTGATATTCTTATTATTTGAATTTTTATTTTTAAGAAATTGCTCCATAGACTTCAATGCAATCTTTGTTTTAAAAGTACTTTAGTTCTGGGTGTAGTAAATCTGAAGAAGATTGAGACAACTGGTTCTTATCTATCAATGGAAACCTAGGGGAGAAACACGATGCAAGTAGTACCTTACCCAGTCCCCATCACTAGATGAAAGAGAAAATTTAAGTACTATGTGATATACCCTCAGACATAGCTGTCCAATCATAACTCAGACAGAGTAAAAGGAAAACCTGTATATCCCTTGTAAGAACCTGATCATACACGTTACATAGGAAATATCTTTGAAATCTTCTTCTCAAGAGCCATTATTATTAGTCATATATATACATAAACAACCTTAGATATTGTAGAATCAAGTTTGTTCAAATCATGAACCCCCCCCCCCCCCAGGGGTTGGGGCACAACAGAGGGTCAAAGTTTTGCATAAGAATATATAGGAATTATATTGAAAAAAATCTACTGCTCAAGAACAGCAAAGCCATGATTAGTCATATTATAATAGGAGCATCCACAGGTAGTATATATAGATTCAAATTTGTTCAAATTTACGGTGGGTAGGATGGGGCCACAATGGCCAATCAGAGTTTTACATAGGAATACATAGGGGAAAATATCTTTAAAATTCTTCTGTTTAAAAACAGCAAAGCCATGATTAGTAACATTGATAGAGTAGCATCCTGGGGTAGTGTAAATTTAAGTTTACGCCCCCTCCCCTTAAAACTTTTCAATATACTGAACTGATTACTGCTTCTTCCTAGCCAGTGTGCTCAGGTGAGCGATGTGGCCCATGGGCCTCTTGTTTATAATGTTTAATTAGAATTTTTAAGCACGATTACTCTTTATTACCTTCATATGTCATTTATAAATATGATCTGTGAGATTTTCTGACATTACTTCAATGCAGTTCTGATCGATCGCCGATAAACTGAACCATTTTATGCAAAGTTCTCAGGATTATCAAGATGTAAATGCGAAATCATCATGATATGCATATGATAAGTTAAAGTTGTGTAAAGTGTATATGTGGGCGCCGGAGGTGCAAATCGTCGAAGGTCGCTATGGCGTGAGATTTAAATTGATTTTGCTTTCGTTGAATATTTTGTAAAAAATATAAAGATGATCGGTTGCCGATCATATGACCGCGTCGTGGGCTTCCCAGATAGAAATTCGTCCGCACGGTTTTCTGTTGCTGTTGAAGTCGTTATTGTCGTAAACTTTTAACATTTCATCTTCTTCTAAAGAACCACCGGGCCAAATTCAACCAAACTTGCAAGCATCCATGAATAAAGTGGATTAAAATTTGTTCAAATGAAGGACCACATGTACACCTTCTTTCAGGGGAGATAATTTAGAATTGATGAAAAATTAATGGGATCATTTAAAAATCTTCTTCTCAAGAACCACTGGGCCAGAAAAGATGAAAGTTAAGTGAAAGCACCATTGCATAGTGTACATTCAAGTTTGTATAAATTGTGGCCCCTATGGGTAGGGAGGGGTCACAATGGGCAATCAAACTTTCACATAGGAATACATAGGAAAATATCTTCAAAAATCTTCTCAAAAAGTGCATAGAGCTCTATATTTAACAACCTGATAAAGATCTATTTAGGCATCATGATCTACATTTATACAAGTAATATGATACACAGACGATAAATACTTACCTAAAGATAGTCCATAAAAGCTTTTTAAAAATATTATTGCCAATGGGATCCTTAAATTATAATTAGGTAATTAAAAAGAACTTTTACTTCCATCAGTGGAATTCAAGCCCCAACAATGCCATGGATTTAGTACTATTGCTCGCAAGAATTAATTTGGAGCTCGGTAGTTGCTTGTTTTCTAAATCAGATTCTGGAAAATTAAATTTTTATAGTAATATGATAAATTTAAATGAATATAAATTACAGAACTACCTACAATTACCATTGAAAAAATCTGAAAGAACAATCCTAACAAAACTAAAAGTTAGTGCTCATATACTACATATTGAAATGGGGAGATACTCAAGGCCACCTATTCCTAGAGAAAAACGTGTATGTCATTCTCGTAAACTTTTTATTGAAAATGAAAAACATTTTGAACTTTATTGTCCTAGTTATGATCAGTATAGATTACAATTTTGTGATATATTTAATGCTCAATGTTATATGAAGGAAAATCCTATTATTGACATTATCAACCCTACAAGTATTAAAATTGCTAGAAAAGTATATAATTTTCTGAAAAAGTTTTTTTGATATTAGAAATGAAAAACTTCAACATAACTGATATGCTTATACTGGAATAATTTTTATTGATTTTATGTATGTTATTGTTTGTTGTATTCATGACTATATGCCAATGTATGATGGTGCTGTCAAATAAATGAATTGAATTAAAGTTTAATTTATTTGAAGATATCGTTAACTCATAAAAAAGTACATGTATGTAAATTTGGCTGGTACTTGGCGTAGCTTCCATGTTTCCTTGTGTACTCAAACATGCACATCAGTTTGACCCCCCCCCCCCCAACCCGAGGGACGTTAACCAACAAACAAAACACCCCACCCCCTTAAATGAATGATTTTGAAAAAAATTAACAGTCACACGACATAGGATACCTAAAACAAATATATCATTTTTTAAAAAATATGTAAAACAGGTTGTACGTGTTTTATCATTGTTAAAAACTAATTATCATTAAGTTTTCTTAGAAAGCCATCCTCATCCTTGCATTCTTCGCATATATATACGCTCATGTCTACATATAGAAATCAATGTAAAATAAAAAAAATAAAAAAAAAACCAATCCCAAATAAGGCCATTGTTTGATTGCCCCCTCACGACCGACTGGCTACAACGGCTCGATTCAAAACATTTTAACCTCCAGGAAACGATAGATTTTTTTTTTTTTTTTTTTTTTTAATTTTTGATTTTTTCACATCCATTCAACAAGTATGTTGAAATTTTCTAGAAAAAAATTTCCACCTACAGTTGTATCTTATTTTTACCTTGAATCGAGAGAAGACAAACGAACATTATTTTCAAAATGGCCTAATATCCATATGTGCTTGATTTTTTTTTTTCTGTATGATGATCTATTTCCTGTATTTTTATAATTGATTTCCATTCTAAAAAATATATCTTTATAAACCCCTACCATAGAACAGAGAGGTTATTTTGCCCTGTATGCCTTTCTTATGACTAAAAAGGTGTAAAAAATGATCTGTTCTTCAAATTCCTTAACGAATAAACTGGCTTACATTAATTATCAGTTTAATCCTGGAGCTTCCAGCTACTTCCCCCCCTTCCCCTGGCCATCATCTGGGCTTTACCCTCGACCTCTTTGGGGACTCAAGGCGGCCCTAGATCCCCTGTCCTTTAAAAGCATGCATTTCAGTTTTTTCCTAGCTAAGCCACCGTTGGTGCTCCGTATGCCAGACACTATTTTGAATTTCTTGGAAGTTATTAACCCCTTTCCCTCGCAGTGGTCAATTTGACCAGTAGCGTTAACCCTTTTGGTTCAAAAGCAAGATTTCACAAAAGGAGGGTCTTCGTATCTTAACTATATATGCATTAAGGTTCATGTATATCTATGTCTCGTCTTCAATGAATTCTTCTCTAGAAAATGGGTTAAAATAGAACAGTGTTGTCTTCGATAACATACAAGTCCACAGAAAATAAGAAAGTCCACACTGGAAATTTTCATGAATTCTAATTTTACCCGGACATACTCAGCATCCGAAAGCAATTTGTCGACAGATGAAGCAAACGGGCACTACATACATTTATTTAGTATAATTTGCCTAACGGACCATCTCAGAGGATTTTGTAACTAATATAAAAGTTTGAATTTTAAATTATTTAGTTGAAAATAAGCAAGTCCTTCTTATTTAAAAATTAGCAAATGCAAATTCAGAAGCATTTGTTTGATATTATTATGCTGTTTGCATAATATCATACGTTGTAGATTTATCATTTATTTACGTAAATTTTTATGTAATTCAATTAAATAAAAATGCCTCTGTAGAACAATATACCTATATAATCGGCAATGCAGACTTTTTCATTCACAGATTTAGGCAAGTTACAAAATTCGTTGAACTAAACACCAATTTAAAGCTTAGTTAGCTTTCCATTAACATAGCTCTAAAATTTATACCCTCTTTTGTATATTAGCTTTTTCCCCTAAGGGAAAAACTACTATATTGCCAGTTTTCCGGTGGGTAAAGCTACTTTATCGGGGGGAGGGGGGGGGGCTCCTATACAACAGCTAAAAGCAGAAATGTTATGTTGCATGTCGTTTTCACTTAGAATTTTAAAATGTAAATTGAAAGAAAACCATGTTTAATTAAGCCTGACAGACTACTTGACAACTTTCAATGTTAAATGTATTTTTTGTGCGTAGCAGTTGTTCAACTTCTAAATTCAGACACATGGTGATTCTACAAACAATCAAAATTTTTGCTTTCTAATTTAAAGTTATGTGGGAAGAACTATCCAAAACTTATAATCTGTTGTCCAATTCAATTCGTTTATTAAATTATTTACAAACTAGATTTAGGAATGGTACATTTGCTTAGTTAGCCTGGCCATGCTTCTAATTTGCTATACTAGTAGTACATATACTACGTCATCTTTTAAGAGCTTCCTTTTATTTTTTCAATATCTTTTTTTTTTTTTTGTATTTCTCCCTGAAAGAATAGGAATTTTGTGTGCCTCTTTAAACTGAACAAATTAATAATTATTGTATGAATTTTTTTTCTCAAGATTTGTGGAAAAATTTCTTTTAAAACTGCATTACAGTGGAAACCTTCCATGTGTAATTACCAGAGATTTTAATGTCAACCACCCCAATTACTCCATTCACATCGAAGGGGAATCTAACAAATAACAACATCCACCTTCAATTTTTAAAGTACCCCAGTATTAAGGCAATTAATCCAATAAAGTTTTTCATATTAAAATACTGTATAAAACTTTTTTCCAGAATGTCAATGACCATCAAGCACAAGATTTAAAATAGAATAATCATTACTTTTCAATTCTTTTCGTATTCTTGACATGGTTACTGGTGTCCCTATTTTATTTTTTCATTACCCAGATGCCAATGGGCCACAGCGCTCACGTTTTTCCGACAAATTTTATGACCCAGTTGATCTTTAAAAGCAGTTTTTAACAGATATCTTTCACACCCACACCCATATATATATATATATATATATATATATATCTATCTATCTATCTATCTATCTATCTATCTATCTATCTATCTATCTATCTTCATTCCCATGTTAAATGCTGACCTCTTGTTGTATCCCCGTCCTCATACTAGGGACCGTATTTCAACGAAATCGATGGAGATACTTCAGTTGTTCTGAGGAAAGTGTCGAAAATAATACAAGTTTACAGATAAACAAACAGATGGACCTGGAATGAATGTGACAAGAAAAGCTAACCTGAGCTTTTAGCTCAGGTGAATTATAAGAAAAAACCCTTGAATCGATGTAATTTGACTTCATGTGATTCTTGAATGGAGGATTTTTTTTATTGACTTTTATCCTTTATGTAGCCACACTGTAATCCCAAATGCGGCGATTCAAATAAATTTGAATCTGTGCTACCTGAGAATGCTTGCATTCTTATCATGGCTCTGCTGTTGCTTTTGATAAGATTTTTCCCATACGCCTACATCCCAGTGTAAAAATTTGATCCTCAGTTGTATCATATATCCAAGTTACATGGATTCATGTTTTATATGTCTCTGTGTAAACCATTTATCTCCTACTATGGCCCCACCCTATCTCGAGGGCCATGATTTAAAAGAAAAACCTTGAATCTGCGCTGAGAATGCTTGCATATTAATTAGACTTATCATGGCCCTCCCATTCCTGACTAGATTTTTATTTTTATAAAGTTGTTTTCCCTATTTTTTCTTTTTCTTTTTCTTTTTTTTTTAATGTAAAACTTTGATTCCCAATAGTGGTCTCATTCTATCCGTGGGGGCATGATTTGAGCAAAGAACGAGGGCGCTTTTGATTGCATGGTATTCGGCAGGAATCTGGGCGAACTTGAAAAGTGAAAATTTCATTTATCTGTCACATGAAATATTAGCATTCTTTTGATGTATCGGGTTCCTGTGAAATAGGAAAGGGAAATATTTTCCCGATATTGCATTTTGACGTGCTAAAAAAGAACTTGAAAATTGGCTTGATGAGTCATTTGGTACAAAATGTTACATTTTTAAACGCGTTTTTCTAAAAATTTGCTATCTCTGGGTCATCTCTCCATGATTTTGAAACGTTATTTGTGTGTCTTTTGATTCAAAGAAACTAACAAACATTTGTAAAATATAGAGAGAAGACCCAGAGACGATAAAAAATGAACTTTTTCAAAAAAAAAAATTCCAATGTGTAAATGCGGTGCTTTATTGTCGCTTTAAAAACCTTAAAGTGTGTATAGTGGTGATAGCTCAGTAGTATGCGTTACCCAACCAGTGCAATGAAAATGAAATACTTTTGGTTCGATCCTCGCGTGGAGCGTTAATATATTTTTTTTTAGTACAAACAATCAATTCTTTTGTCAATTTAATTTTATGTACTGATTTATTTTCAAATTGATAAATTCTGGTTCTGTTGCACCGAGAGCGAAAGCAATTCTTCCAACCTACTGATCAGATATACACTTGTAATTTTCATTTAACTATACCCTGTAGGTGTTTGCATTACTAAGTTTTACATGCAGTAATTATTAAGATAAGCGGACTGATATATTAAATTTGACAAAGGATTTCAGACAAAGTGTAACATTTTCCCATGTGCGTAACTTTGTAAAGTGTGTCCAGCTGTTGTCAACCGACCAAATCGTAGACATTTAAACTATAAATGTTTCGTACGTTTTATTCCTGCAGATCACACACCAAACACGCCCATCTTCTTTAAATACTATTAGAAAAAAATCACACAAGTTTTGTTTTTTGGTACATTTAGTACTGCTCTTCTTGAGAGTTTTAGAAAGTGCCACGAAATTTTCCTTTTTAGCCGGGCTTATTGCTCAAAGAGCAATTGCCGGCTATTGTCAGCCTGTTCAATGCAGGAAGTGTTGCCCCCATAGTCGCCAAATTAAAGTTACGTGTAAAAATATAGTACTTACTCTCAACCACTTTTGAGATAATACAAATGCTAAATAAAGCAACAAAAATGAAACGAAGTTTTATCTATACAAATAAACATCAGTAGTAATGACTTTGAAAACTTCAGTCCAAAGTCAAACACAATAGTTCATCTGCGTAATGTTTTTTTATAGTCAATGTTGTCGTAGCCTAGTTCTCTACAAAGACGGAGAAAAGCAGGAGAGGGAACCAGATACATTCGGCGGTGCCATGTTAACTCTGACCCTGATAAATTCGGACTGTGGTTTTAGGTCCCCAAAACTAATTGGTTTATCATTTATTTTGATATTTTAAAATAAATTTTTCATAAGATTTTTAACAATTATTTTCAAATAAGATGTCATTGAACCCTTATTTTTATTATTATTATTATTTTTATAATTGTTTGTACATATTCTTCCAATGTCTGCAGAGCTCATTATTTAGCTGTTAATACAATGTATAGGTATGGCTCATGTTTAAAAAAAAAAATATCAGCTTTGTAAATAAGCCCGGCTCTCTGTACTCCTGAGTACTTTGATTTTCCTAATCATCTTCCCTTTATTCAAATCTAGCATGATGATATTCATTACATATTCAACAAATTAAGGCTATATATGGCGTATCTGAGCTAAAAAATAAAAATACGAGATTGAGTGTAGATGAACATGATATTTGTTATTTACGTTCAAATCAAAAATTTTCACCGATTTGAACTTGAATAACCTCACATTTCCATAATTAAATTGAATTGACTTTAAAACTGTGTCTGATATTTAAATGCGGAGTCAGTAAATAAATCGGTTATTGTTTAAAAAGATTATCTGACTTTTCTTGACATGTTTTATAAGATATTTATAATAATAAACCGTTCCAGGTGTTATTTTCTCATTGTGAAAATGACGGTTTATTCCCCGAACTACCCATGTATGTCAAATGCACAGTCTCACATGACTTAAACTGTTTATATATATTTTTTAATTTATCATCTAAGCACAAACATGATTGTCAAATAGACTCCTTCATAATTTAACATTCAAATTACCATTAATTAAGTTAAATCAACAGTTTAATTCTTAACTTTTTGGATTCTTATGGACCTATATTCATTATTCAATATTGCTTTGAATTTCAACAAAGAAAGAGCTAATACTAGGGAAAGGAAAACCAATATTCCTGTTAAGAGTTTTTCATATTTTCACACATTTATTTACACTGAAAATATCCCAAAAGAAATCTTTTCCAAGAGTGAAATATAAATATATATTTAAATACAAAACATTGAATACTATATGTGTACTTCAAAAAGCGGTCTCCATATTTTAGCGGGTTTGGCGCAGACAACGATGCCCTAATTCATGAATACCACTAAGAAATCATTCATAAATACATTGTATGGCAAGGACATGTATAGCGCTAATTCATGATTTCGCCAACAACTCCATACCTAGTGATTGCGCTAAATTTTGAATACATGTACGTCAATTTATGTACACGTACAGTATCCTCTA
Source organism: Saccostrea echinata (assembly GCF_033153115.1). Taxonomy (NCBI): domain Eukaryota; kingdom Metazoa; phylum Mollusca; class Bivalvia; order Ostreida; family Ostreidae; genus Saccostrea; species Saccostrea echinata. The sequence continues at coordinate 15,687,918 of NW_026889758.1, forward strand.
CGTATTACAGTATACTGATTGATTAAAATAAATGAACAACTTTGCATTCCTCACTTTTTATTCTTAAATGCTTAAAATTACAACAGAGATTATTCCTGCAGATTTTCTTTTTTCCCAGTTTTCAGAAAACTGCATAAAAAGTGAGATAACTCTATCTACAAGTCTGAAACGGTCCTGAATGTTCTGAACAGATTATTCAAAGACCTCATAAGAGCATCAGCTTCACTTAATAGTCACTGATTAACTGTCGTTAACAATGCAGATCCTGTCTCAGCAGACATTCACTAATGACCAGATGTCATCTTGCCAGCTTTGCACGTTTTTCAGGAGGAGGTTTGATGCTGTTTGTTTTATCATCTGCTTTCTCCTGCTTTATCTCCTGTTTCACAACAGTTTCTTGTTTAACAGGCTCCTCTGAAAACGGTGAAAATCCTCAGTAGCTATGTATCACAAATCTACTGATCTATCTGTTGAAGATTATATGCTAATACAAAATTTCTCTAAGGTGTTGCTTTTAAAGCAACAACAAGAGGCCCAAGGGCCTTAACGGTCACCTGAGTACAATACAACAATTTAGAGGATCCATAGAGTATTAAAATGAAATGAAAGGTGAAGCTTTGTTGCCCAAGAGCAAGAAAAATAGGGTGATCAGGATCAATAAAATAATTAGTCTACTATTCATTAACAGTTCATAAATTAGGTTCTAATCTGTTCCCCGTTTATCACTATCACCATACAGTATATTAACAAATCATCAGTGCTTTTGTACTATTTTAATTCCTTGTTATAATCTCTTACATTGGCCTCTATTGGTCTTTGATGAACATTTAATAAGACAAGTTATTTTTGTCTCATTTTTATTTATCTATTACTTACAAGTCCACATGATCATTAAAACTATGAAAATACTTTTTGTATTATACAATAAAAATTCTTGCATAATTCTCTTATTCTATTAATTTTTCAAGTACATTATTTACAGTGATTAATTATCAAAAGTAAACGGCAAAGGGGAATAACTCCTCTCAGTAGAATGCAAATTAATTGAGCCCTGGCTAGGACCAGAATACTTGACCAAATGGTCCAGATGTTCAAAAATCTGGTAAAAATACCCTTCCTTATTACAACTTTTACACTTTTTGCCTCTGATATGCCCAAGTGCAGAGAAGATTTTTAAATAAATAATGCATTTTCACTACAGATTCACTGTATTATCAATAGAGCCCCCCCCCCCCCCTTCACCACCGAGAAACACCAGAGCCTCTCATCCTGGGACCAGAAGTTTCAAGTTTGCTCATCATAAGTAATCACTTTGTTTAACTGCTTAACATTAAGGAGTAGACAGGATTATTTAATAGAATTAATGCATTTTCACTAAATTATCAACAGCCCCACCCTTATACCAGCACATCTGACCCAGGGGTCATGCAATTCACTACTCTGGAAGAAGCACTCTTGCTCATCATAACTATATACTTAGCTTCTTTGCTTTTTAACCAGAAGCAGAAAAGAATATTTTCAAAGAAATTTTGATTTTTCACTATATAATCAATAGAGCCCCCCCCCCCCCCTTTTGACCAGAACCCTTGACCCTGGGGCCAAGAAATTCACAATTTTAGAAGAGGCATCCTTGCGTATCATAACAATGTACTTAGTTTGTTTAAATAGTACCCAGGGGCAGAGAAGAAGATTTTCAAAGAAATAATTCACCTTCACTGTAGGAGCTACATGTATATAGCCCCACCCTAGCACCAGAACCCCTGTCCCTGGGGCCATGAATTTCACAATTTTGGAAGAGGTGCCCTTGCTTATCATAACAATGTACTTAGTTTGTTTAAATAATACCCAGAAGCAGAGAAGAAGATTTTTAAAGCATTAATGCATTTTCACTATATAATAAATAGAGCCCCGCCCTAACATCAGAACCCCTGACCCAGGGGCCATGAAATTCACAATTTTGGTAGAGTCACTCTTGCTTATCATAACTATGTATTTAATTTGTTTAAATAATACCCAGGAGTAGAGAAGAAGATTTTCAAAGAAATAATGCACTTTCACTGTATAATAAATATAGCCCCTTCCTAGCACCAGAACCCCTAATCCTGGAGCTATGAATTTCAAAATTTTGGTAGAGTCTCTCATGCTCATCATAACTATGTATTTAAATCATTCAAATAATACCCAGGAGTAGAGAAGAAGATTTTCAAAGAAATAATGCACTTTCACTATATGATCTATATAGCCCCCCCCCCCCCCCCAGCACCAGAACCCCTTACCCTGGGGCTATAAATTTCACAATTTTGGTAGAGTCACTCTTGCTTATCATAACTATGTATTTAATTTGTTTCAATAATACCCAGGAGTAGAGAAGAAGATTTTTAAAGAAATAATGCACTTTCACTATATGATCTATATAGCCCCGCCCTAGCACCAGAACCCCTGACCCTGGGGCCATGAATTTCACAATTTTGGTAGAGGGCTCAATGCTTATTACAATCATATCAACAGTTTGACTGCTTGATGTCCAGGAGTAAAGAAGAAGATTTTTAAAGATTGCATTAATTTTGATGGTTTTAGCGCCACCCCTCAGGCCCCAGGGGGGCAGGGACCATGCAATTCACAAATTTTGTTCCCCTTCACACATATATCCCATATGCAAAAATTGGCTGAAATTGATTCAGTGGTTTCAGAGAAGAAGCTGAAAATGTTCAAATGTTAACACATGACGCAAGACGGACGACGACGGATAGCAATAGGTCACCTGAGTGACTCAGGTGACCTAAAAAGCTAGTTTCACTTTATCCATAAAATGGCCCTGCCCATATACCAATTAAATGACCAAGTCCTAATGTCCCATTTCAAACATCAATTAAAAGTAGAGACTAAGTGCTTTCATTTCCTATTAAAAAGTTTTCTCTGAGAGTCCATGTATTGAAAAACAGGCTTTGTGAAATGGCAATATTCCTGAATTTTGAAAAAAAAAAAAAAGTGTATTTGATTACCTTCTACAAAGAATTAAAATATGAGCCAACTCCTCGATCCAAAAAAAAAAAATAATAATAATAATATAAATAAACAAGAGGCCCAAGGGCCTTAACGGTCACCTGAGTATAATACATGTACAACAATTTCGAAGTTAAGGACATACGCAACGTACCTTACCTACTGATAATTTTTCAAGATATTCTTAATTTAAGATTATAATGCCATTAGATGTTCGTAGACAAAATTTCAGCATGCATTACCAGGGGTTTTGAAAAGATATCAATTGATGAAAATTCATGTATAATTTAAAAAAAAAATACAAAAATACTAAATACATATTCTAGATGTTTAATTTATCCAAACTTGTTTTAGAAGAAGTGTACACAAGCATAAATAGACATTAAAATGTAGCACACAGTTCCTTTAGGTATTGGAACTCTTCAACTCCAGGGAAAAAGACAATAAAGTTCAAACTACGTTACGTATGTCCTTAAATACACTGATAGATGAAGCAATGTGCCCTAAAGCAAGAGAAGTAGGAAGATCAGGATCAACAAAATAATTAGTCTAATATTCAGTATCAGCTCATAAATTAAGTTCTAATCTGTCCCCCACTTAACACTATCACCATGCAGACTATTGACAAACTATTAGTTCTTCTGTACTATTTTTAAACCCATATTAAGACCTCTAGCATTGACCTCTCTTATGGTCTTTGAAGAACTTTTAATAAGATAAGTTATTTTTGTCTCATTTTTATTTATCTATTACTTACAGGTCTACCTGATTATTAAAACTAAGACAGTACTTTTTCAATTATACGATAAACATTCTTCCATAATTATCTTATTCTATTAACCTTTCAAATACATTATTTACAGTGATTAATTATCAAAGGTGAATGGAAAAGGGGAGTAACTTCTCTCAGTAGAATACAAATTAATAGAGCCCTGCCCAGGACCAGAATGCTTAGACGAATGGTCCAGATGTTTAAAAATCTGGTAGACATACACTTACTCATATCATTTAAACTTTTACTCAGTTTGCTTCCAATATGCCCAGAAGCAGAGAAGAATTTCACAGGTACAAAGCATTTTCACTACAGATTCAACAAAGCCTCACCCTAACACCAGAACCCAAGACCAAGGGTCAAGAAATTTACAAATTTGGAAGAGTTACCCTCATCATCATAACTATGGACTTCAAAGAATTAACACTTTTCCACTATATTATCAAAAGCCCCCCCCCCCCCCTTCGTTATGCCAGAACCCCTGACCCTAGGACCACAAGATTTAAAAATTCTGTTCAAAGCTCCCATTTTCATCATAGCTAAGCAATTTATTTATCAGCTCAACACTAAGGAGCAGACAGGATTAATTAACAGAATTAATGCTTTTTCACTATATAATCAATAGAGCCCCCCCCCTCCCCCCTCCTCCTCAAGAACCCCAAAAACTGAGGCCATATATTTAAAAATTTTGGAAGAGGCATCCTTGTCTATCATAATCATGCACTTAGTTTGTTTAAATAATCTCCAGTAGCAGAGAAGAAGATTTTCAAAGAATCAATGCATTTTCACTATATAATCAATAGAGCCCCACCCTAACACCAGAACCCCTGACCCTGGGGCCATGAAATTCACAATTTTAAAAAGGCATCCTTATGCATCATAACCATGCACGTAGTTTGTTTAAATAGTCTCCAGTAGCAGAGAAGAAGATTTTCAAAGAATCAATGCATTTTCACTATATAATCAATAGAGCCCCGCCCTAACACCAGAAACCCGACCCTGGGGCCATGAATTTCACAATTTTGGAAGAGGCACTCTTGCTCATCATAACTATGTACTTAGTAACTTTATTTAATACTCAGGAGCAGAGAAGAAGATTTTCAAAGAATTAAAGCATTTTCACTATATAATCAATAGAGCCCCACCCTAACACCAGAACCCCTGACCCAGGGGCCATGGGTTTCACAATTCTGAAAGAGGCCCACCTCCTCATCATAACTATGTACTTAGTTTATCACCTTAATGCACAGGAGCAGAGGAGAAGATTTTCAAAGAAATAATGCATTTTCACTATATAGTTGATAGAGCCCCGCCCTAACACCAGAACCCCTGACCCTGGGGCCATGAATTTCACAATTTTGGAAAAGGTACTCTTGCTCATTATAACTATGTACTTAGTAACTTTATTTAATACCCAGGAGCAGAGAAGAAGATTTTCAAAGAATTAATGCATTTTCACTATATAATCTATAGAGCCCCGCCCTAACACCAGAACCCCTGACCCTGGGGCCATGAATTTCACAATTTTGGAAGAGGCACTCTTGCTCATCATAACTATGTACTTAGTAACTTTATTTAATACCCAGGAGCAGAGAAGAAGATTTTCAAAGAAATAATGCACTTTCACTATATGATCTATATAGCCCCACCCTGGGGCCAGAACCCCTGACCCTGGGGCCATGAATTTCACAATTTTGGTAGAGGGCTCAATGCTTATTACAATGATGCCAACAGTTTGACTGCTTGATGTCCAGGAGTAAAGAAGAAGATTTTTAAAGATTGCATTATTTTTGGTGGTTTTAGCCCCACCCCTCAGGCCCCAGGGGGGCAGGGACCATGAAATTCACAATTTTTGTTCCCCTTCACCTATAGATGCTATATACCAAATTTGGTTGAAATTGGTTGAGCAGTTCTAGAGAAGAAGTTAAAAATGTTCAAAAGTTAACGCACGACGGACGACGACGGACAAAAACAGATAGCAATAGGTCACCTGAGTGACTCAGGTGACCTAAACATGGATTATAATCTTCTGAAAGAGTTTTTTCATTACATAACTGAACATTTTGGATCAGAGGTTGAGGTTGAGGTTGGGGCCATTTTTGAAGAAGTTTTCAGGATTTGTGGATAATGATGCAATTAAAGACTTCATAATACAATGATTAGCCAGAAAATTACATCATCTTTAATAGATATCATAATGGATATGCAGTCACAAAGGGTCCAAGTGAAATTTAATGGATTTTTAACTAAAACTGAGCAGTTCTAATTTTTCAGAAATTCACAGGGCCAAAAAAGGCCCAAGTTAACCTTGTTCTCTAATCAATGATTCTCCTAAGCATTATTTCAGTACAGTTTAAAGTAAAATATTATCTATGTGGGAAAAATATTAAATTGTTCTCATCCAATGGTGTCCACAGATCTCTTGAAACTTCCATGCAGTCTGACTTGTTTAAGCATCATACTGAAAATTCATTATCTAGCCACAAATAGAATAACTTTATTACTCTCTACCTTTAGTGTCTGGCTGAGCCGGTTGGATGATTTTCGGAGGAAATTTCTTGGCTAATTCTCCCAGGAGGTTATCCACTCGATGTCGCTGAAACAGAGAACTCGGCTCTTCCTTCTTTTTTTTGTCAGCCGATTCCTTCTTCTCTGTTACAAGGAAAAAAATCTGTTATACAATACTCAATTCTGGCATTCAACACTATGAACCTCAAGGAACACCATCTTCATAAACTGCAACTGGAATGTTAAAGACTTTAGAAAAGGAGTTCTGCCATTAACTGTTAATGTCAGTGTGCCCATTGTGGTATCACAATGTAAAAGGGCATGTTGTTCCCCTTAGAAACATATGTCTATGTTAGACACAAGTACCTCTTCTTCATCTTTATATATGGATACACAAGGAAGGAGTTGGGGATAAATGGGATTAATTGAGTTATACATCCTCTACTTCTAAATTTTGCTTTAAAAATAAATTTTTTAAAAATTCCCCCAGCTTGGTGTTATTTTCTGGCAAAAATTTTTGACATATCTACCAACATGCAGCAACTCTGGATTCTTGCAAAGCCCTACAACCCTGATAATTTTTTTAGAGTTAATTATTCTTTATAGCTCAAAATCATAGTCAAAATATTAAAGTGATAAAGCATATCTATCCATGATGGTATATTTTTTAACCAAATTTAATTGACTACGTCGAAGGAGTGATCCTAACAAATAGAATGACAGACAGACAGATGGAGAAAACTCTATTGACCACCTTTCAGCAAAAAGTGATTGTAACATCATTCTTAATGGCCCCCTGAAGAAGCGTACTCAAATATAACTTTAACACATACCAGTTTCATCTTTGTCTGAAAACTCCCAGGAATAGCCTTTTGATGGATGATAACGGGAATAGGACATCGCTAATGAAACAAAAATGTGAAATACATGTACATCTATTACACTGAAAATTGTAAACTAATACATATAGATCTAATCAAGCCTCATATAATTTCAAAATTCAAATATATAAACCTACATGTAATTCCATTCTACACTGAACATTCATTTCAATTTGGTATTTAATTTTACACTTTTGAAAGCAAATTGAAGACTGTAAGAAAAAACTTTTTTTGCAGAACTTCATCGTAATTTGATTTTTTTAACTTAATTTTAAAATAAAAGTCTGTGTCTTTGCCATAAAATTTTTTTAAAATGCCATCATGTTATTCATCAGTTTTAGTGTGAGCTTTATATAAATAAAAATTAAGTTTCTTGTCCTCCCTTTTTGACAGCTCAGACTTTAGAAAATCAAACTTTTCTTAAAGTACACTTAATATGCTGTTCTTATTTAGTGTTTTAAAAACTATATTAAGTCAGGATTCCGTAAATAAGAATACTCACCTTCATCAAAAGCCGACTGTAAACTTGACACAGTGTTTAACTATATGTAACAAAAGAATTACAGTTGAACTTTGGTATCTCCAACACTGATATCTTGAATACCATGGATATGTTGAAGTGATTGGGAAATCCCACCCCTTAGCCTTTAAGTATTTTACCCTGGATATCTCAAATCCTCGGGTCCCATTGAGTTTGAGATAACAAGGTTTGACTGAATCTTAATTAGGAGACCACTTCAAAAACTGGTGGATGAACTTTATATGTTACTTAAGTTAAGACAGCAAGGAAAAAAAATTCAAATGTCACTGAATATAAAAGTTTCGCAGTGCAGTGTTCACATATTATATTTCCTTTTTATTTTAATTACTTTTATTATTACTGTATTAATACATTTTCTTATGTACTTTTCCTTAATTTTTCTTGAAAAGAAAATTCCGATTCAATTTGATTTGCATCAGTTCTCAGTATTTCAATACAATATATTTTGTTCACTTTTTTATCAAAATAAAGTACCAAATTAACCAAGAAAGTATTTGGCCATCTTTAAAAAAAATGTCTGTTTGCCTAATTCAAAACTTTTTTATATAAACCTCCAGGATATAATTATTAATTTTAGTCATTATGAACTTCTTCATCCCATTATGAATATTTTAACTTCATATTAGCAAGTGTTTTTGAATAAAAAAAAAAAATTCCCCCTACCTACCTTCCTAATTTTTTTTTATCATGAGTCTGGAAATTGGCTAGCAAAAATTTTTTTTAAAGATGGCTTTAACAGTTATATTTTTTGATGCAACTTCAAATACATATTTAGATATTAATTATTAAATAAACAAAGAGAAATGACTAGACCTCTCCTTACAATTTAAGAAACTTTTTTAATTTTGGTTTGAAGAACTTTGCATATACATCTAAACCTTGTTATCTTGAACTTGATGGGAAAAACTTTGAGATATCCGAGGATTCCAGATACATGTATTGGGGGTAAAATACTAAAAGAAAGTGGTTGAAACTTGAAAATCAGTTCGAGATATCATTAGTATAAGATATTAGTGTTTGAGATACCGAAGTTAAACTGCATTTAGAGTTTAAAGGTATACATTTATTCAGGAGAACAACAATTTTGAAAAACATCAAAAAAACTTATGGTAAAGACAAGTTTAAATATCAATACATAGATCTGATGTACATGTATTGATACATACTGAAACTGCCATTGTATTGGTATTTTCAATATATTGATAGCAATATACAGCCCTACTTAATATTACATAATTATTCTGGTCATTTTGAAGTTGATGTAAGCACATAAACCTTGAGCACAATCAGATTTACAATACTTACCAGTCTGGAATTGATGACAGAGTACAGATCTGGAGCTAAATGGACCACTCCATTTACAATGTAATAATCAGCTAATGGAGTTACTGTAAGCAAAATTTTGAAATCTTAGTTTAAATTTTCATATACATTGGCTTATATTACCGATACGAATTAATTGGTAGCTATTGTTCTGAACACAATTCAAACAATTAACGAATAAAAAATTCTATAATTCAGGTCTCTTTTTTTGTTGGAGCTTGGTCTTTTTTGGAAATAAAATTACATGTACCTTGGGTAGGAGAAAATCTGTGTTGTTTTCGTATCACATAAAGGATTGGTTCCTGTACATGCAGTAAAATGAACTCAATCCCTACCATGTTACTGTAAAATAAAACATCAAAGTGATTATTAACCTACAAGATATTTCTAATTATTCTGAATTAAACAATAGGCCCATGTGCCACAATGATCACCAGAGTCACTGCGGCCCTGCTGTTCCTCATCAGCAGATTTTTTTTCTTAATCTAATCCTTTCGTGACAAGTGATTGTCATGGAATGAAGTAGATTTCAGTTGCGATGTTTTTTTTTTTATCACAGTTCACTGTTACCGTCATTCTTTTGACTTCGACACCATTTTTTGTATTTAACAAATTCTAATATATAAACCAGGCCCGGGCCTGAACTGAAATCTGGAAAAATGGAACCCAAACTGAACCAAACAACTTGGACCGCAGTTTTCGGTTATTTTGGGTAACCATGACAGCCCTAGACTGCCTACTGTGGCCCCACCCTACCCACGGGGATCATGACTTGAACAAACTTGAATCTACACTACCTGAAAATGCTTCCATATTTCTATGAATAATCAGGGGTTTACTTTTCTTTCAAGAAAGTTTCTAAAAATTAATTCCTATATATTCCTAGGTAAAACTTTGATAGCCTAATGTTGCCCCATCCTTCCCCCATGGGTCTAGATTTGAACAAATATGAATCTTCACTTTGTAATGCAGCTTTCATATAAGCTACATCTTTTCTTGCCTAATGGTTCTATAGAAAATTTTTAAAAGATGCCATTAATTTTTCCCTAATTCTTAATTATCTCCCCTTGGCTCTTCAATTAAACCTTGAATACCCTTCACACTAAGATGCTTTGTGGCAAGTTTGTAAAAATTGACCCAGTGAAGAAGTTGAAAATTTGAAAAGTTTATGATGACACCAATGACAAAAGACAATTTTTTATCAGAAAATCTCACCTAAGCCTTTGGCTCAGTTAAGCTAAAAAAACATGGAAACAGAATGATTTATTGGGTTGTATGAATACTTGAGTTGGTCCTGACTGAGGCGTTGACTCTTTATGATCTGATTATTACATGTATGGTCGTAGAAAGGGTTGGTCCGTTCACAGAAATAGTCTAGCACATTGGAAGGGTTCAGAAGGGGGACCCAGGCACTGTCATACCAGGTCATCCCCAAAAGGGGGTTTTCTGGAATAAAAGTATTAACAACATAAATTAATATTGTTTAGATCTCGATCAATTTCATTACAAGGTTGATCAGCACTCAGCCAATATAATTGTTAAATTAATCAGCATTCAACATATTCAAGTATTAAATTAGCCTAACCTTTAAAGTATCATAATGGCAAACAATGTAAATTATAAGTATAAATTTAGTATGTTTATTTTCGATCACCATAAATTATCACACGCAGCATTTTTATATCAAATTGTTCACACAATACAAATCTTAGTGGGTTTTTTTTTCAAAAAAAATTAGCACATTGTTGAATGAAATCTGTCATTGGTGAAAACAGGGTTTTAAAAAATTTTGTATTTATCAATTGTTTTATTTATTTGATCTTGATGCCTTTTCAACTGGGAAAAAATAGCTACATTTGCTTGAAATTGGGAAAACATTTCATACAAGAAAAAGTACAAAAAAAAACAAGATGTGTTTGTGAAACACTGATACCCCCATATGGCAACTTATAGCAAAGGTTAAACTTTCTCAAGGTCAAACTCCAAGGTCAAGGTCATAGGGTCAAAGTTATTGGTACCAAAAGGAATGTCTTGTCACATGGATTACATATATGAAGTATTAAAGCCCTTGCATGAATCATTCAAAAGTTATGGCCAAGGTTAACATTTTCCAAAAGTAGGTCAAACTTCAAGGTCAAGGTCAAAGGGTCAAAGTAATTGGTATCAAAAGGAAGGTCTTGTCACAAAGATTACATATATTAGTGAAGTATGAAAGCCCTAGCACCAATCGTTCAAAAGTTATGGCCAATGTTAAAGTTTTTGCAAAACTGGGTCAACCTCCAAGGTTAAGGTCAAAGGGTCAAAGTTGTTTGTATTCAAAGGAAGGTCTTGTCACAAGGATTACATATGTGAAGTATGAAAGCTCTAGCACCAACTGTTCAAAAGTTAAGGCCAATGCTAAAGTATGGTAATCTTTTGCAAAACTTGGTCAAACTCCAAGGTCAAGGTCAAATATGGTGGTACCCAAAGAAAGGTATTTCACAAGGAATACACAAGTGAAATATGAAAGCCATAGCTCAAACCAATCAAAATTTATGGGCAATGTTAAAGCTTTTGGGTGAATTAAAAAAAAAAATGACCACCAAACTGAATTTTTTTGGCAAAATTCAACTACTTATAACATATTTTTCACTTATATCATCATATTGCATATGCATTCTAGTTTAAAATCCTGAAGTGGCAATAGAATAGACAATTGGATTAAAAAGTTTCAGAATTTTTATTAGTAAAATTTCTTTTGAAAAAAGAAAATATCATTACACCTTAAAAGACTTTCTAAAATACATAATCACAAGAAATTATAGTTTTTTATGCTTCAAAATGGTAAATGGGGTATAAATGATTAAATCTAGACCTTGAATGAGTATCTTTTTTATGCTTCAAAATGGTAAATGGGGTATAAATGATTAAATCTAGACCTTGAATGAGTATCTTCTCTTGTGCACGTGACAAAAAATTGGCTTTTTGATTGTTATTTTACATTTTTCAATTCTGCTTTGAAAAGTTTTAATATGAAAAAAATATGAAGCAATAAAATTCCCCCAAATTCACTTTTTTGTCTGTTCAAGTCAATTCTTTAAATCTAAGCAAAAAAAGAATTGTTATATATGAGTTCTCTACAAAAAATACTAGATTTTGAAGTGACCCTATGTTACATTATTGTGTTGCACTCCTGACATCTGATATGTATTTTATTTACATTGTTTTAAAAATTATGACACACAATAACCCATTCTTACTTTGTAAATCAATTTGTTGTGTTGATATTTTTCATCGTTTACAGCAGGTTTATCATATTTTGAAGACCTTAAAACATGGTTATTTGCAAAGTGTAATATATATAAATTGTATTTAAAATATATGTGAAATGATGAAAACTATTCCCTGAATTGACTGTAAAATTTCTGTAATTTGTTGATGGACATAGTGTTTTGAACATCAAATAGTATCAAGCATTTTTTTCAACTTATTTTTTAGTAAAGATAGTTAAAAAGCATCAGTAATTATGAAGCAGTTTTGTTGCACTCCTGACTGCAGTAAAGTTTAAAATTAAAACCATAGAACACAAAAATTCATAAAGTGTTGGCAACATCAAGTGGTAATGAAATTATGCAATACTTATAGTCCAAGACATCATAATTAAAACAGATGAAAGTATTTAAAATTCGCATTTTATCTGGAATTATACCCTATTTTATGCCAAAAAACTAGCTTAAATGTATTTTAAAGCATATTTTCCTTTAGAAGACAAACACAGTAACCCACCAGAAAAATTCTACTCTTCATTTTTTCTTTATTTTTATTTTTAATATATTCGATCAGTGCATATTATCTATTCAAGATATATTACTAAAGTCAGGTACTCTTCACACAATTGCTCCGAAGAAAATAGTTCCATTCATGATCAGTAGATAAAACATTACAACAAATATTAAGAATAATCATGTATATTTAATACGTTAAAGAAAACAAAATTATCGTTAAAAGATTTTAAGAAAATCACTTTTTCCCCAGAAAAGCAAATAAAAAGTTTTCATATTCCTACGCTCGCTGCCTCCTCAGTCTTTTTCACGAAAATATATAGGTCACACTTCGATTGATAATGATAAATCTTTTCACCAGTTATATTACTGTCATGATTATTGTTCGTTAATTGCCGTATATTTTCTTTTGAGTTAGAATGTTAATCATTAACTGTGTGTGTGTTTTTTCTCTCTTTTTTTAAATAACGGAATGGTTATTATGGCTAAACACAACGTGATTTTCCGAGCTCGGAAAGATCTTCGCACGTGTGTAGACCTAGGCTATTTGGTCTTGCAAGAACAGGTGTGCGCACCGTTCCCTAGTGACGCTTAGATCAGTAGACTGGGTATCAGTACTTGCTACGGACATAAAGAAGTTTAGAACTTAATACACCAGTTTCATAACAAGTGCAGGTTTTTTACTCAAGTCAAGGTGAAGCCCTAGACTGGGCAAGAGGGGCTGAGTTACGGTCATCGATCTAACACGAAAATGTACTATTTTTGTAAATAAAAAACATTTCTAGAAACAAAAATGAAGTTTATCTTCAAAACGTCTGTATAATCAAAATCAGTATATGGTGGAGGAATATTCAGTGATGCTCCATAGCCGCAACCGATCTCGCGCTTTCCTTTGCGTTTAACAACGGCCGTCAATGCATCACTGGACGAGTTCATTGATTACTCTAAAAGGTGACAGGTTGGACCATCTTTAACATCTGCCTATACTTTGAGTGATAGTACTTTTTAATAATAGCACAAAATTAAAAAATAAATTAAAATCTATCCTTGATAGATCTAAAGTTTTGCTATTTGTGAAAATGGGCTATCTTTGATAATCCCTAACGGCTTGGACTTGTTTTGAATTTTTTTTACAGAAGATTCTATCATTGGAAAGTTAGATGGTACACATGTAGCACAGGCCCATAGTACGCGGGATTTTTTGGGAGTCCCCCCCCCCCTTTCACTTTGAAAACGTTGCTATAGGCCTGTAACATGCTATTTGGATTAAATATTCCTGAAAATGAGTGAGGCGTTAAATACATTTTTAAAATTATACGATTAATTATATTTAGTTTATGTTCAATGTGAAATTAAAACTATTTTTATGCATGTGCAACTTTGTGATAAAGTCACTACATGCATGTAACGTTATATATGTACATGCAGTTTGTTTCCTACTATATGCATATTTTATTCAACAAAAGATGTTGAAACTCAGTAGCCTAAATATTATGTCATTTTAGGATATTTATGTATATGGCACTTTTATAGTTGACTTTCTACAGCTTGAGTATCTCTGACGTTTTGTCAGTAAATACTTGTTTTTTTATTAGAAATCATCTGAACACAATGAAAATTCGAATAAATTAAAAGTCGAATATCTTGGATATGGGGTAATCCATATCTATTCTTGTTATTGGATGATTTATAATTCTAACATATTTGTTGCACTCCTGACCAAAAGCATTGGGGCCTTTAAAGTAGAGTTGTGAAGTGAAAATTACATAAGAACTTGTTCTGTTGTTTCAGTGAAGTTGAGGAGGAATTACTTGAATTTTATGACAATGTTTTAGTGTGTTTATTTTTAACGTTCATTAAAAAAATCACAAAAAAGATAAAAACACATCTGAATTGATAAAATTGAAAAAGGAAGGATTTTAATAATAAAACTGTCAATAATTTAGCATTAAATTATACAAAAAGATCATTATTAATTAATGAATATTCTAAGCATGAATAGAAGTCTTTTCGTCACACAACTTGAATCTTTAAAAAAATGTGTTGCACTCCTGACCATAGAAATATGGATCCGAAGCACAGACAGATCCTGTAATTGATAAATCTGTTTGGTAAAAATGTTCTTTGTGTCTTTATTTTCCAAAATAAAAATCAGAAAATCATATAATGATGATAGTTTTTTCATGCTTGGGGGCAAAACATCAAATGTTGCACTCCTGACATTTTTGGGTATGCACATATACTTGACTCTCATTAATGCTGCTTGTGATTTATATAACATTTTTAAGTTTTAAAATGTATATCAGTTATTATTTTACACTTCCAAAATTCTTTTTTGTCTTGATTTTCTATCAGAATTTTACAATTAATGTTTTTTTGGCAACACTACATTTTTTCTGTTGCACTCCTGACATGGTATAACATTTTTTTAAACATCAGCCATGACCACAACTTGATTAAGCAAAAGTTTCAACAGTCCACATTTAAAGCTCAATACTTTGAATATTACCAGGAAAGTCTTTATTTTCAACATGAAGCATTATTTTTTATTTCACAGATCTCCAAAAAATATTGAAATTTCAAAATGTCACAAAAAGGTGTTGCACTCCTGACAATTTTAGCATCATTTTTGGGCAGAACTTTTTTGTTAATTGAGATATCAACGTGATATTTGGCAGGTATTTAGACACTATCTAAAGACATATGCTGAGACACAGAAATCTATTTTCATTGCCTGTATTTTTAGTGTAGGTTGATAAATATATGTTTGGTCATTTTTTTTTAATTCACCCTTTTGCGGACAAACAGACAGACGGACAGACAGGGCAAAACCTATATACCCCCGAATCTTCGATACGGGGGCATAAAAACCAGTGCAGTGAGGTACCAGTATAATTGAACTCCTTCTACTTTCAATTTGGTCAAGGCTTACCGGTTAATACTGCAATTAAATAAGCAGAGACCAAAAAAAAAGTTTATTTACCAATTTTTGGGTAAAAACTGGAATCTGTGGAACAATCTATGGCCAGTAAAGCTACCATTTTTTGATTTTTTCATTGTTTAGGAATTTAAATCAAAAATTGGGGAAAATACTTGCTTTTCAGCATGGGGAATGGAGTCTTATTTTGGACCCTACAGACCTTGAGAAAAACTTCTCGAGTTTTCAAGTACTTTCCTTAAACAATGTTAAAACTATTAAATGAAACAGTTATAATGAACTACACATGTATATGAGTAATCCTAGATTCCTTTGACTATGTTTTGATATGTTTAGAGAAGTCATAGAGTCACAGAGGATACCATATGCTGAAAAGTGAAAATTCAGCGACACCAGCTTGAGTTACGATTTTCCTTACTTATTGCATTATAATTTCAAGCGCCTACATGTAATCTTTGAGATTGAGTACAATTACACTTTTTCCCATGCAAATTTGCAGTTAAAGTTTGACCCCACTTAAAATTTTGTGTATTTATGTGCTAACATTATAGCCAAGAAATGGAATGGTAAAGAGTGGACATAATTCAATAATGTGCTTCATTTATCATTGATATAGGGCTGTTTCATATTACATTTATCAGGTCGAGGAATATACCTTATATGGATATTGTTGTCATTCAGCGGCTCTTACAGCAAACAATTGTCCAATCCAATGAATGAACTGAAAAGCATGATGGTCTACTACATGTTTCTATTTTACTACAAACACTTGGGTCAGGCAAATTTTCGGACGCGATTTCAAATGACTGCGGGAAAGTCAACTAATAATTATTTTTTATATTTTTGTGAAAAATACGAAGAATATGTACTAGTTAAGATTTCCCATGCTCACATTAACAAACAAAGCCAATTTTCCGTGTTAAATAGTACGTTGAAATACTGCTCACAAAGTCTTCACAAGTAAATAAGAATCCAGTTTTTATAACTTGATATTCGTAAATTTGCCATGCTACTGGTGTTATTCGTTGTTACTTTATTATTTATTTACTAGAAATTAAAAGTTAATACATTTATAAAAAACCGTAAGTTTATTGCTGCACGGCATTTATTTTACACAGTAATTCTCATACATTACACACTGATTCTCATGTACAATAACATTGATCATTGAACGTGTATTAATAGCATATATATCGTAGTAAACAATGACACTATGTGAGTACCTCAGAGTCGACTGTTTTGGACCAGGGAATAGTCACGTGAAATTCATATTCACTGATAGTACAGCACAGGAAAAGCTGCCAGGCAATTGTCAACAAACGGATACAATGGAGTGTAGAAAACCCAAATTTTACAGTTGTAAAACATTTGTATGTAAATGTGAGCATGGAATTCGTAGATAATGATGTACATATTGTATTAAGTGTGTAAAATGTTTATATAAATGCAACATGTCTTTCTGAGAGCGATTTGAAAAACTGGCCTTTTCGAAACGTACATGTAGTATTTTGGTAGTAACCTATAATGCAACTCATTTAGCCGATTGGTCGGTTTGTCAGTCACGTTGGTGCCTCATTTAGCATGTAAATTTATTCTGACATTACAGAAAATAGTTTTCTCGACCTGTTTATTGATTGCTGATCCATTCTCACATCTCTGAAGTACAAAAGGAAGTTGTCATAGGTCGGGAAAGTTGCAATACCAGCTTGTATCTTTTCAGTATGGCATCCATTCTGACTCTCCCCTATTCTCTATTGAGAAGTTGATAGCTCGTTTTATTACTCCCTCCTCAAGTTGAGGGGGAGTATTAAAACGATCGAGCCATCAACTTCTCAATAGAGAATAACTCTCCCCTACATGCTTAAAGGTTTTGAGTCAGCGGAATCTCGGATTAGGAAGAGTTCATCTATTACTAATAATAATAATTAGGTTTTTCTAAATATCCTAAGGGCATACTACCGTCAAAGAGAAAATATTTTTTCAAACAAAATTTTATCATAATCTACTGTAACTGATCATGCTGATTGATAATCCTAGATTCCTCTGACTCTAATCCCCGCTTTTACGTTATGATATGTGCGGGGTGTGTGATGTGAAGTGCTATCCCCCGCACATGTCAAAACAGAAATGCAGGGGTTAGAGTCAGAGGAATATCGGATTAGTTGATTGACAAAACTATTTTAAACCCTAAGTTGTGAGACAGTCCTCGGGGAATAATTTATGCTTCAGCAATCTAACTATCATATTTTTGCTCAATTGACAGAACACATATTGCTGAATACATTCTGTATAAAAGACACAGTTTACCTAGACTCATCTTGAAAACTTTTCACGCTCACAGTTTGGAGTTTACGTCCGCCATTTTGAAATCACGTGACACAAATATTTTAAAAAAAAGATTGTGGAAAAAATATGTTTTTCTGAAATTCATTGAATTTGAGAAATGATTCTGTTGGAAAATAATGTCTGATCGAAACAGTGTTTGGAGGTCTTGCTCAGAAATAACTTGTTGCTTTACGATCGGGCTCAATGTTGTACTGACGCGCGGGCGCGCCAGCTCGCTAACTGTCGGACTGGTATTCATAGACCCTAATATGTTATGACTAACAAATTAACGAAAGGCTGAGTGAGATTGAGAAAAGACGCAACCCTTCATCTATTCATTGATAAATGATTTAAATAACTTGTGTGAGTTTGATTAGAGATGGCATCAAAGAAACGAAGAGCATCACGAGCAGGATTGAGAAAACTGCCATTGTCCTTGATGTGTGAATGGGCATCATGTAAAGAAACATTTCTAGATATGGAACAATTTACCAACCACCTGAAGGCTCACCTCACAGGTGTAACAAGCAATGGTATCATGGAAGAAGCTACTGAATACAGATGCCTGTGGAGGGACTGTGAAATGACGATTACTGGCCATGTGACAGATTTTGTTAGACATGTGTATTTCCATTCCTTCCATGTCAAAATTAAATGTCTAGGATCTCAGATGGTACGGAGCTTAAAGCTACAGGGATGTCAGCTGGATGAACAAAGTCGCAATTTAATTCCAGAATTACCAGAAAGATTGCAGTGTGGTTGGAAGGAGTGCGAGACAATCATGGACATCCCAGAAGCCTTCTATCGACATGTGGACAGTCATGCTCTATCTTTTCCCGAGGGAAATAATGTACCTGGAGGCTGCAAGTGTTCATGGGAAGGCTGTGATGCTGTGTCAAAAAGTAAATATAAATTACGTGAGCATCTTAGGAGTCACACACAGGAGAAAATTGTAGCCTGTCCAATTTGTGGAGGTCTCTTTTCTAGCAGAACAAAGTTTCTAGACCACCTGAAACGCCAAGAAGAAACAGACCACCAGTGTTACCAATGTTCACACTGTGACAAACGCTACACCACTGAGAGACTTTTAAGGGATCATGTGCGCCATCATGTGAACCAATACAAGTGTCCGTGCTGTGACATGACATGTCCTACACCATCCAGTTTGAAAACACATTTACGCTACAGACACACTACTCAGACTCCATACAAATGTGACCACTGTGGACATGGAGCCAAGTCACTTGCTGACTTGAAAAAGCATTTAGAAAGTCACAGTGTGGATGTTCCATATCATTGCCATATTCCAGATTGTTCATACACTTCAAGAACATTCCAGAGCTTGGAAAATCATTTCAAACGTCTTCATCAAGATATTGATGTCCAGAAATACAAATGCCATGTTTGCTCTACTCTTTTTACTCGTGGAACCAATCTTACTTCCCATTTAAAGAAAAAGCACAAGTTCAGGTGGCCGTCTGGACATTCACGCTTCAGATACAAAATGCAGGAAGATGGATATTTGCAGTTACAGACTGTGCGATATGAAAGCATTAAACTGACTGAGCAGATGGAGAATGGCGAATCAGAGTCAACTTCTGAAGTTGATAAAGGTCAGCTTTCTTCCACAGAGACTGAAGAAGTCAACAGCAGAAATAAGAAGAGAAGAAGAACCTTAAAAAAGGAGAAAGAAAATACTGCTTCTTCATCTAAACCTCATGATGTATTACATCAAGATTACAATGTCTGCAGGTCAGACCAAAGTGATGGAATTCCAGTTTCAACACAAATTACTAATCTCCGCTGCAACAGTGATGAAGTCAACGAGCAAACTACATCACATGTGGCTCAAGTTGAAACAAGATATCAGTATGTTTCATTTGTAGAACTTCCCCCAAACTATTTAGATTTAAATCCTTACTTGAAAGAAGTCCCTCATCATGTGCCCCAAAGTGAAGTAATACAACCTGTTACTGTAGGAAGCAGTAGTTTGGATGTAACAAGAGAACTGTACAGTGACAATGTTTGTCCGATTTCAGAGAGAGAGCCTGCATCAGAGCAGGAACATGCATCACAACAACCAGTGTCAGATGAGGATAGAGGTGAAAACTACAATTTGGAAATGCTTGGAGATGTTGCATTGAGAGCACCCCCAGAGAAGGAAATATCAAGTCCAGGAAAAACAAGAAAAAGGAAACAAACCCTGACAAATAAATGCAGGAATGCCTAATGACAAGATCCAACAAACATCAAAAGTTTAAAAAGAGCAATGATCTCCAATCTGAAAACAATTCAAACTATGAAAGATGAAAATGTGTATTTTAATTTAATACAGTATCTAAAATATACTGGTTGTGTACATCTTCCTCAAAACTTAGAAATGGGGAAAAACTGACATGTACAAACCGTGAACTCTCACAATTAATATCAGTTAACTTTGCTTAAGCAATAATCTTGGCCCAAGGAAAAAAAATGTTATTTACCATTTCCCAATCGACCTTAATTTTTTGTGCAGGCCCAAATATTTTTTCATTCAATGTGGCCTGTAGCCGGTTCTTGGGGAAAATTTTCAGTCACGGTCTTTATCTTGCACATGAGTTGAATTAAGAAAAGGCAAAAGCAAATCATTTATACACCTCCCAGCAAAAATTGACATTTCTGCAGGAGAGGGACTCATTTTCTTATTGATGAATGTTAAATACAATGTAACTATGGGGTTGAGTTTCTTGTAGTATGGGTGTGTATTTTGGTTTTAAAAATTGCAGAAAGAATTAGTTTGAAAATGTTCTAAATGTTTTTTTATTTACTTTATTGGTATGTAATGGCTTCCAATTTTTTTTATAAATCCAATCAAATGAATTTTCAAGTGAGCACTGTGGCCCAGTTCTTTAGGATGAGTCATTACACAGCAAATGTGTTTCAAAACAAATTTCTAAAGTCTAATTTGAAAAGAATTTTATTGAAATCTTATTATACCCCCGCTCCGAAGGAGAGGGGGGTATACTGTTTTACCCTTGTGTGTCTGTCTGTCTGTGTGTCCGTGTGTCTGTCCGTAACAAATTTTGGTCGCAGTTCTGTCAGCAACTACTGATCACAGATGCTTGAAGTTTTAGCACATTCTTTGTTTAGGCATGCCATATGGTGGGATTCATTTTTGTTTAAATCTGACGTCAACTTCCTGTTTATCCGTGCATCTGTCTGTACCAAATTTCTGTCGCAGTTTTCTCAGCAACTACTGAGCAAGATGCTTGAAATTTTAGCACAATCTTTGTTAAGGCATGCCAGATGGTGGGATTCATTTTTGTATGAATTTGATGTCAACATGAGAGGGTAACCGTATATTCACATCAGAGCGGGGGTATTACTAGTGAGCATTAGCTCACAGACTTCTTGTTAACGCAGTTTTCACCTCTGATGCACTTGTTTATATAAATAATAGAATATGACATGCTGTTTTACATTGATGCTTTAAAGACCATGTTTACTTCTCATTATATTTCACATGGTGATATGGTGTGTTGACCTACATTCAATAAATGTGACATCTTATTTTTGTATTTTTGCTTGAATGAAGAATATGCATTGATGTACACTGTACAGTACATATTTTTGGGTTGTATAATTTATGAACATCACCTACAAAGTCCAGGAAGGATTACCAAGTTTGATCTGATATTCAGTATTTAATGATCTTGAAGGATGAACAGGGAAGCTTCCCTATAAGTTGGCTTCTCTGGCCCAGTGGTTCTTGAGAAGATTTTTCCTATATATTTCAATGTAAGACTTTGATTCCTTATAGTGGGCCCACCCTACCCCAAGGGGCAATGATTTGAACAATTTAGAATCTACCCTATCTCAGGAAGCTTCCACATAACATTCAGTTTTCTGGCCCAGTGGTTCTTGAGAAGATTTTTTAGTGACCCCACCCTATTTTTATTTTTGTCTTCTTAGATATCACCACTTGATATGGGGCTTGGCCCTACAATATGACAATTATTTAGACTTGCCTTTACACAAAGATGCTTTTTACCAACTTCGGTCAAAATTGGCCCAGTGGTTCTTGAGAAGAAGTAGAAAATGTGAAAAGTTTACAGACTGACAGATGACAGGTGATCAGGAAAGTTCACTTGAGCTTTCAGCTCAGGTGAGCTAATTATATCTATACAAGTTGTGTTTTCTATCCCAAAGCCTTAGGCAAGGAGAATAAATGCATACAGCAAGCATCGGAAAGTGTTGGTCAGGCTGGGATTCAAACCTGAGACCTCCTGCTACATGTAACTGTATGGGTGCTTTACTAAATTCCCTTTACATTCTTTGTTCATTTTAGCTCTTCTGAGCCAAAGGCTCAAAGAGCTTATGCTATGGCCATTTGAGCGGTGTGCGTAAACTTTTTGGAAAATGGGCTAGTCAATTTTTTTTCAAATTTGTCACAGAGTATCCTTGGCCCAAGGGCTTTCATTTGTACAAAAACTGGAGATGTATTCCTTAAACAAGGGGAGATAATTAGGGAAATAAAAACAAAAGTAGTGGTTGCTAAAAAATCTTCTCAAGAATTAACCACTGGGCAGGTTATCACCAATCTTATATACAAGGATGAGGATATGTTGTAGATTAAAATTTGCACAGGGAATCGCCCTGGAGCAAAGGGCGTGGTCTCAAGGTCACTTCAAAGTTTACCAAAATTTATGTTTTGTTTAATCTTTTATATTTTGACCACTATAAGGCATCTTGACAGTTGATGCATCTTCGGACCTCATATCATGTTGACTTAAAAGTAGGTCATGGTGACCTACATTTGAATTTTGCAGGTATTCATTTTCATTTTAATTTTGATGTATAACTTGGATACCTTGAAGCCTATGATCATCAAAACTTGTCAGTTTATGCATCATGGGACTTTGAAGTGTGTCAACCAAAAAGTAGGTCACCATGACCTACTTTCTGAATTTTATGGCTTATCATTTTCTAAACATTAAAGGTCATTATTTCAGATACTAAGAGGTTTAGAATCATCAAACCTTGTAACACCTAGGGCCTTAAAACAGATTTATCAAAAAGTAGGTCACAGTGACCTACTTTTGGAATTTTACAAGTATTCATTTTTAAATTGTTTTAGGGGTATATTTTGGACACTTTAAAGCATAGGATCATCAAACTTTATCAGTTGATGCATTTTGAGTCCTCGGAGTGTATTGACCAAAAAGTAGGTCACTGACTCACTGTGACCTCTTTTTGCAATTTCATGGCTTAATTTAAATATTTTCAGATACTAATTGGTTAGGAATTATCAAACTTTGTCAATTGATGCATCTTGGGTACACAGAGTGTATCAACCAAAAAGTAGGTCACTGTGACCTACTTTTGGAATTGGATGGCTATTTCAGTTACTAATTGGTTTTGAATCATCAAACTTTGTCAGTTGATGCATCTTGGGTCCTTAAAGTGTGTCAACCAAAAAGTAGGTCATCATGACCTACTTTTGGAATTTGATGGCTTTTTTCAGTTACTAATTGGCTTAGAATCATCAAACTTTGTCAGTTGATGCATCTTGAATCCTCGGAGTGTGTCAACCAACAAGTAGGTCACCCTGACCTACTTTAGGAATTTGATGGCTATTTCAGATAGTAATTGGCTTAGAATCATCAAACTATGTCAGTTGATGCATCTTGAGTCCACAAAGTGTATCAACCAAAAAGTAGGTCACCGTTACCTACTTTTGGAATTTGATGGCTTTTTCAGTTACTAATTGGCTTAGAATCATCAAACTTTGTCAGTCAATGCATTTTTGGTTTTTCAAAGTGTGTCAACCAAAAAGTACATCACCATGATCTACTTTTGGAATTTAATGGCTTTTTGGGTTAATAATTGGCTTAGAATCATCTAACTTTGTCAGTTGATGCATCTTGAGTCTTTGGAGTGTATCAACCAAAAAGTAGGTCACTGTTACCTACTTTGCAATTTAATGACTTAATTTAAATATTTCAGGTACTTATTGGCTTGGAATTATTAAACTTTGTCAGTTGATGCATCTTGGGTACCCGGAGTGTGTCAACCAAAAAATAGGTAACCCTGACCTATTTTAGGAATTTGATGGCTATTCAGATACTTATTGGCTTAGAATCATCAAACTTTGTCAGTTGATGCATCTTGAATCCTCGGAGTGTATCAACCAAAAAGTAGGTCACTGTGACCTATTTTTGCAACTTCATGGCTAAATTCAAATATTTCAGATATTAATTGGCTTGGAATTATCAAACTTTGTCAATTTTTGCCATGCTGACCTATTAATAAAAGGTAAAATTACAGTCACTTACTAGTATGTGGTAATAAAGTTTTCTGATTTGCTGATTCTCTTTTGAGTTATCAGTGGCTTCAACCTTGGCCCCCCTATCAGACCCTGTACTAGACTAGCTGGGGACCTCAAAGGTACCCAGACCCCTCGCAATCTAAAAATGACCGCCTATAGTGCCAAATCCTAGATCCATGCCTGATCTTGGCCATGCTTTTCTTGAGATTTTTCCCCTATATATTATGTAAAACTTTGACATAACATGAGTTACATCATACTATATATTAATATAATGACCAATTACTTACAGTCCTGCTTCTCTTTAAAATATTTTTCCTATGCATACATATGTGATTTCCATGTTTAACTTTGATCCCCTATTATAAACCCATCCCAGCTATCCCTAGTGGGCCATGATGTGAACAATTTTTATCTCCCCTTGTTAGGGGGCCCTTTATTTAATGTAAAATCTTGAATCCCCTTCACCCAATAATACTGCATACCAAGTTAATTGAAATTGGCCCATAATTCTACTGAGGGATAGACAGGCAGACAAACACAAAACAACAGAAGGTCAGAAAAACTCGTTTACAGCTCAGGTGAGCTAAAAATTTCCATGCATTTATAAAATGTGTTTTGATAAACTTAGTAATACATTTTTAAATATTTAATCTGAAACTGATCAATAAGCAATTAACATTAAGTATACATAAACAACACTGTACATTCCATTTTCAATATTTTATTGACACATGATTTTTTTTTTTCCTAGTGTTGAAATAAAAGTTTGCCATGATTACAAGGTACATATACAGTATTTTACATTATATGATTAAACATATATATATATATATATATATATATATATATATATATATATATATATATATATATATATATATATAAAGACTATTTTATCCATGTTCATCATTTTTAAGTGCCGACATACATGTATAATTTGATTGAGTAGGATGAAAATTTGTCTTTCAAGGAAGAATCTAAACAAATAAAAAAGCCTACCAAGGGCTGTATTTGGTATTTGGCCCTTTTATAAAACATAATTATTAAAAAATCAAAATTTCTCAAATTTAGATCCTTGTATCAGTAGACCCATGATGACTACATATCTATTAGAAATGATGTACTAATAATATTTTTGTCTCAGTATTGTGATATATATTATTTCTACACTCAAAAGTTCAATGCTTTCAATCCATTAAAAGTGAACTGGTTGTGTCCCTTTGTTGGGTCAACAGCTCTAGCTCTTTAAAACCTCACAAATGTGTAGCAGGTATTTTTCTTTACAAAAATAAATAATAATTAATAATACTGCCCTTGGCATTAAATTTAAATTAATATGAAATCCAATTGAAAATAATAAATATTTCCAAACTATATACTAGTATATTCTTAGAAATGGTAACAAAAAATTCAAACATCGAACACATTAAAAGATTCAAAACAAGAGAAAATCCTCAATATGCTGAAAATTATACAAGTATCCCAACATATTGTGAATTAATCATGTTAATAGATAATAATTATTGAAAAAAAAACTAAGTAAACAAGCATGCCAAATCATTTTTAAAAAGTGATCAAGTTAAATCATAGATGTATCTAACCACAAATAAAATTGCTGATAAATTGTTTTTATGTCCAAACATCCTCCAAGTACCTTTTCTCCAGCCTCAGTTTGGTCACATAGGATCTGGCTTCACTTTCACTCAAGCCTTTGTTTTCTTGCAAAATTGTCATAAAAGTTTGATTCACATCTTTGGCCATATTCTTGGCATCACCACAAACATAAATCACTGCACTTTTGTTCTCTATCAAATCAAGCACTTGTTCAGCATTCTTGAGAATGTTATCCTGCACATACTTAGGCCCCTCTGTAGACTGATTTTCTCTGGAAAATGAGACAAATAATTTTGTCAAAACATGGACCTCTTGTAGTCTCTTAAGCTCTTCCCTGAATAAGAAGTCCTGAGACTGGTTCCTGCAACCAAAGAAAAGGAATATTTCTCCAAACACTTGGTCCTCAAATTCAGAATGGCTTTTCTGTATTTCTCTGTGTTGTAGGAATCCAACAAATGGAGCTACCCCTGTACCTGGCCCAATCAAAATAAGGGACACAGATACATCAACAGGCAAGTGGAAAAACTGATTTGATCTTGCTGAAATTTGCAACTGTAAGATTTTTCCATTAATTCCTTCTGATTCCTCGTAGTCTTTGTTTTGAATATCTGATGTCCTTTTATCTAACATACCAGTGCATATTCCTTGCCTTGCAAAGCTCCTACCATCCCCCTCTGGAATATTGACCACATTGAAGACTATATCTAAGTGTCCTGGTGTTTTTAGTGGTGAGCTGCAGGCCGAGTATGGTCGTGGCTGTAGCTTTGGAAGTGACTCTATTAACCTTTCCACAGAAGGCTGACTGGAAGGAAATGCTTGAAGGAGATCAAGTATACTTATCTCAGGGTTTCTTATAAATTTGGTGTAATCAGCCATACCCTGTTTACTACACAACTCTTGAAGTCTTCGTTTCTCTTTAGGGTTTGCTGTCTCTTCTACAAGCTGTCTTATCACAGATTTTTTGGGAGGTTCCCTTATATCTATATGGTAAGTGAATAAGTTCCTGAGTGTAGAGACTGCAGGGAGATGGAGTGGGATCATTGCTTTGGCCTTTTTGGTGTCTTTCAGAAGCTCAATCTGACAAATGCAATCAGCTTTGTCTTGAACATTCAGTCTCTTTAACAGCATTTCCACCTCTTTATCTTCATTCTGGCAATAAATGGACACAGAATCCCCTGGTTGGTACGAAAATTTGTTCTCAAGTTTCAGTCCCAATTTCATGGTTTTCTTTAGTGCATCCTGTGAAGTTAAAATATCTGCACTGATTATTGTGGCATTGGAAATATTTGATGCAGCAGAAGTATTCAGTGGAAAAGGAGACCGGTCTACACTTTCTATTAGATTATACTTTATGATGAGATATGCAGGTGAAAGCAGTGGAACTGTTACAGCACTATCACAGAGCAGTTGCACTGATTTCCTGAGAGATGGTGCGTCTTCTAGTAACATATCTTCAAGCTTTCTGTCCAAGGATTCTGTTCCATTATTACTTACTGATTTTCCATCAAATTCTGAGGTCAAGCCATTATGTCCATTAGAATCAACACCGTTGTTTGAAGGATCTCCACTGTTTGTTGAATGACCATTTGTTGTAACAACACTAACATTAGTCACTTCAGTTTCCCCACTTTGAACCACACATTCTGTATTTTCCACAAATTTAACCGTACATTGATTACTATCACAGCTTGTTTTATTGCTGCAGGGACCAGACTTGTTTGGTGAATCAAGGGATAAAAACTGTTTGAGTGCTGGAAAAAGTCCCTCAATCCATGGCTCCACTGCTTGTTCTAACCCAACTGCATCATCAGCCCAGCCTGAGGGATAGAACCGCTTAGCCCCCAGTTCCTCTAATCTTCTATCCAGGGTCTTTCCAGCATTGCAAAAATTAGTATAGTTAGAATCACCCAACCCCAGCAGAGCATAATTGAGATGTGATAAGTAATCACTTGGTAGTGTTTTCTTTTTCAACCTTCTGAAAAATTTCAAAGCTGTGTCGGGTGGTTCTCCATCACCAGTTGTGGAAGTGACAATCACAACACACGTCTCTTTTTCCAAGGTGAATTTCTTCTCCACCTGACTAAGGCAATGTCTTTCAAATTCCAGGCCATGTGCAACAGAGTTTTCTTGGATCTCCTCTGTGATGGCCTCAGCCTGTCCAGTCTGGGAACCATACAGAAGCAAGCAGTGGTTTTTCTTCTCAGGCATTATCTACCAAACATACAAAATCATCAGAACTTCATTATACAAGTGTTACTTTTTATAAACAGTCTTTAGTGGCTACCGGTATTTGCTAGAATGACACAAAAAATAAATCTAAAAATTTAGAATGTACATGTTGATCTAAAACAATCCAAACTAGATTTGTACATTTTTTTTTTATTGACAGTGCTGGTTTCTCACAGTTGCTTGTTTCAGTCTGATGATGTTCATTACCATTATGTTATTTCTAATTATACTTTGAGGGGTCTGTTTCCATTTCCATCCAAGGATATACGGTTAAATTTAAAGAAGCAAATGTGCATATTTAACTGAATTTGTCAGTGCATTTTTTTTGGGGGGTGGGGGTGGGGGGGGGGGTGTGTGTGTAAAAATTACCTTTAACACCTTATGTATAGGCCTAGTATTTAATAAGACTGTATGTAGAAAAACCCACCAAAATGTATTGATTAAAGCACAAGTTTTTTTAACAGCTTAAGTAAAATGTGAAAACTTGGAATGAACCACTTTTACTTATATATATATTATATAAAAATTATAAATAAATAAATAAAATTGTTTAACATTATGCCTAAATTGTTGTTATTAATATGTTTTAAATATTTTCATTTTCATATTGATCAGATATTTATTTTAGGATTTATTAAAAATAGGTTTACAAGGAGTGCTTACGTGATCGAATGGGAGTATTTAGGTATAATGGCAACTTGTAACGATTTTCCGGAAACTATTAAAAAACTAAGAAAAGTTTATAATAAATTTTATTTTGAATGTACTACAGATGTAAATTATGGCACAATGACAATTTTTTCAATACTTCAAATTTATTGCTATACCCATCAATGCTCTGAGCAGCATATTGGCACCATCATGTGACATATACCTAGACTAAGGGTTTCAAGTGGAGAGTTTGTGGTCGAAATATCTTGTTTTAAAATAAGATTATCATGTTGAAAGCAACACAGTAAGGTACACTTTGTACGACTTTATATAAACCAAATATGGAATATTGTGCCCAAATTCATACCGGTATATACTAATAAGCAAGCGGTAAATCTAGTCCTCCCGACTCTCTCAGTTTTCTATTAATATTGCTCATTCCGTTGTACAGAATCACTTCATACTTGTCAGGCACATTTTCTGCTTTGAAATAAATTCACGCATACATAAATATGATAACAATGTTAAGTATATTATGCCAAATTAAGGTCTTTTCATTGCCAAATCCCGAATGTTCCAATTGCAATTTTTAATTAATGTTCTTCATTTCACTAAAAAGAATAGCTTCAAACTTCTTGGGCATATCTGCTACATTAAAGTTAGTTCCCACATACATAAATATATCGACAATATTATGTATGATAATGACATCTGTCCAAAAACGGTGAAATCTAGTACCAAGTTATAAATGTAGAAACCAAACAAGAGGCCCATGGGCCACATCGCTCACCTGAGCATATTGGCTAGGAAAAAAAAGCAAAAATCAGTTCAGTATTGAACAGTTAACTGGGGGGGGGGGGGGGGGGGGGGTTGAATTTTAAAAGCATATTTTCATTTGTAAAAATTTGATCCTCCATTGTGGCCCCCACCCTACCCCCGTGGGCCCTCATTTGAACAAATTTCATTCTACACTACCCAAGGATGCCTCCATATCAATAATCAATTTGACTAATCATAGCTTTTCTGTTCTTGAGAAAAAGATTTTTTCCTATATATTCCTCTGTAAACTTTAATCACCCATTGTGACCCCACCGTACCCCTGGGGGTCATGATTTGAACAAACTTGAATCTACACTACCTGAGTATGCTTCCATATAAATATGTCCAATCATGGCTTTCCTGTTCATAAGAAGAAGATTTTTAAAGATATATTCTCCTATATATTTCTATGTAAAACTTTGATCCCCCATCGTGGCCCCACCCTACCCCCGGGGGTCATGATTTGAACAAACTTGAATCTACACTACCTGAGGATGTTTCCACATAAGTTTCATCTTTCCTGGCCCAGTGGTTCTTGAGAAGAAGATTTTTAAATGATGCCATTATTTTTTCACTAATTCCTAATTATCTCCCCTTGAAAGAGGGCGTGGCCCTTCATTTGAACAAACTTGAATCCCCTTCACCCAAGGATACTTTGTGGCAAGTTTGGTTGAATTTGGCCCAGTGGTTCTTGAGAAGAAGTCAAAAATGTGAAAAGTTTACAGACGGACAGACAGACAGACGCCGGACAAAATGTGATCAGAAAAGCTCACTTGAGCCTTCGGCTCAGGTGAGCTAAAAAAGGGATACCTATTTACGGTATCTAACTGCTCAATTTAGTTCATATATGCCACCATTCATAACATTTTTGAAATTTTAGTGTTTCTGTGAATTAAGTTCAACAAAATTAATGTGCCTGAAAAGTTTGAACCAAATCTGTTTTGCGATAAGGAGTATAAACAAAAAATATTAATCTGAGAGAGTCAGGTGTTGGGAGGACTAGATTTACCACTTGCCTGTCATATAAGCAATAATTTTTTTAAAAATTTTTACAAACAGAATCTGTTGCCAGGGTGCGTCGACGTGCAAAGTACAACTAACCTCCTTATTGAGGATGTTAAAACATTTTAATTAACTTATTTGTCTATAATTTCTTTCTTACTAGTTCCACGATTTCGTCATGGATTAAAACATATTCTGAAACAAAACATCGACAAACACTTTTAATCAAGCCCAGGGAATTCTTCATTTTTTATCCAGAGTTGTCTTCCGCTACACTTCCAACACCCCTGTAAACGCTCGTTGTACAAGATATTCTTGTACAAATTCTAAACAGTGAAAATATGATATTAAGATAGTAATTACTTATCGTAATTATCGATAAAAATGATAATTTATCATTTATTTTAAATCTATCATCCCTTTAAAACGATTTATTTTCTCAGTTTTTAGGGAACTATTTTGCAGAGAAAAAATAAAAACTTAATTAAAAATCCATTTAAGGTTAATAAATTCAAATAAATCCTGTTATTCCGCAGAAATATAATTAAAAACGATTAATTATACAACTTTTAATCATTTACAAATTTTCCAACAATCCTTGTATTTATGTGTGTATCAGGAACGACAACTCTGGATAGAGAATGGAGATTCTTAGTGAGTAAACGTGAATGGATGTGATTAAATTAATCGTCATTACAAATTTTGAGCTCTTGGAATGTGTAGATTTTATCATTAAATAAAGAAATTATTGACCATACGGCATACCCTCTTTTTGCCACGGTTGCTGGTTAGTCAGGCCAGTGCCAATGGTTGTGGGTTACACAACACAGGATCTAGTTAAAATGTGACTAAAAGTCAACTACAAAACCCAAATGATCCCGGAAATTAATTTTTGATCAATACTAAACACTTATTTTGTCGGCAGAATTTTTCAGAATTTAGTAACGACAAATTTGGAATTACCAACTTAAAAATATTACGAAAATTTTATATTTAAAATTGTTTTTGATTAATGATCATCAGTAAAAACGATTTATTTTTAAGGAAGCTCTTAACACTGACAAAAAATGTTTTTTTGGACTTTGAGAAAATTTTATCACATAAAGGAGTACATACTGAATTTTTCTAGTTAATTTTCAACATAGGGTGCCTGCCATATTTCTCAAAAAAAAAAAAAAATAATAATAATAATAATAATTCAAGACAATGAAGTATTAGTGAACAAGAATCGCTGTTGTTTACTTACATTGGGAATGTACATGCGAACAATGTTTTTAATTACTTTATTTGGTCTAATAAATTGTAAAGAATACTATAATCTATTCTAAATTGTGTCATTGATTGTAGAGTTTCATTTATTTTATTTTACATCAAAGGGCAGATCACTCTAACTGCATAAAACTACCATGGAATTTGAACTCTTTACTGAGCAGTGTTTAGAGCTTCCTTAATTAAAGCTATCATCCATCCAAGGATTTATTTTTCAAAGTTTTTAATTTTTACCCCGCAAAATAGTCAGGCTCATAGGAAGCAATTTCAATTCGGGTCGGGGGAGGGCACAGCCATACCATTTTCAGTTGACAAAAAAAAATGTCATCAGACGATTTTATTGAGGGGGTACAAGCATATTTTACATGTAGCTATATTTTCTATAGTATTCTATATATATATCGGCAAAATTATTATATGGGGGCATCCCCCCCCCCCCGCCCCAATTCCTACGGCCATGATATAATAAATTATCATCTTCATCCATAATCATAATAAATAAAGACCACCAGTTGGCGGATTTAAGGTGGGGGGGGGGGGGGGCTAGGGGCCCACCTTTTGTGTCCAAAAATAGACATACGATTAAATAAATCAATTTTTTGGTGTGATCCCAGGGCCCCCACCCCGACCCCAAACCGGTCGGCCCTCCCCTTTCAAAGAATCCTGGACCCGCCACTGATGCATATTTGAACTGCAAATTTTCACCGTTGAAAAATTGTACAAGAAATTGACAGAGGTAATTGTAGCGGGAACGGCAACTCTGGATAGAGAATTAAGTAAGTTAATTATTCATTTCCATTTTTGGAACCATTAAGGGCATATGAGAACAACATCAAACATAAACTAGAAACTCTGCTATTGCAAGCAATAGCTTATGTCACCCCGAACCAAACCATAAGCTTTAAGATTGTTCAATGCTTAAAGAAATGGGTATTCGTAGAAAAAGCCCCCCCCCCCCCCCAACACACACACACACACACCTTTACACACAAACAAAACAAGTTACGGTTTCTAGGTTTGGTCGACCAAAGTTAAGGGAAGTGAAAGTAGAGCTTGCGAAGTCGTTCAACACACTGCTCAACGCGTTATCGGCTACTAGTATTCGGTTGTTATCGGGCATTCGGTGCAAGGAAGGCAAAGTTTAGAAAACATAGGTGATTTTAAATTTCTTAATTCAACGATAATTGCTTACTAATTCAGCAAACAAAGTTTGTGATCTTAGGCAGATAAATGATTATACTTTCAGCAGCAAAAAGAACAAACCAAATCACTCTCTTTCTAAAGATATACAGCTTTTTCAAATGATATTTTATTAAAATTTCGGAATATTTCATCACATTTTAGCTTTTGTAGAAGTCAAAATCAGATTATTCTATAAAACAAAACGGTTTATTTATTCTATGGACAATCATATACCTGAAGATAGCAGACTGAGATTGAAAATCCAAATGAAGGGTTAGTTAACAGGCATCTAAAATGTCTTGTTCACTTCAAAACATGGCTGAAGCAAAATAATTCCTGAATTTTCCTCTTCAATTCGGACATTTCTGCACTGGACAGGGGCTGATTTTTTTATGAGATGACAAACTATGTGTAAACTTTCTTAGTTTAGCAGAATCATGAACATTTCCGGCGTGCTGATTGTTTTGTCTATAGTAGTGATGAGGGGCCGACTTCATTTGCCACAGATCGGCGTACGCCGAGTTGCGCTGGTCATATGATCGGTGTAAAACGGCTACCTGGCAAATGAAGTAAACCGGCGAAAACAAAAAATAATTATACTATATAACAATCAATTAATTAAGATCTATCACTTTTTACGTTATGTCTTAGCGAAAAAAAGGTTTGATAATTAGAAATTCAATGATTAAAAAAATCATGGACCTCATGAAAAAAATTATTTTTAGAAAATAAGAACGGATTTTAAATATGTGAATGGAGATTTGTTCAAGAAATGCAAACAATTAAAGAATATGCCGAATTGGTAAAAAGTGTCTGCATTTTATAAGTTGTTTTATCTTCCCGCCATATTTCTAAGACCGGCGAATTCCTCGCCGGTCATTTCAGACCGGCGAGATCGGCGTACGCCGGCGAACCTTCCCCGGTCAAATGAAGCAACAAGCCGGGTTACCAAAGGTCAAGCGGCGCATTTGGCGTACGCCGGTTTGACAAATGAAGTGCACCGAGGCTTTTACCCACCTGCGGGAGCGGATCCAAGGATTTTCAATTAATAAAAATGACGGAAATTAAGTTTCAATAATTCTAAATATCATTGAATGAAATTATTCACATGCAAGTTATACATTCACAAGAAAACTCAAAATGCTAATGAATTCAGCTGACAATGGCTACTTAAAAAAATACATGTATTAAATATAATAATTATAAATTCTACAGAAAAAACAGAAGAAGAATGAATGCTGGTAAAATATCAGATCACATCAGCGGCACTGAAATTTATTCATGAAACCCTTAAGACCTTCCCTATCAATTATACCTGTATTTTCTACCTCGCTGTTTCGAAGGGGGGGGGGGGTATTGAAAATTCACATGTAAATTAACCATCATTTTGTAGTAAGTGTGAAGCCTTAGCATTTTGAAAACTTTATAACGAAGGGTTGTTTGTAATATGAAGGTCAAGGTCATTTTATTTAGAATCTAAGACATTAAACAAAACTTGCTTTGTTAACAATTAGAGAAAAATGACAGAGAGGAAAAGGGGGGGGGGGATAAAATACTAAATATGTCATTGTCTTCTTTATTTGAAAAGAGGTAAATACAAATGCGTCCACAAGATACATGTATATACCACATACAATCCTTTTTATTTAATAGAAACTCATTGCTATGACAACATGAAGGTTTTCCCTGTCACCAGAGAAGTCATACCTCTGCACTTCGTACTATGGGTATTACACCAGTAGAGTCCCCGTAAACTACATAAATGAAAATAAAATGAATAGTTTGTAGTGTTTAAGGAAACGTTGGTCCTACGTTTTTTTTTTTTTTTTGGAAAATGCTAAGATATTTAATTTCTTCTTAATCAAATCAAGAGATTGGTAATATATAAAAGCTTCATACGTACCCTAGGATTATTACGGAAAAAGAAATTAGGAAGAAAAATAAATGGAATAAATCACAATTTTAAACAGATGAAACATAAACGTTTACACAAGGTTTTTTTTTTTTTTTTTTTTTTTTTTTTTTTTGGCCACTCGTTTCAGGAAACTGCACTTAAATTATTTTTTCTATTCTAATGGCAACGTTGGCGAAAATTTTAAATGAGATTAGCAAAACTACCAATAGTGATTATTATTTCTGTGGAAAGTTTCAATAATATTGTCAAAGCCTTTTACGAGAACATTCAAGGACAAAATCAAGTGTGGAAACATCGCAAAATAGATGACTCGACTGCAGCATTTTTATTATTTATTGCAAAATAAAAAGTATTTTCCGTCCATCCTTTTCCAATTTTTTGCCTAAATCTTTTTGACAGGAGGCAAGGAACACTTCTTTAAAGTTTCAAAAAGATTGTATTAAAAGCAACTGAGAAAGCTGAAATTAAAAAAAAATACCACTTTTTGTCAGTTTCCATGGCAACAGTAGCAATTTTGAAAATTCTGAAAAAGGATTACACATCTGTAGTTGCTGATCATTATGACAGTGAAGTTTTATCAAGATTGACAGAGGCATCTTCGAGAAATTGTGCAGACCGCGTTATTGGTCGAACAATAGCAATATGTCTCCCCGACTTCGTCCGGGGTGACATAATGTAGTAGTGTGTGAGTTGATTTATTTTAACAGATTATAAAATAAATTTAATTTAAAACATTTATCATTTACAGTAACAGCTTTCCATAAATTTATTCTCATTCTATTTAAATATGTCAGAAATGGATTTCCACACCAGTTCTGGTCAGTTTTTCATGGATCATTGAATTCTTGTTTTGGTTGGCTGAAAGTTTAAGTCATGTGATTTTTATCTTGAAGTTTCTATTAATATTATTATTTTTCAAATTGAGTCTGGAATGATCAGTTTGGTCATTCAGTTCTTGTGATATATTGATCTTGGACTTTATTTATCCATAGAAGGTCAGTTGATTTTAATATTATAAATACATTCATTTGATGAATAGTAAAAGTGAATGTGTGAATCATTTTTTTTTATAAATTAATAAGTAAAGAGTATATTATGATATTTGTTATTATTCAGATCCACTTGATATGATGTACATGTAGCTGAATTGCTGTATATATAACAAGGGTCTGATACCATATATTGGGTAAGATATGTGATGTATATGTTTGTATCATGTTAGGTGTAATGTGAGTCTGTATATTATGTATTTACATTCCATTGTTATGTGAATCATAACGGGAAACGTATCTATTTCATTAATAGTAGTGACTTACATTTGAATATCTGCTGTCGTATTTTATTCACTGAAGTTTACAAGAATTACGATATACAAAGAAAGTAAATCATATACAGTTAATTATAGTTTTTGTAGGAATAATCTCAATATTATACTAATATGAGAAATAGTTTTTATGCCTGAAATATTTATTGAATAGTGAGTATTAAGAAACAAGAAGAGTTATCTCTCTTTATGTATTTTATATGTGTGTGTGTTATTGTGTGTTAAATAATGTCTGTGTTTATTTCAGACTGTTGAATATTGAATATTGGATATATAAAGGATTGGAACACCAACAATATTTGTTACTTTGTGAACCCGGTAACAAATGGCGCCCACGTTGGGACTTTGGCTCGACTTCGACTACGACTGTGAACGAATCGCCATTTCGGTACTCATCCGCCAGGAGTTTTCCCGCAAAGTGACGTCATTCGCCATGGTCTTCAAACGGAAGTGACCTTTAGCTGAATTTCCGGAAGTTCCACATGTAAACAGTGAAGTAACCGTGAACTGTGAACCACATTGAATTTGAGGTACTGTTTTATTAACTTACAGCGTGTGTTACAACGTAAGTGAACTGGTGGACAACAAGACCGAATGATTAAACTTATGGATAAAGTTCAAGACTTTTAAATTTATTTTTTTTGTCTATATTTGATTTTTGCTTGCAAACTTGCAGGAAAGACTTTGTCATTTGACATTTCTTATATTGATGATTTAGCATACACTTTGACCGTGTGTGTAGATATTGGTCTACACTATATTGTATACATATAGATTGATTTTTCTTTTGCATGAACTGATATATTTTTGTGTGTGTGTGCATTAGAAGGTTATAATATATAAGCATCTGTTTTACAACTTTTTGGTGCAATATGAGCATGTTTATATGCTAAGATTATCTACTCTGAAGTTGAGTGACCTTGACCGGAAGTAACCTGAATTTACATTATTGACAAAAGGCCTGGTATTTCCTGATTGAGAACCAACTTGTACATATTTAGAAAGCAATTATTAGAATTTATTTTTTTTTACTTGAGAAATATTTTACAAGCAAAGAAGAATATTGCTATTTAATTACAAGGTGTTGATAAGAGTTTAGTATCAGATACAGTCTGTAGGTGTCATATATAGAGGAATTAATTAAGTAGTACAAAGTTAGTTCAGTTGGTGTTTATTTTTATTTGGGTTATTGCCAACTGAGGTGTGTCATTTACATTGAGTTTATTTTTTTTTTTAAGTTTTCAATTGGTGTCAATTGAAAACTGATTGTTGATTTAAAACTTAGTTAAATTTAAGTGAACTTGGAATAACTTGATAGTAAATCAAATTAAATTTAAAGACAGCTATTAATAAATTTATCAGGATATAAAATAAAATTTAAATAGCTATACTAAATTGAAATAAATTAAACTTTAATTAAATACATTTAGTCGAGTAAAATACAATTTTAAATAGCAATGTAAAAGCAATATTAACCACCAGACCCTCAAGAACAATTGTCCATATCAACTTTTGAAATAATCCTACATAACTGTACAAAATGGGAACGCCAGAGGAATACCAGAAATTAGTTGAAACCCTTCAGGGTATGGAAGTAGTACCAAAAGCTGATTCTAAAGAAGAATTAATCAATTGGATGAAAGCGTACCTGGAAAAAGAGAAAGTGGAAATCAAGATTGAACCTGGAACTGGTGCGAATGCTGGTGCCATTCCTAAAACGACTACCTATATTCATCCTCCTGCCATTAGTACATTTTCAGGAACAGATCCAACAGGAAAGAGTGCTACTACATTTGACCTATGGCTGTATGAAGTCAAGTGTCTTATGATTGAGAAAACCCATTCACAAGAAGCAATTGCTCAGGCAATTAGAAAATCATTGAAGGGCGAGGCAGGACGGACTGTAATGAGACTTGGACCTAAAGCAAAGATTCCAGAAATATTGGATAAACTTACAAGTGTTTATGGAGACGTAGATGAGAAAGAATCTATCCTTAGTGAATTCTATGGTGCAAGGCAGAAACAGACTGAAAACATCACAGAATGGAGCTGCAGATTGGAAGATATTCTGGGAAGAGCGATAATGACAGGTCAAGTTTTTGAAAGCAGTTCTGACAAGATGCTACATGATATGCTATGGAAAGGATTAAGACCAGATTTGAAAGACATTACACACTATGAGTGAGAGAAATACCACTCATTTGATTCACTTCGAGTAGCATTGAGGAAAATTGAAAAAGAAAATCAACAAGAAAGTGAAGGGAAAATTTCTAAACAGCTATCAAAGAAGGCCATTGTTGAAGATACATCATCATCAGATGAGATAAAAGGAGTATTAAAGCAAATTACACACAGATTAGAAAATCTAGAGACTGCAAAACGAGGTAGATCAAAATTTAGAACACCATTCAGAGGATCACGGTATCGAGATCAGACCTACAGGGGTAGAGGATTGAGAAATGATTTTACTCGAACGAAGCAAAGCAGTAAGGAACATTTTACTTTTCCTAGCATTACCTGCAGACGTTGTGGAAGAGAGGGACACATCGAGAGAGGATGTCGTGCCAACACTGATG
Source organism: Saccostrea echinata (assembly GCF_033153115.1). NCBI lineage: Eukaryota > Metazoa > Mollusca > Bivalvia > Ostreida > Ostreidae > Saccostrea > Saccostrea echinata. Next base: position 15,726,861 of record NW_026889758.1, read on the forward strand.
TCCATGGAAAGAATTTAAACTAGATGCTGTCTATGCGCTAGGGTCGGCCGTAGACAAACAACCTAAGGACCCTTTGATTGCAAAAATGGCTAAATATTTACCACCTGGAATATGCGGTAAACCTACAGAAACCAGTATTATTATCAACAAAATAGAAACTCAAACACTTTTAGACACAGGATCAACCGTTTCGACTATCAGCAGAAAGTTTTATGAAGAAAATTTGAGCAACATTCCTATCCAGAAATTAGAGTTATTACTTGATATTGAATGTGCAGATGGAAAATCATTACCCTATGAAGGATTCATTGAAGCTGAATTAGAAGTACCTAAAATCAGACATAAATTTAGTGCCATTTTATTAGTCATTCCAGAGAGTAATTACAACAACTCAGTAACCCTACTGCTTGGAACGAATGTCTTGGGTGTGATTATGGAAATACTTCAACAACAAGAAGGTGAAAAATATCTACAGAAATCTAACTTGACAACCGAATGGTACCTTACATTTAGATCCATACACTTACGAGAAAAAGAGTTGCATAGAAACAGTTCAAAGTTGGCCATTGTGAGAAATGCACAAAAGAGAATCATTATTCCACCAAACAGTAATATAACTTTGACAGGATATTTGGACAAGAAGATTCCTTATCACCATACAGCAGCTATGTTACAGAGAACAGAAAGATCAGTAGTACCTGAGGATTTAGATATTGTACCATCTCTTATGGAGTACAGATACATGGACAGCAACTGGATAGAAGTAGAAATCAGCAATATAACAACCAGAACTGTATCAATACCAGAGAAGGCTATTATCTGTGAAATACAACCAGTATCCATTGTACAGAACTCCACCTATGCTACTAACAATGAATCACTACAACAAATGGATAAAATCACCATAGATGAGAAAACTTTGACAAAGGAAGAACTTGTTCGAGGAAGAAATATGATATACAATTATGCAGATATATTTTCAACAGGAGATACTGATGTTGGACATATAAGAACAGTACAACACAGGATTGAGTTAGAGGATGAATATCCATTCAAGCAACATTATCGAAGAATTCCACCATCAATGATAGGCGAAGTTAGACAACATCTGAAATTATTACTACAATCTGGCATTATTAGAAAATCTCATTCTCCATGGTCTTCCAACATTGTATTAGTCAAGAAGAAAGACAACTCTCTTCGTTTTTGCATTGATTTTCGACAGTTAAACAAGAGAACAAAGAAAGATGCATATGCACTACCTCGTATTGAAGAACTTTTAGATTCCATGGCAGGCAACAAATACTTTTCAGTCATCGATATGAAATCAGGATATCATCAAGTAGAAATTTTCGAACCTCATAAAGAACGCACTGCTTTTACAGTCGGCCCACTTGGACTGTACGAGTTCAACAGAATGCCATTTGGTCTGACAGGAGCGCCAGCCACTAATCAAAGATTGATGCAGGATATTTTGGGAGAGTTGCACATGAAGATCTGTTGCATATTCATAGACGACATTATCATCTTTTCATCTACATTTGAAGAACACCTAACAAGACTGAAGCAAGTGTTTGATCGGATCAGAGATGCCAACTTAAAACTATCACCAAAGAAAAGCTCATTTTTTAAAACCAAAGTCAAATATGTAGGACACATTATATCAGAAGAGGGTGTAGAGACTGATCCAGAAAAGATTGAAAAGATCATCAATTGGCCTACTCCAACTAGTCCTGAAGAAGTCAGAAAGTTCATTGGATTTGCAGGTTATTACCGAAGATTTATTCAACACTTCAGCCAAATTTCAAAACCTCTTACTGAACTTATGCCAATCAACAATAAGAAGAAAACCAAGAAGAAACCAGTAAAGCAGAAAGAATGGATTTGGGGAAATGAACAACAAGCAGCTTTTGAAACATTAAAGAAGAAACTTTCAACATCACCAATTTTAAGTTATCCAGATCATGATCGACCATTTGAAATTCACACTGATGCTAGCAGTTCAGGACTTGGAGCCATTTTATATCAAGAGCAGAATGGGATAAAGAGGGTTATTGCATATGCCAGCCGCAGTTTATCAAAGTCTGAACAACACTATCCCGCACATAAGTTAGAATTCTTGGCGTTAAAATGGGCTCTATGTGATAAATTCCATGATTATCTCTACGGAAACACCTTTAACTTATGTGTTAACCACAGCTAATTTGGATGCTACGGGACATAGATGGCTAGCTGCTCTTGGAGTCTACAATTTTGAAATCATATACAGGCCAGGAAAAAGTAATGTGGATGCAGACAGTTTATCAAGATTACCCACATCAAAAGATAGTACTCACATATCAGCAGATTCTATCAAATCTATTTGTAATAGGATATGCATTCCATATATTGAAACAATATCTTGTGAGCAGAATACTTTATGCCCAGCTGAGATAGATCTTCAGATGAATATGAGACATGATGTCAATTGGTCAGAGATACAGAACCAGGATCCAGTACTAAAAGCTTGGAAAGAACATGTACGTAGAGGAAAGAAGCCAAAGCGAGGACAAATGCCAAATAGTCCATTTTTCAAACTTTTTGATCAGCTTATATTGGAAGATGATACATTGTACAGGAAAACAATAGTACAGGATAAAGAGAGGAAACAGCTTATACTGCCATCACCACATATTAACAATGTACTAGAAGCATTACATGACGAAATGGGCCATCAAGGGCGAGACAGAACAACCAGCCTTATTCGTGACAGATTCTATTGGCCTGGAATGACAACTGACATCGACAACTGGATTAGCCACTGTCAAAAGTGTATCAAGAGGAAAAAGGAACCTAGTATTGCACCACTAGTGAACATTCAGACAACTCAACCCCTAGAACTTGTTTATATTGACTTTCTTTCACTAGAAAAATCTAAAGGAGGCTATGAAAACATTTTAGTTATAACAGATCACTTCACCAGATATGCGCAAGCTATACCGACCAGAAACCAAACAGCAAAAATTACTGCAGAAACTTTGTTCAACTATTTTATTGTAAATTATGGAATACCACAAAGAATTCATTCGGACCAGGGGGCAAATTTTGAGAGCAACTTAATCAAAGAATTATGTAACTTAACAGGAATTGATAAATCCAGAACTACTCCCTATCATCCGATTGGCAATGGCATGACGGAGAGATTCAATCGCACTCTATTAAATATGCTTGGAACTTTAGATGCAAACAAGAAACAGAACTGGAAATCACATGTTGCAACTATGGTACATGCCTACAACTGTACTAAACATGAATCTACAAGAGAGTCACCTTATTTCCTCATGTTTGGGCGAGAACCAAATTTACCAGTGGATATCGCATTTGGTTTAACAAGAAAAGAAAATAAAAAACCTAATACCAAATATATTCAAGATTTAAGAGAGAGACTATTGGAAGCATACAGAGTGGCCACAGAACAGATACAGAGAGCGCAGAAGAAACAAAAAGACAGATATGACTTAAGATCCAGAGGAAGAGTGGTACAACCTGGTGATAAAGTTCTCGTAAAGATCGTAGCATTTGATGGCAGGCATAAACTGGCTAATAAATGGGAAGATGATATATATGTAGTGATAAAACAGCCTAATCCAGAGATTCCTGTTTATACAGTGAAGAAGCAGAATGGTCAAGGCAAGGAAAGAACACTACACAGGAACCTTTTATTTCCTATCGGATTCATATCGGAGGATAATGTTAATTCCACAAAGATTTCAACACAAACAGAAAGGAAAACAAGACCAATTCCAAAGCCTAGAACAAAATCTAAAGCTATAATTCATGAAAGCTCATCAGAAGAAGATGATTCAGAAGAAGTCATTGTAGTTACTGAGGATAGTCTGACTTCATCCAGTCATGACAAAGATGTTCAGTTTTCTACAGAAGATGTTGTTACAGAATTAGAAAGAAGCGCTTCAGATACAGAAATTGGTGAGATAGATGAAACAGAAAACACCGGTGTTGAAAAGAGTATGGACGACACTGTTGAAGATAGTATTGAAGATACTGTTGTAGATGAAGACAGTGCTACAGATGTTGATGAAGGGAATATTGATGATGATGAGTTACATGAAGCCGAGGCTGAGGAAGTTGATTCTGCAGTCAAAGCTGACACTGAAGATGAAGCCGAGGCTGAGGAAATTGATTCTGCAGTCAAAACTGACACTGAAGTTGAAGCAGCAGAAGTAGTTGATGAAGAGAAAGTAGTCCCTAGGCGTTCAATCAGAAAGAAAGGAAAGCCAAATTGGATGACTACAGGTGAATTTGTGTCGAAATCCTCTATAACTTACAAAAGATCGTGAGTGGAGAGAAAAAGCAGATTATGCTGTGCAATTAATTAAGAATGGTGTAATTAAAGAGACACCAAATTCTACCGATGCAATTTTACAAATCATTTTAAAATCGTAATGGATGTTTGCTGATATATGAACATTTTTTTCAAAATGTAATTCAGGGAAATCATGTTTAATGTTTTCATTTACCAGGATGATTAGCATGAAATGACATGGAAGTCATTTATTGAACGAGGGGGAGTATGTAGTAGTGTGTGAGTTGATTTATTTTAACAGATTATAAAATAAATTTAATTTAAAACATTTATCATTTACAGTAACAGCTTTCCATAAATTTATTCTCATTCTATTTAAATATGTCAGAAATGGATTTCCACACCAGTTCTGGTCAGTTTTTCATGGATCATTGAATTCTTGTTTTGGTTGGCTGAAAGTTTAAGTCATGTGATTTTTATCTTGAAGTTTCTATTAATATTATTATTTTTCAAATTGAGTCTGGAATGATCAGTTTGGTCATTCAGTTCTTGTGATATATTGATCTTGGACTTTATTTATCCATAGAAGGTCAGTTGATTTTAATATTATAAATACATTCATTTGATGAATAGTAAAAGTGAATGTGTGAATCATTTTTTTTTTATAAATTAATAAGTAAAGAGTATATTATGATATTTGTTATTATTCAGATCCACTTGATATGATGTACATGTAGCTGAATTGCTGTATATATAACAAGGGTCTGATACCATATATTGGGTAAGATATGTGATGTATATGTTTGTATCATGTTAGGTGTAATGTGAGTCTGTATATTATGTATTTACATTCCATTGTTATGTGAATCATAACGGGAAACGTATCTATTTCATTAATAGTAGTGACTTACATTTGAATATCTGCTGTCGTATTTTATTCACTGAAGTTTACAAGAATTACGATATACAAAGAAAGTAAATCATATACAGTTAATTATAGTTTTTGTAGGAATAATCTCAATATTATACTAATATGAGAAATAGTTTTTATGCCTGAAATATTTATTGAATAGTGAGTATTAAGAAACAAGAAGAGTTATCTCTCTTTGTGTATTTTATATGTGTGTGTGTTATTGTGTGTTAAATAATGTCTGTGTTTATTTCAGACTGTTGAATATTGAATATTGGATATATAAAGGATTGGAACACCAACAATATTTGTTACTTTGTGAACCCGGTAACAAAACAACGGTAAGAAAACAAACGCATAAACAATAGAAAGGGCAAGAGATTCAAAAGATAGATACATGTAACAAGTTTGAGACAACAATCACCCAGTAACTCAGGTAATAATGAAATGGCTAATTGCCTTCCCGCGACAGTATTATTTCTTGTTTGAAAACATTTGAATATCAATTCTGCAATGATTTTTTATTTCACTTTTTTCATTTGTCACGAGTCACAATAATTTATTCTTATTTGATAAAGTGGATTTTTTTTAAAAAATTATTTTTAATGTATTCTACAAGTTCTTTTCTGTGTGAATCATATCTAGAACATTCAAATGTGCAATGAATTTCGTCTTCTTTCGAGTTTGAGGTGCAATTTCTACAATTTCGATCTGGAATATTTCTATATCTGTCTAGTTCAATTGCTAATTATGAGAACTTCCAAGAAAATTCGTAATGCACCTGAGTACATCTTGTCTTTGTATAAATGAAAAAGGTTTCTTTATTTAAAACAAGACTGTGTAGAGAGGAACCTTTTTCAATTATACAAAGACAAGACGTACTGAGGTGCATTACGAATTTTCTTCAATCAAATTCGCTTAATTACTGTAATTATAACTAAAATATGACCCCTATATATTGAATTTGAGGTGAAAGGGTTAAAAATTCAAGGTCACCTTTAGGTATTCCAGCAACTTTTCCGGGAAATATAATTTACCTGAAATAGATTGTCTCTCCTTGGAAGGGTATGACCTTTCATTTGAATAAACTTTCACTCCTTTCACCCAAGTATGCTTTGTGTCTTTGGTAGAAACATCTCACTGCTGAGTGTGGAAGAGAAGATCTTCTTCTAGCAAAGAGGATGATAAAGTACTCGGCAGCTAACGATTACAAAAAGATACAACCATCAAGAAAGGCGGTATTCCACACATCAGTGTAATTAGTGGATATAGTCAAGGAGAAGAAAGGTGATTTCGCACGACTCTTTCCCGCATGAGCTCGTCGAAAAGGCAATGCTACATTATCAGGTTCCAACACACGTAGTCAGTGTACATGTAGTTTACAGTTACTTTAGTGTTATCAAGTTGTGGTTTACATTCAATGACGACACAATGCCTAGCAAGACGTACTGGGAAGAGTAATGGTAACAGGATGCACCTATCCCGTTTGTCATAGCCATGAATCTTATAATCAGTGCAGCTGAGAGAGGCGAGAGAGAGAGAGGGGAGCATGCCCAAGATGCAGTCAGGCATTTATATATCAGCAAACAGAGGATTAATTTTATGAATGACCTGACTATTACCACAACCACCCATCCGAAGAAACAGTGACTTGGAAAGAGATGGAATTCAAACCAGTCAAGAAACATAATATTGAAGGGACGCCTTATAGAAAGATTCACATTTAAGGCATTCCAACTATCAACCAGAATTCAGTCAAAGTTTGAGCAAATGGTATGGCGATACATTAGGAGAATCAAAGAACAATATCCATAATGGCTGCGGAAGATCAACAAGATTGGCCTACCGGGCAGGTTCAAAGCATGGATCGACCAAAATGGCGTTTTGTACAGGCTTGTGTGAATGCTTATGGTATATAAAGTTTCAACATCAACAGCAGAAGCTATGGAAAGACTAGTCAATGGATATCTTCGTCGATGGCTTGGAGTTCCACCCAGCCTCACTTGTATCGGTTTGTACAGCCTCCCCTCATTCTTCTGAGGCCAGTCAACGATATATTTCCATCAGCTACTAACTTACTGGGATTAGGCCTAACAGAATCACCAGACTGCAAACTGAGGAGAAAGAGCTACACTTGCCCACATCCTGACCGGAGGCAAGGTAACACTCTAGCAAGGACGATATAGATGAAGGCATGATAAGGTATTGGCAGACACATTAGAGAAGGAGAGAAAAAACATCAGACGGAACATCGTCGGTACTAAGAGAGATTCCTTTTATTCTTGCAAGCTAAAGTAAGGAATAGCAGCCTGTTAAATGCATCGGTTTGGCAGGTGCAGGTTTACCGCAAGGGGAAACTCACATTGTCTGATGAGTTCCAGAAAACACAGGGGCCGGACTTAGTTTGTGATGTGAAGACAAGAGGATCATCATCACTGAATAACAGTGCCATAGGAAGAAGGTTGCGATGTAGCCCATGAGAAAAAGAGTTCCAAATACTGGCAACTCAAGGAACAATGTGACCAGAGGGAATGAAAGACATGACTATTCCCATAGAAGTTGGATGCCGTTGATTCCCTGTGCAATCTGTATTGGGAATGACTAAAGCCTTTGGAATCAATGACAGAAATAGAAAAAGAGTGGTCAAGAACTTGGGGAAGGAGGCAGAGAAGGCTGGATTTGGCATCTAAGAGACACGAAGGAGTGGAACCCGCATGATGCTCAATGAGAAAATCACCACTCTGGACCCACCAACTGTAGGATGTCATGGTTTTGAAGGGTTGAAACATCCATTTGGAAGCCATCCGATGATGTCAATGACAGACTTACCGCCCAACAGTAGATAGATAGCAGGAAGTGACAAACAGAGTACAGATTATGGATTTTATGTCAAAAGTCAGATAGCCTGACAAGTATTAAGCAGAATTTTCCTTAGCGCTATTACACTTTTGCAAATGGCCCTATAAGAGCACCATATGACAATTTCATACAATCATATTTTGGTCAAAGTATGTTCTTTAAATTGCAGATACTCAGGAGCTAACGGGTGAAACCTCCTCCTCTTTGTGCACTGTCCTAGACCCTTGTCGTTGGATTAAAACGAAACCATTGTTCATCACACAACATTCAAGAATGTCACTGACTAACTTTCTAAGCCTTTTAAAAGCTAACTTGTTATTACAATGTATTGGAACTTAATGAATTTAATTTATATAGATTTATTATACAAAAAACAATAACCCTTTATTATTTCATCTGATATTTAATGGCGAGCGTAGAGAGCTCTTAATTTCGGACTGTGCACATTAATCTAAATGATTTTTCCCCGGAGTTACCTCTGACCCACAGTAGACTTTTTCTTCCATAACTGCATCGTAGGTAATGAGGTTTACTGCGAAAAAAATTCGATTGGATTAATGTGCAGCAGTCCGAATTTTCCCCCTAGCGCAGAGAGCTTGCGGCTCGCTATTTTTTTTTTTTTTTTAAAAAGTTGTTGTTTTATCTGTAGGTTTTACTGTTGACAGTGAGTAAATTATTAGATATATAATTATAGATATTAATTTGTTCATACTTAAGAAACTCTGACCGATTTCGGTATAATATGGAACTTCGGCCATTTTGTTAGCAAGTAATTAAATGACTATTGCCCTTATACCATTTAAAACTGTACGTATACTACATGGTTAAAATACTGTAATTTTCCTAAGAACATGTTCATATCTGTAAGAGATATACAATAAACTAATTGTTAATTTCAATATTAATAAAATAGAAATTAAAGCTTTTATATATTCAGGTGTGTAATTTCAAAGCTGAGAACATACTTTACAGTTCTGTAATTTGATATCAGTTCCTGTTACCAGGGACGTACACACTAACAAGTATATGTCGATCGAATCAAGCCGTATATTAAATATGTCGCTCGTAGTAGCAACATTTAGGATATGAATGATTTAAACTCGATTTCAAACTTTTTTTTAATTTTAAATATCTCATCCTCACCCTTCAATGAAAGATACAATACACATGTATAAATAAAAGGCCAAAAAGTTGTCAAGGTCAGTCAGCATGGTGTTTTGCAAATGTCCTTATACCAATCAATACATTAGCAAATAATTTCAGTTTCATATTAAAAGATTAAGGATGTATCAGTCTAACAGAAATAAACCCCTTATTAGTGACGCTCTGTTATACAGGTGCATGTCATCGAAAAAGTATTTGATAATCAATCAGGCGCCCACTGTCCCAGCCTAATATTCTACAATTTCTTGGATTTCTATCATAAAAGAAACTTATCATCGAAGTTCCTGCATAAGGATTGATAAAATTTAGAGATATTGATATAAATTCCATTTTAAAGAGATCGTAAGCAAATTGGATAGTTGTTCTTTGAACTGTAGAACTTGACACCAGGTACAAAATTCCACACGATATAAATCCATTTCCGTACTCCTGGACTTTTACAGGAACTTTTATACGTCTGTACTCTCTTAAGGTTCCAGGGTAAAAATGCAAAACATAAATATTATCCAGATCATTTTTCTCCGTGTATATCAGCCATAAACCATTGTCATCTGCTTCCAAGTCAAAATAAGAATTACTTTCTTTGTACAAAGTCGTATCACCTTCGTAATTTGAATTGATCACGTCGAATGCCATAACTACAGCACGTAAACGGAGATCATAACAAACTATTTTCAGGGTACCTTTCCAATGGTAACAAAATGTGCCATTGTGTACTACATGGTCTGTTCCTTGGTACATAAACTGAGTTAAGTTATACATGACTGTTTCCTTGCTTTCTGCTGTAGACGAATACTCGGTGAGATACTGTCCGCTCACTCCCTCTGTGACCCAGATTTTCTGAGAAGACATTAAGTGGTCTCTCATCCAACATCCCTTTTGTGACCCGGACTTCGTTTTGAAGAACGGAATTCCAATTTTCTTTATGACACAATCTGAAACAAAGATTATTCTATTCAAACATCCAAAGACTATACGCATTATCCCACCAATAACACGGTAATTATAATCAGAATAGCTTATCACCCGATACTGACAACTTTTCCTGGGCTTTGGTGTTGTTGGGATAGGAGTGGTTGTGGTAGTGGCTACGGTTGTTGTGCTGGTAGTTGTTGTTGGATCTGTTGTCGTTGTTGTCGAACTGCTGGTTGTTGTAGATGATGCTGGTAATAAGGTGTACATATTTTGTTAAATAACATTTTTTTGATATCAATTGTAAATACAAAGGATAATTTAAGGCTAATTTTATATTAAAACATACGTGAGCATGCCACAACATCAGTAGTCATTTCCTCTTCTGAAACCGAATTCTCTGTTGGGGATGCTGTTATAAAAATAAAAGTTTTAATTACTAATGATTAGTTCTCTGCAATTATACTATACAACAAGTACAGTTAGAGTTAATAAGTCTAAAGTATTTGACTATTTGAAACATTTTGCAATTAAACCTGTCATGTCACTGGTATATCTAAATTGCCATGATTACTTCATTTTGAGACAAAGGCTCGGGCCGTCCTATTGATATGACACTTAAACCAGTCTGGGGAAGTGTCTTTGTCAATTTCTGCATCAATATTAATTAAGGCTAAAACAAACATTTTGTTATTTATGTAAATTTTCCTCAACACTCATTCTTAGAATGTTGTTTGGCTTCAATTTTTCTTACCCAGATAAGTACAGGAACAAAGACAGGTATCGTTTGATGTAGGAGACCAGGTTTTTCCTGGTGACCCCTTCTCTCCCCGTTCTCCTTTTGTACCAGTATCTCCACGCTCACCCTTAGGACCAGAAACCCCCTTTTCACCCCTAGGACCTGCATCCCCACGATCTCCTTTTACTCCAGTCTCTCCCAGGTCTCCTTTCCTACCACGGTAACCCCTAATTCCTTTTGAACCCACGTCTCCTTTTCGACCAGGGATGCCCCTTTTCCCTTTAAGGCCAGTATCTCCTTGGTCACCTTTTTTACCTATGTTGCCTTGTTTTCCTAATCAAAGAAAAACTCCATGCACGTATCAGCGGTGTAAAAAGTGACTGAATCGCACTACTATTACATGTTTTAATAGCTGGAGTGAAATTAAATTTAAATTTTATGGATTTTAGAAATTCGCATTTTTAATGTATGAGGGAAAAATCTATTTCGTTGTGATTTTACAATTTTTCTTTCCCTATATGTCATAATTTGTACAAACCTTAAAAAACATACTTATTTTTCAATGGGCCTGGAAACAGATTTGAACTCTTTTTGAATATTTTCTAAAATTTTCAGTATAATATAATGACTTGACGTTATATGTTGCTGGAGCATTTCACACAAAAATATTATAAAAGCGTGTTTAGAAACTTCTTTTACTGGAAATTATTAAAACTACGAATTCCGGGACGCGTTTGATTGCATCACATCCTCGCACTGTTACGAAGTAAATCTTATCCTTAATGTATAGAAAAGTGGAAAATTTGTTGCTTAATAATGAAAAATATTAAAACTTTGATCCAGAAAATTTAGGGTAGAAAGGTGAAAAAACAAAATTACTGGCATTGTCAGTCCTTCTCAGTGATGATCGTGTCTATGTTTACAAATACAAAGGTTTGACGTGATGTTATGAACAATGTCGTTGTCAATGAATTTTTAGAATTTTCGTGTAAGTTCAATTCATTAAAATAAGGATCCTTTTTTTTTGAAATAGAAATTTAGAATTGCAAACAAAAACAACGATGCAGCTGTGTCATGACATACATTTAAAATACCTCGTAAACATCCAATTTTAAGCAGGTGAATTTCTCAGTTTTGGCTGAAGGTATCTGACTTTCATCACTTTTGTTGCTGCATATAAGTAGTATAAACCCCTAAACTAATATATTAAGTTCTTTTATTGCACTCACCAGGGTATCCAGGGTAGCCTGGAATCAAGTAGAGAATAATTGATTTCAGTGTTAAGTTTGCAAAAATAATTTTATAACATAATTCAGAATAATTAAAAGAAGATATCATCGGGTCTGTCATTCATTTAACAATGATAAGAACAGGTGTGAACACTTATTTCTTATGAGTGTTTTCTGTGTATAATGTGCAATTAATTTTATAATTTTAGCAATTACAATAAAAAAAAATTAAGTCAACAGTTTTGTTATCAAAGTGTTCGAACTTTCTGATCTTCGACTAAAACATGTACAAAGAAGGAAAGTGAGTTACCCCGAGGTCCTTGTGGCCCAGGGTTTCCTGAAAAAAAAAATTAAAATACATTGTATACTTTTAGTTTTCTTTAATTTCAATCAGTGATCATTTATTAATTTCTCCCAAGTGAATAAATACCCATAATTACTTTTCTAATACAGAAATGTAAATATCTTAAATATCCAATGAGTTCTCCGGTATATAGAGCATAATGGTCTTGAGGAACGTTTTTCTCCCTTTTGTATTGGAGCATCGTTCTTACGAATAAAAGTCTGGCATCTTATAAGGACGGAAACTTTGTATTTAAAAACAAGTAAGAACTTACCAATCTCCCCCTTTTCTCCTATAAATAGAAAAACAAATTTAAAATCACAGTTTATAACATATGTTCAGATATTTGTACCTGTGTTCAAATCAAGTGTATATATCACAAATGAGTTGATGACAGGTTTAATTCAATTAATTTAACGATATGTACAGCTGATTTGGCAATAAGTAAAATAGAATTAGAGATACGTACAAAAATAGAATTAAAGATAGGTATAATTGATTTAAAGATAGGTGAAATTTAATTGAACCAAGGTATAATTGAGTTGTGCCTATCTTTAAATCCGTTGTAGACATGTTTTAATTGTACCTATCTTAAATTGCATTGTACCTATCTTTTAATCAATTGTGACTATCTTCAAATGATTTAAAGATAAGTATAATTCAATTGAACCTTTCTAGATCTGTAATTGAATAAAAGATAGGTGTCATTCGATTAACCTAATCGAGCACACACCCCCCCCCCCTACACACACACACACACACACACACACACACAAACGATATGAATCTGTAAAAGGGGTATGAAACACGTACCCCGGAAATTCTAGAGGTGGGATCAGATGCACGTAAGCTAAGTAGAGTAAGCATCCCCTTTCACATCCGCCGTGAGCCCTATGTATTGATCAGGTAGACGAAATATTCCATAGTCAAATTTAGTATAAAAACATAGGCCGAACAATTGGTATGAAATATGTCAGTCAAAATACGACCCAATGATATATTATATTTGCTAACAAAGTCATGTTAACGATCACAGAAAGTGTTTTCTTTTCTTATGTAGAAGTTTTTGAATAAATTCTGCTACATAGGAATAAAAATAATTATAATAATAAAAAAAAAACAGGTAGACTAATAAAGCAGCACGATTAGCGCCCATCGTCATCCCAACAGTTTGTTGAAGACCTGGTCTCAAAATACTACATAAATGTTCTTTTAATAAAATTCAGAGTGCTTGTGGGTATTATCAGATTGATTTTTAACAAAGTGATTTTGTTAATGACAAAACACAAGATATGAAAATTTCCGAGTTCCATTTTTATTGAAGAAGCAATTAGCTATGATATATAAAGCCTAGTAGCCTAGTTTTTAATTTAACCTGAGAAATAGTTGTAGAAAATGTAGAAAAGTCGTCATACGTTTTGACTTTTTATATATTTTGTGATTTCAAATTTTCTAAATCATTTAAGCTTATCTTTAATTCAATTATATCTATATTCAAATGTAGAAAAGTCGTCATACGTTTTGATGTTACTGACTTTTTAAATATTTTGTGATCTCAAATTTTGTAAATCATTTAAACTTATCTTTAATTCAATTATATCTATATTCAATTCATTTGGAGATAGATTCAATTATTTGAAGATAGGTAAAAATATTCAACATATCTGCAAAATTGAATATATGTAAATTCAGCGTTACATAAGTTAAGGTTAAAGATTTCAAGAGGCAATATCGCACGAAACGTAGAACTAGATACAATTTTCACCCTTTCATCGTTTAATTTTGAAAAAAAAAACATCACATGTATTTCGAACATTCATATATGAAAAAGAAACTCAAATCCATCTTGCTATCTTTTTTTTCACCAGAATATTTTGGAATCAGGGAGAGTTAAATTTTTCAATCATCTACTTTAATAAGATGCATGTATATACCTGGCACTCCGGGTAACCCTGAAAGAAGAAAATGTGGTATGTTTATCTCTCTTTATTCAGATGTTTTGAAATCTCGATAAATTTTCAGCTTTTGTGTTATATTAAATTTTAAATTTCTTTGATTTGGAAATATAACAAATTTTACATATTTTGTGAAGTTTGATCGACTAATTTATTTACATGTCCCTCAGTATTAGCAAATGATCTATGAAAATTCAAGAAAACAAAAAAGGTTGATTAAATTAATTTGTGGTCATAAAGGAAGTACATATATAAGGTTACCTAATAGAATAAAAATCTCTTTATAAGAAATAATGTTTACCTGGTATACCCATCAGGCCTGGGTCACCTGTGAAAGAAATGGAAACAATAAAACAAATTCTACTGGTATGGACTTATTGAAATATCTTTTTTGTCTTATACCAAAAATATTTTATCTTACAATTAATAATATTTATGACAGAATTCATATTTACGTTTCTTTACCTCATAAATTCCTCGAGTTAGTAAAATCAGAAATTTTGTTTCAATGTGAAATCAAAATTTCAAACAAAAAACTCTAATAATGTATTTGACATAAAAAGTTTAGCTTGGAAATTTGTATCTTAAAAGCTTCAGTGCTGAGTATCACTTGAGGTAGTCAGATTGATGGATACTTAATTGTGACTGATGGACAGCCACGTGTCCGGATCTTTATACATAATGTTGAAGGTTAATGCAAACATGTAATGGTAAGTCTAACTAGTGTTAAGGAATTCTATCGGTTAGTTAACACAAGCGGCCCGTGGGCCACAACGCTCACCTAAGTAATTTTAGCTCTACTGCTTTCCACAAGATTTTATTTTCCTATGAAAAATAATGACCCCATATTAAGGCCCCACCCTTATTCCAAGGGGCCTCTGATTCCAACTATGATCCCTTATTGTGGCCCACCCATCCCCCCGGGAGGCCAAGATTTATACACTTTAGAATCATCATAATGACAGGAAACTTTCACAAAAGTTTCATATTTCTGGTACAGTGGTTCATAATAAATTTAAACCTTTGAAATCCTATTGTGGCCTAACCTTACCCCCGGGGGCCATGATTTGAAAAATTTAGAATATACACAATCTCAGAATGCTTTCACTTAAGTTTCATTGTTTTTTTCTAGTCCTGTGGTTTATGAGAAGATTTTTCTTTTCCTATTTACATGTATTTCAATTTAAAACTTTTATTCCATACTGTGACCCCACCCTACACCTACGGGCTATGATTTGAACAACTTAAATTTTACACAACATCAGGATGCTTCAGATAAATTTTATTTTTTCCGATCCAGTAGTCCACGAAAACAAGATTAAAAAAAAATAACATTTTTTTTCTATATATTTAAATGTAAAGCTAAAATCCTCTATTGTGACCCTTACCCCACAGGGACAAGATTTAAACAATTTGGAATCAAAACTATGTCTGGTATTCACATACCTTTCATTTTTTTCTATCCAGGTGGTTCATCAGAACAAGATTTTAAAGGGGTTTCTACAAGAAATATGGAGTTAACGATAAGTATTCAAGCTCAAAATCCATTAAAACAATACAAATCGCGAGCAGAGCAAACACGGACCTTCAAAAACATCAGAGGTGGGATCAGGTGCCATGGAGGAGTAAACATCCTCTGTCTACCGGTCCCACCCACCGTGTGATCCTTGTCATGATCGGGAAAAAACGGGAAAAAATCCGTAGACATTTCAGTGTGTAAACAATGGCCTAACAATGGGTATGAAAAATGTAAGTCAGCATTTGACTTGATAGTTGATAATAAGGTCATTGTATCGACCATAAAACTTGCTAAATGATAACTTAAAACGAGACTGTTGATATCCCTGTTTCATCAACTTGGTTGTAAATAGCTTGACTCGTTTTAGAAATTGTTCATACGTAGAGCATGTTCTTGCGTATCGAATCAACTGGGAGACAAAAACCCCATTTGCAGGTGATAAGGGTATATTGCTACATAAGTAAGGGAAGCTGAGGATTGAAAAATTGAATTCATCACGTTCATCATAAATCTAAGCCATAAAGCTTTGTTGTTAAGTTACCATTAATATCTTTTTCTAGTAAAATATTCAAAGATGAAACAGGTGCATCAGATTCTGTGATATCATTTATTTAAAGCTCACTGGGATATATCGAGTTGACATATGAATGGAAGTAACTATTGTTAATTGACAATGCGTCGTCGACATATCTAGATGTCAAGTTGAATGCGACAGCATACATAAATTTAAATGTAAAACTTTGATTCCCTATTGTGACCCCACCCTACCCCAGTGGTAAATGTGAACAATAAAGAATTTAAACTATCTTAAGACGCTTTTACATAAGTTTCATCTTTTTTTAGTCCAGTGGTTCACGAGAAGGAGATTTTAAAAGAATCCTATCAATTCTTGTGTAAAATTTTGATGTCTTGTTGTGGCCTCACCCTCTCTATTCTAGAGGGTCATGATTTGTTAATTTAAAATCTACACAACCCTACGTTCCTTTCACGTAAATTTCATCTTTTCTTGTCCAGAGATTCAAAACAAGATTTTTAGGGATTGTTTTCTTGTGTATACAATGGAACCTGTCTAATTCAACATGCACTTGGGGGACAAATTTTGTGTCGGATAGACAGGATATCGGTTTGCATAGTGTAAAGAGCATAAAAACAGCAGATTAATTGAATTATTTTTTCTGATCCACTGGTTCTTGAGAAGAAGATTTTTAATGACCATCCTATTTTTACCTTTTCATGATTATCTCCTCATCTGAACAATTTAGAATTTCCTTTACCCAAGGATGCTTTGTGCAAACTTCGGGTAAAATTGTCTTAGTGGTTCTTGCATAGGAGTCAAAATGTGAAAAGTTTATAGACAGACAGATAGTCGAACGAATGCCGGACAATGGGTGATCAGAAAAGCTCATTTGAACTTTCAGATCAAGTGAGCTGAAAACTTGTGGTTATGCAAAGCAAAAAGACATGTATCTTGTATCTTCTATTAGTATGTCTTTGTTGTTCAATTTATTAAGTATCAATCATCAGATCAAGAAAATTCTTAACTACAGAAAATGCTTTTAAAATGTTTTTAAAAAACGTTTATGACGAAATAACATTTTGTACAGGATATTGAAGTCAAATCACACTTTTGCTATCTTGTCATTTAGTTAACTGATATTTTGATGTGTGAAGCAAATTACTTTTGTTTTATTTCAGCATGCACTATAGTTTTAAGAGCTAATTGCCTCTTCTAATCAATGAAAATAGACTGCAGAGATACTTATCTTACCATTTTCTCCTTTTAGACCTGAAATATTGTTCTTTAAGTTATTTCATATTTATTAATTTTTTTTATATAATAATGTATGTTAATTTTTTTTCTAATCACCCTGAAAAATCGATTTGATCTTAATTTATGTAACGTACGTTTAAGGAAATTACGTTTCATTGTTATTTGCTTGGTTTGTCATTACATTACACAATACCTTTTAATTGGCAAGAAAATATACACACTGACCTATTAGTTATGCATAAAAAAATAATGTAGTTATATGTAAGAAAATATGACACAACTACTAATGTTTAAACCTTACAGTAATATGAAAATAAATACGGTACTAAAGCTCACCTGGTAATCCTGATAGCCCTGTTTCACCTGAAGATAATAAATAATCATAGCAAAGTTTGTGATGGAATAGCTAGAAAAATAACCATAACACCACTTGCCATGGAATAAAATACATGCTAGTTAGAAATAGCCATAGCATGACATGTGATGGAATGAAATTTTTAGAAATAACCATAGTATGATACTTGATGGAATGATATTGTTTGAAAGTATAGCATGACAAGTTATTGATTTTTTTTTTTAGAAATAACCATAGCAACATTTGTGATGAAATACAATAGCTAAAAAAATAACCATAGCAAGACAATTAATGGAATAAAATGGTTAGAAATATGTAATGGAATAAAATAGAAATACCAAAGCAACATTTGTAATGGTATCAACTAAAAAACTAACCATAGCAATACTGATGGAACACAATAACTATAGAAAAATAGCCATAATAAGAAGCTATGGAATATGAAAATTTTAAAAAGCAAACTTGGATTGAAAAAGTTTCATTTGAATCTTGTGAGTACTGTATACAAGAACTGTAGGTGATATATATAAAGTTGTTAAAAATATATTTAGGGAATTATGTTATGTTCTGCACAACAATCTTGTTGATTTTTTATATGACAAATTTTTCGTTTCCTTTTCATTGTAATTGTTGAATCTTTATGGAGACTCTTAAAGCCTTAATTCCGTTAAAAATGTACGTGTATAACAGAATATAGTGCTCGTATTTTACCTTTTTCTCCTAGTATACCTGAAAGAGAATAACCAAACGTGTAAAATGTGAAGATAACGAACAGTGATCAATTTCATTAATCCAGTAATTTCCAGTAATTAAAACGGATCGTGAACAGGTTGTTTAAAAATTTTAACTAAATTCATTGTTCTATAGTAATTTTGAGAAGCAAAAAAGGAGATATTTTCATACACCACCGTTCCGCCAAAAATATTTAATTAGAATTAAAACTTTTATTACTTATGTTATTCTTTATTGGGTACATATTCCTGAAGTTAAAATATCAAAATACAAAAGGAAATATCTATCTAAAGAATGCCATTCTTACCCTTGTCTCCTCGTTTACCTACAAACATGAAAAAGGCACACCAGTGCTATATAACTTCTTACTGTATTTGTCAAGGGTTTCAGATATTTTTTGATAACTTCAAGACAACATTTGTCAGTTGTATCATAAGTTTAAAACATGATGGAGATACACTTATCAAAATGCCTGCTTTTAAGAACAGGTTGAATTATGCATATTTTAAAATTTTGAATAAGGAATATATACTATATATACTTACCAGGCAATCCAGGTATACCTATAAAATTAACTTTATTAAAGTAATAATTACGTGAAAGAATCACCTTTCATATAACAATTAATGATTCAAACAGAGAAGATTTTCTTTAAAAGCTACTCGATACGTATTATTATTTCCCTTTAAAATCTACTCGATACATATAATTATCAAAAATAAAAATTTTCTTCATATGTCTTTTCGAAATAAAAAAAAAAGAATACTGCATAGGTGAAAAATATATCGCCGATTTTTTTTAGTCTAAAGTTTATTCTAAAATATCTTTCTATACACCTTGAAGTTATAATCTATATATATTCGCTACAATGGTATTAAAAGGGAAAATAAGTGTAAGTATTTTAAAATCTATATAGTTTTACCTCCCTATCTCAGTAAGAAAAGTGAAACTCACCCTCTTCACCCTTTTCACCTTTACACCCTTTTACTCCTTTTCCATCGATTCCTGGCTCTCCTGACAAAGCAATAAGAATTTATATGGCAACAAATATCTAAGATACCAGGATCATGAAACAGACTTAGACTTAAGTCAAATTTTTAATCTTCTTTAAAATATTTATTATTTATTGATTAATCTCTAATCTTGCAGATAACAACACTTTTGTAAAGCAATATTGTAAAATAGTTTGAATCTCGCCTGTTTGACTTCTAAAACATTTTAGTACAACAGAAATTTTTTGACTTAAGCTTATAAGATGTTTCATGATCCCGGGGCCTGGCTCTCCTGACAAAGCAATAATTTATATGGTAAAAATATCACATACTCTATGATTTCTGGCTCTTCTGACAAAGCAATAACAAGAATTTATATGGCAACAAATATCACGTATTCTATCATGAGATATTTTCATAATATTCATATTATATAAATATTAAAATTATTATGCTCTTTATTAGTCCCCTACCGGTGAAACCGGAGGGGACTATAGGTTTCCTCTGAGTCTGTCCGATCGTCTGTCTGTCTGTCTGTCTGTCCCTCTGTCTGTCTGTCAGTCTGACCCACTTGGTTTTCCGCACTTTTTTCCTAAACGCTTGCAGATATTGAGCTGATTTTTGGTATGTGAGTGTATCTTGATGAGTTACAGATCAAGTTTGCATTTCGTTCCGCTTCATTGAATTTTGACGGAATTACGGACTTTTCAATTTTTAGGGATTTTCCGCAATTTTCTTCTTAACGCTTTCAGATATTGAGCTGATTTTTGGTGTGTTTTAACTTTGATTAGTTATAGATCAAGTTTGCATTTCGTCCCGCTTCATTGATTTTTGACGGAATTATGGCATTTTCAATTCTTAACGGGAACCAGATTACACTTGCCGGTAGGGGACTAGTATTGCTAATGCAATACTCTCAGAATGCTTGTTTTGATTGTTTTGGTATCAATCATGATATTTTGAAAGTTTCATTCCCACTTTTTCTTTTTATCTTACTTTATTCTTGATTATATTTGGTATCTATCAAATTATTTTGAAAAATTACCCTTTTCTCCTTTAAATCCAGGAGGTCCATGGATGCCTAAAATAAAGAAAAGTTTACTTAAATATTAAATATATAAAACGTTCATTTATATGACATTCGACGACTTCTATTAAAATGACAAAGCGAGAGAAGTACATGTATTTAATATTAATTCTTACCTGGAGCTCCAAGATCACAGTCGGAGATGACTTTCCTGCAAAATCTGTAATCAATTGTCTGAAAAAAATTGAAAGACGTTCAAGAATTGTAACAATTTGTTCCCATTTAATTACCAAAGTCCTCTATGATGATAGGAGAACATTGTATAGATATTACTAAGTTTTATTAGTTTCAAATTTTAAAATAAGATTTCTATATACATTAAATTTGAATTAAAGAAAGTACCTACATTTCATCTAACGTATAATTAAAATCATCAATTTGCCTAAAAATAAAATGCAAGAATATTGAATTCTTTAACAGAAATATTCTAAACAAGATAAGGACTCTTAAATTATTTCATTTTACTCACCACATTATCGACAATGTACATGCTACTACGCCGCAAACGGTTAGTTTTCCCGCGTAATTTTCCCGCGTACCTTGAGTAAATACTTATCGTTTGGTCATCATGTAAACAACTATTTCTGCTTGTAACAAACAGAATACCAGTAAGGCACGTATTTCCAGCAATAAGTAAGTATATTATTTTGATGTGCAAAGCCAGATCACCTTGAGCCTCCATTTTGTTTATGGAAGAAATCTGTAAGCGCTTTCTTATCAGACATTGCCCCGATAGATGCTTTCTCCAGTTATTATAACACTGAAGATATTTTTCCAGTAAAAAAATCTTATCGAGAAATAGTTCTATGATACAACACATTTAAGCTTAGCATTGTTGATTTAGTTTTTCTAGTTCCAATATCTTAGATGCCTTTGTTTATCTCGTCCATTTCTGTGTTGGATCATGGAGCCAAGAATTTTTAATTGATTTTTAAATAATTTCTTACAGATTGATCAACCAGGTGATACAATTAAAAATAATCTACATATAACATCTTAGCAAATCTATCAGGATTGTTTAAAAATAGGATAAAGTATAAACGCAGTTAGCTGAGAAAACATTGTGAAACCACAAATCATTCTTTGAAAAACATATTCAAGAAATAATTTTAAAATAGATTTAATGTGTATTCTCATTTCAATACGTAATGTTGCTGCCTATGCCAAGATTAGTACAGACCCGTAGAACACAGATGTGGGGATCAAGGGGTAAAGAGTAGTATTTTGCTAAAGCAAATTTCCATTTTGATGCTGGTTGCCAAAAAAAAAAAAAAATACCAAAAAGTAAGAGAAAGGTCCAATCCCAACCCCCTCATACAAATTATTCGAGCTTGGACATTTTTCTTGGCTTGTCAGATTTTTTGGGTGGTTACCGCCCACCTTTTGGACAGTTTATTTCATTTTTTTTTAGATTCATAGGGGGGATCGAGCCTTCTCGGACATTTTTGGGAGGTCCCTCATACTCTTTGGACAGTTAAGTTTTTAATATTTTTTGTTTGGTTGTCAGAATTTTTGGGGAGGTTGCCCCTCCCCCCATTTTAAAACAGGGTCTGTAACATAACAATATTAATAAAGTCGTATTCCAGCAAAAAGAAAAGGTCACTGGAAAAAGAGATACTAAAATTGAATAGACGATAACTTCACCATTCACTCATCACCTATTATTATATTATATTATATTATATTATATTATATTATATTATATTATATTATATTATATTATATTATATTACATTATATTATATTATATTATATTATATTATATTACATTACATTACATTATATTAAATTATATTACATTACATTATATTATATTATATTACATAACATTATATTATATTACATTATATTATATTATATTATATTACATAACATTATATTATATTACATTATATTATATTACATTATATTATATTATATTACATTATATTACATTACATTACATTACATTACATTACATTATATTACATTACATTACATTACATTATATTATATTATATTATATTATATTATATTATATTATATTATATAGAAATAAAATTTCGTTCTGGTTTTTAAGCACTATTTGATTGGGAAAAAAATTAGTTTTTACTGTGTTACCTATGTTGCTTTTTATGCAAGCAAAAACATATATATCAGCTATATATATAAAGAGCCATACTAGGGTTAATTACCGGGAGAATTTCTTTTAACTTTCAATATTATTTAACCACATGACATAAAACATATTTATGGGAAAAAGCCATTGTCATCAAATTATTTTTTCAGCAATGCCACTTAAAGTTTGGGGTACAGCCTGACCCTTCTGTGGCAAAATCAGCTTCAAATTAACATTATTCGGCTATATATAAATCAAAGAAAACGAAGAAAAAGGATAATTAAAGAATAACATTTCAATAAATTGACAAAATGATACACAGATATAAATTAAATATTTTTAAAAAGTCATATAACCATATCATTGATGGAATACACTCTAGCTGTAGACTACTGTTTGTCAATTTTCATACATATAAATACTTATTCACAAATATTTTGGTAAATCTCTGGAAAAAAAATCCAAATTGGGAAAAATATATTATTGAACATAGAAGTATCTTTATTTTCATTATGAAAAAAATATTTAAAAGTTGAATGTTTTTACATTTAAATTATAGAAATTTGATCTTTTAGCACTAAGACTCGTTTTTGGAAAGAATGTCATTTCTAAGCATGAAAATTGAAAAGAAAAATAATATTTCTTTTAAAATAATCAATTTTGAATATTTTTTTCTATGTTTTTCATCAAAATCAAAGTCTTGCCAAAGATTTAAGCACAACAAGACAATAAAGCACTTTTACACAGATCAAAACCTTATAATCAGGTACATCCTTCTGAAAAATTCTTAAACACTGAGCCATGCAGTTAATTTTTTTTCACATATAAGTTTTTCACACATACTTTAAAAGCAGCCTTTTTACAATCATTTGGGTAGACTATTAATCCATATCTTAAAAATGTAAAAGGTAAAGATAACAAACAGTGATCTCAAAAAATCCAAAAACAATACAAATATGTGAAGAGTGCATAAAAAACGGATCCCTGAAAATTCCAGACGTGGGATCAGGTGCCGAGGAGGAGTAAGTATCCTCTGTTGACCGGTAACACCCGCCGTGATCGCTAAGTATTGATCAGTTAGACGAATCTATCCGTAATCAATGCAGTATAAAAACAAAGGCCCAAGAACTGGCATAAAACAAGCCAAAATACGACCCAATGATAGGTTATATTTGCAAAAATAAGTTATTATAATGGCCATAAAATTTAGGAAATGTTGACTTTAAACGAGGGAGTTGAAATCCCTGTAACATCAACGTATCAATGAATAGACTCCCTCGCTTTAAATTTGATTGTACTCCGAGCATGCTCTTGAGTAGCGAATAAGTTCGGATAAGCAGCTGATAATGAATATTACTACATAAGGAAAGTTGACGATGGAAAACCTAAAATCATCTCGTTTGTCAAACAATTTAGTTGTTATTTGGCCTTTATCGTCAATAGTTAGTAAAACATCTAAATATATGAAATAGATGTGTCTGACTCTGTGGTGTTATTTATTTCAAGTTCACTGGGATATATTAAGTCGACATACGAATGAAAATAGCTATTGTTAATTGATAAAACATCGTCGATATATCTGAATGTCGAATTGAAGGCTACAGCTAGTGTTTTCCTCTTGAAAACAATTGGGAAAATATATTTAATTTCGGAGTAAAGTATATACTGCGCACGATAGTAGCATTTTGGTTTTACAATATGACGTCAAATGAGCATGGCTTCACCTTAAGGTTTCAATGTGCCATATTTAAGGACACATCATCTTAATTTCTTCACATTGAAGTAAGAAGTGAAATATAATGATAAGGAATGAATTTAAAGTTGCCCAAATTATAGTAAAGTATGATGCGTTAGCTGCCCCAAACCAGGTTAAACGATTAAAACGTTTAAGGTCTGACGACAGGTTGCTCGATTGTCTGTTTTGTATCTCTTCGTAATATACAAAACATTTATCATGAAATATATGGAGATAACGAACAGTATTCAAGCTCAAAAGTCCATTAAAAATTACAAAATAGGTGCAGAGCAAACACAGGCCTCCAAAATATCAGAGGTGGGATCAGGTGCCATGGAGGAGTGAGCATCCCTGCCGACCGGTCACACCCGCCGTGTGCTCCTTGTCATGATCGGGAAATAACGGGAAAATCCGTCGACAATTCAGAGTGTAAATAATGGCCTAACAATTAGTATGAAAAACGTCATCCAGCATTTGACTCAATGATAAATTGTATTTGCTGACAAGGTCATTGTATCGACCATAGAACTTACGAAATGATGACTTTTACATAATTATCATTATCTGGTGATTTTTAAACTGTTTTCAAAATTTCTGAGTAGATAAAGACGTCAAAAGGTTTGATATTGGCAATGCCAGTGATTTCATATAGGATTATATGGTAAATAGCATCCTCTGGTATCTTGCACAAATGCCTGGTAAGGTACCTTAAGTTTGTTATGAGGAAACTTGTTAAAGTAGCAATACTTCAATGATAAATTCTTGGAAAAAATTATAAATTGTTGAGGAATTAGGTGTCGTCTGACCTTAAATTTTGAAGTCATTCCTTAAATAACATACACAACAGATCATATGAGAAAGAAAATTAACAGAGACCCAAGGATTTAAAAAAAGGAAAAGCACTAAATTTATTATGTATATAAATTATTACAAATCACTCATGTAGGTACATGACTGTATTGGTTCAACATCTCCTCTTTTTTCTAATCATTAAAATAATAAATCAATGCATATACTTTTCATTCATTTCAACCAAAGACAAATGCACATATCATTTTAAGATAGAGAAGTTTATACAAACAAAAGTACTAAATATTCTTCGTAGCAATTCATTGAATTCAAGCAAAACATTCAATGTAGTTATTTAAAAAAAACGCTTTTTCCCTAAAATATTCGAAATCAATTTTTCAATTTTGGTATAAAAGTTGTATTTATTTCATGCTTGGATTCAAGAAGCCATGCAGTCTCAATATTTATGAAAAAGGCAATCATTTAAATGTTGATAATCTTAAAGAATAGCAGAAATAACTAAATATTTCAAAGGGACAAATGTAATAAAAGCTTAAAATTCCGTGAACATGAAGAATCGTTGTGCTTACCAATGAATAAAAGTCAAAGGATGATGAGAGGCCAGAGAAAGTAACGTCTTGGTACATTTCGGGTGGCTCCAGGTTGTTCCTTTTGGATCTCTGTGTTTCATCCTCACTGTTGTTTCCGCCATGGGTGAAGGGAAAGTTTGGCCATCTGGCTTCATTTAATCGTTTTAGTTCGGTATAAGCCTCCAACGAAATCCATAGTGCAGCAATGCTGGTGGCGGACAAAACAAACAACAGAATGTATATAATTCTAAGATGAAAGAGCACCCTATGTGTCTCCATCTCACGAACCATGGCAAAAATTGTTCCATTCATACAGATGTTACAAATATAACGAATAAACCAAGAAAAAAATATATTGCAATAGGTAAGTCGTAATCATTCAACAGCATTTCTCTAATAGGTTTAGATAAACTATTGTCTGTCTAGATGCACTTGCATGATATTTCCAATAAGTGTTCGTTAAAAGGGTAAAGTATATCTTGCGGATCAAACGATTTTTATCAGTTCGCCTCCATTCTAACACAGTAGAATTTTTGATTTTCTCTGTAATGAGCACCTCCTGTATTTGCATACGATTGAGGTAGATCTACCGATAAATCCTAATAATCTACTGTACTTAAAACCCCATCCCACAGCTTAGAATGGATCCCTGTTGTTTTCAATATCTTGGGTGAAGGTTGCTCAGTTTTGGGGTTTTTTTTCATCACATATGTTTTACCACAAATCAATTAATAATTCATTTAAAATTACCGCATTATTATGATTTATAACAGCCAAGAACTAAGATTCAGAATTTGGTAGGGATCGAAAAGTGTGACATACTAATATTTATCTTTAAAGCCCAGATGTTTTCTGTTTCTATAAATGTTTTATATGCCCGTAGTGAATGGTGTGTATGTGTACGTATTGGATATGTGTCGCATATAGTTCTGTATTGAGATTAATATCAAACAGACAAATTCCAAACAAAATAAGGAGGCTCTTTATGGACGAAAACGTCTCAATTGTAAGAGGCATATATTGTGTGTAAAAATATTACCTTTCTTTCCAGAATATAAGCTTGAATGAAAGCTACTCAGTATAATGTTGGGAATTTGCTATATTGTAAAAAGTATCAGTTTGGTATGGGAGAATGGGAAACTTTGATTTCAAAATTACAAACACAGAAAATAAAGTAGATGTTGCAACTATGTTACAACTGATATCAATTTCTATTCACGGATTATGAAAATAACTGTACATGTAATATCAAAAAAAAAAAGGAAAAAAAAAAGAAAAAAGATTGTATTCATTATGAATATTGTCTTTTTAATTCTGCTAATTAAAAGTTATATTTCCGTTTAAAATTCTATTTGATATACAATTTATGTTTTAATATAAACAATGTACATAAAATGTATATTTTTCATATTTGTTAATATTAGACTGACTTCAACATCTGCCTGCCAAAGGTAAATTTTAGGACAGCAAGAACAAAGGAATAACGTCTTAACAATCTTTTATTTAATTATAGAGTCTGATCTGTGGTGCCAATGATATCAAGGATTGGAGAATTTTTACAGGTGCGTAGAGGATCTGTAAATTATTTTGAATGAACAACGTTCAACAGCTGCTTAAGTGCTTTATCATTACGCAATAACAAAATGTGTAATGTACTCCTCGTTGTTTTTATTTATTTTTCCCTTTCCATACTTTGTAAACATAAGTTTGCTTTAAAGACATCCAGTTAGTTCTATAGCAAATTTAATTAAATCAGGTGATAAAAGCAGTTCCTATTTTTTCTTATTTTATAAAAAGGCACTTACATGTATATAAAAGCAATGACTGTCATTTTCGTTTGATTTATAATACATATATGTATATAGTTAAAACACCAATTAATATCTTCTTCAGATTGATGTTTTTACACACGTTTTAAAATTTTCTTTGTAACATTTTTTACACTTAATTTTTATCTTGAATCACATTTTTAGATTTAATGCAATGATTTCTAAAAGAAATTCATTTAGTGAACCCTTGCGCACAGAAATGTTTTCTACATAAAATATCTAAGAAGACAGAAGTTAATTTTAAACAACAGTTTACTTTTAGTTTTTATGCCTAAATAAGACTTTAAATTTGAAGTTTAATTAGCAAATAAATGTATTCCATGTAAATTTAAAAAAAAAAAGAACAGAGGCACGCACTTTTAGAAATTTACGCACTTTGAAAAAATTTTTCAAAGTGTTTTAAAATTGGGACAAAATCAACGCACTTTGAAAATTTTTTTCAAAATGCTCTAAATTTGGGACAAAATCAAAGCACTTTGAATTTTATTTCAAAGTGCGTTAAGAGTGTACATCAACATTTTTACCATGGAGACACTTTACACAGTTTGAAAAAAATATGTATAAACCAAAAGCTCTCAGTGGACTTGGATTTTCGTAATTTTTTTTTCCAGGAGCGGAACATTTTTGAATATCAAATTCATTCATATCAAGTTACAGACTGAACAATCACTTATTATTGGCAAAACAATGTGTTTAAAATACCTTTAAATTAGTTTAAACTTAAGTTTTAAAAAAGGTTGAACTTTTGATGAAACTGTTCATTTCACTGAAATATGAAAAAATGAATATATCTACGTCCTTCAAAATTTAAATGAACAAATTTGTTTAAAGAACTACAAATAAGATGTCAAATAGCGACATGCTTTATGGTCAAGAAATAACAAAAGAGCGGCAAATAAAAACGTTCAAATTGACCTAGCTCTTTAAATAAAGCATAAAAACTGAATATACCTCGGCTTTATTGTATGTTTACTGCCTGGAGATTTTATGTGACTATAAAAGAGTGTTTGCAGATACCCCTACAATGCAACTGCTTAAAAGTACATTGTTAAAATTGTCAACAAATTGTAGCTTTGTACAATCTATAATTTGTAAATGAGAAAAGAATGCATATAAAACATTCAACAAGATCAGGAAGCTGATGATAGGATGCCATACACTTTAGTGGAAGACGATCGGAAGCGGCCGCTTACGAAATACGGTACTCGGTGAGGAAAAGCAATCCCCACAAAGGAGGAGGGATATACTAAAACAATAATGGATAATAGCAGGTTTATTGTGCTTATTATGATTTATCTTGCAACTTTTGGAATTAGGTATTTAGTTTGGTGTGAAGTTTTTACGGAATCTGAGCAATCAGCCGTAGATGAGACGATAGAGGAATTAATGAACTGCAAGCAAATTCCAGGTAGGTCACGAGATCCCTGGCACAATGATGTTGGAAATTCTGGCTAGAAAAAATACCAATACTGTATTTACTTTGACATTTTATATGAATGAGCAACATGTGGAAGAAATAATCATGACTCTCCCTCCTTTCTCAATGGTCATTTTGCCAATGTTTAGTGTTTTTTAGTTAAACCAGTTTTCAAAAATTGAAAATGTCACAAAAAGATGCTGATCACACAAAACACTTGCTGCAAAGTACAGATTTATTGTTTTTATGCTTCGTCACGGTACATTGGTTTTCATCGGTGATAAATGATTTTCTTTCAACAATTGTTGAGAAGACTCGTTGGTTATAATAATTTGAAAATATCATACCATTCTATTTTGTAGTTTTTAAATAAATACTTTTATTAGAGTGAACACTTAGAAGTTTTGTTAAGTATATATATATATATATATATATATATATATATATATATATATATATATATATATATATATATATATATATATATA
The DNA here is from genome assembly GCF_033153115.1 of Saccostrea echinata. Classification (NCBI taxonomy): domain Eukaryota; kingdom Metazoa; phylum Mollusca; class Bivalvia; order Ostreida; family Ostreidae; genus Saccostrea; species Saccostrea echinata. The sequence goes on from NW_026889758.1 coordinate 15,756,677, forward strand.
TATATATATATATATATATATATATATATATAACAAAAATTCCGGACTAAGATTATAGACTGCATTATTTTGTTTTATTTTTTATATGAATTGATATACCCTCATCGAGAACGAGGAGATGAAAGCTACGAATTCCCTCAGCCCAACTCTTTATCTTTCCTACCCAAATATACATATTAATTTACATAACTGGTATGACATTGATATACGTTTTCTAAATAAATTTGAGTTAACGTAAAATATATGAAACAATTGCGATAAGGTTTTGTTTATAAGATTTTTGTTAGAAAAAAGATATTAAAATTTCAGTCGAGTGAGTAATGTGGCTAATGTTTATTTTTCTTGCTATTAAATATATGAGTTAACCATTGTTTCATATATGTTCACAATAAAAAGATAGATGAATATGATAGATTGATAGATAAAATGATTTAGAGAGAGAGACAGAAAATTTTCATGGTATGGATTGTAGATACTGATATATGTCATCCTACTCTTTGAAAACTAGATCTGAAATTTATTGACTCGGTACATGTACATGTATACATGTATTTCTAAATATATTAAGTTCAAATAATATAAGTGCGTTATGTAACAGTGCACCACTCGACGGTACCTTGCTTGGGAATGTATACCTGTAAAACTATAACGTCATATAATTGCTATTTATTTTGTCAAGCTAATGGATTATACATTTGTACCAAAGAGTTTTTATCGATGTAAATTTGCTCTTCTTTAAAAGTGAGAAAAAGAATTGTGGTGCGCCGACCACCTATTTTTGATACTCTTTAAATGCCGTTTTCATAGGCAAATGAAATTAGAACCCCATACTATAAAGTCAAAAAAAAAAAAAAAAAAAAAAAAAAAAAAAAAAAATCCAACATTGTGCAAAAAATGAATTATTTTGGTCAGGTACTTTATGAGATATTTAAAAAGTTCGCGTTTTTTCTGGGACAGCCCTCGTATTGATCTTTTCACTGTATGAATCCATATTTGCGCAAATATTGGACATAAAGCATAGTTTGTTTTTTACGTTGTACAGTTGTAGTATAGAACAGAATTCATCTCCAAATTGGGGCCTCATGGGGGGTTTATTCCCACCTAGCCAAAAATTTGAATTTCTTATATATGGCATACATAACAACTATGATTACACATAAATTAACATGATACAGTTTAGTACAATTAATGTAACTAAATAGCTCATTGTTCAGTTTGTGTAATAATATTATAATGGTATGATGACTAGATAAAATTGGTAAGACATACTTTCAAGTTGAAGAAATACGTGAAAATATTGCGACTTTTGAATTTAAGTTAAAAAACAAAAATCATGAATAAAACTAATATTTGTGAAAACATATACATTGTACATGTATATCATCTGGAAAATTTTCATTAAATATTAACAAGATTTTGTTCTCATTTTGTGTTAATTCGTATTTTGGAGAAAATCTGTGCAAAACTTCATAAAGGATAGTACATACATGTATATATAGTTACCATAGTATGATGAATTAGAATGTTCTGATCATTTGCATGATACTGTGCTTCCCTAAGATGTCAAAGTTAATTAAATCTAGAATGCACTTGTTATGAAGACGACACACAATTACCTCTGTGATTAACATATCGGTATACAGGTCTAGGGTTGAGTATCACAAAAGGTGACAAGTTCCTGGCCAAAGGTTATGGAGTGTCGGACGCGGTGGAGGGCATCCCTATGACAAAAGACACTGTGACGTGTATCGGGTCCACGACTAAGGCGTTCACGAGTGCCCTGCTAGGCGCGCTCATAACACGTGACAAGAGTCGGGGAGGAAGGTGAGTTATATTAACCGTCACATGAACAAGACTTCTTCAAATAAAACTACGACAGTACTTATAACAAAAAATAGTAGAGGAGTTTATCTATGGCAAAATGCAAGAAAGATATTCAAAATAGATTAATTGACACGATTGCAGAAAATGCCCCCCCTCCCCAGTTGAAAAGGCATAGGTAATGTTCTGGTGATTTATTTATTACATATTATTACATGTACTAGCATATTATTTATATAGCTTGTTAGTTCTTTAAAACTTGATAATAATATTTTCAAAATTTCAGTTTATCATGGACGACAAGCTTGCGAGAAATATTTGGTGACAACTTTGGTTTGACCTCTGACCCAGTGATAAGTTCACAGGTCACACTAGCAGATATTCTGTCACATCGCACCGGCGTTGCCTCGGCGGACGCGTTGCTGATGGCGCAGATTTATACAGAGAACAACAGAGATTTTTTACTCAGGTTAAAGCAATTCCTGAAATCTAAATATTTATGTTAGTGGAGCTTTTCTGGCTTGCAACTGGATAACATGATTAATTGACGGATGAAGGGATTCCATTGTCGATTTTGTTTGAAATGTACAACGATTTTTGCATTCACTTTCATATTTTTAACCTATACATCTATAGAGCCCTTTGTAAAAGCCTCGATAACTTACGAAAAACTATATAAAAAAATACCATAGATGTCATCATTCTTGTGTCTCTCTTGACGATAGATAATTTTTTTTTTATTGCTTAACGTCTTATGACAATAAGTTATATTTTCAGCAATACTTGAACAATACCAAGTCATTCTGAAATAAAAATAATTTAATTACGCAGGCGATTGTATCTTATGCCGAAGAAAGGAGTATTTCGTGGTCAGTTTAGTTACAACAATTTAATGTATGGCTTGGCGGGGCTGGCAGCCGAGGCTATAGGGAAAAAGCCCTACTATGAGTTACTAAAGGAGATGTTACTAGATCCCTTAGGAATGAAGTCTGCTGTGTTAGTGGATGACTTAAATTTCACCAAGAACACCACCAGTAAGCCACATCAGATAACCAACCGATCATTCCGGATAAGTGATACAAAATTCTATAGGTAATACATTGATAAGGTGGGATTAACATGTGCAAAGGATAGCTCTATAAAGCTCCATTTATCTGTCCGTCTGACTGCATTAACAAGTGTGTTTAACTGTTGTGGTTCACACTATTGTGATGGCCTAATCACATGCGCGGATCTAGAAGGGAGGGGGAGGGGTACGGAACCTCCCCCCCCTGAAATTTGCAGAATTATTAAAAATATCATGGCCATTTTATACTTAAAGTGAACCTAGCGCTTTGCATCCCATATAAAAATGAAATCTGAACCCTTGGTGCTCATCTACATGGCATCACCAATCACATTCCCAAAGATGGTTTGGCTTCAGCAAATAACTTGAATAATATAAGAGGATATCTTGGAACAAATTCTTCTAGAAACAAGGAAGTCTGACGAGAATGTATAGCTCTACTGATTTGTATTGATAGCAATGGCAGAGGAATTTTAAAATAGAATAATGATCGAACAATTCAAAGAAGGATGACAGTTTTTAAGATGTCCTAAAGTTTATAATTTTACACTTTAAGATGCAAGTTAGGATGGGTTCAAGAAACTATGTTTTATGCTCTCTTCACAAATTTGTGTTGTTTATGGATTTTTTTTAGATCGATCACTGTTCATTATCATTACCTTTTAAATTTTGAAATTGGTGTATACAGCTGTACATGTACATTGATATGACATTGCGTTGACTGTATAAATCAAGAATTGAACTCGTGCAGAAAGTTTGCATCTTTCCCTTTGCTAAGTTACTGATATATTTATCATTAAAGGTTAGGTTCCTTCTCCCCAGCAGGAGGGATATGTCTATCACCAGCTGATTTCAACAAATGGCTGTTTTTCCTAAATAGCAGAGGAAGAACACAGTCCAAGAAGACAATCATCAGCAGCATGTTTTTTCTCGACATGATCTTACCAACAGTGGCACTAGACATTTTAACCCAGTATTCATTTGGTCTGTATAAAAACTTTCCTGAGCCCTCCTACACTTCTTGGTACGGATTGGGATGGTTTGGGCGCTTCTATAGAGGTAAAAATATTCTTCACCATTTCCTTTTAAATAAGACACCATAATCCATTTCTTCCCAATCAAGATAGAAGAGATACATGTTGTATCTGATTTATGGAGTGTTCTCTTATCAAGAGGTTTATTGAATGATCACCTCTTGGAGAAATTACGGAATAACATAATTGGCTAGACCAAAGCATTGTATTAGATACAAGAGGTTCAAGGACCAAAGCTCACCTGAGCCACTCTTTTCTTCCTCATTATTGTATATAGTACAAAGTACTTGTACATGAATGAATGAAATATATGGAGATAACGAACAGTATTCAAGCTCAAAAGTCCATTACACAATACAAAATAGGAGCAGAGCAAACACGGACCTCCAAGCATCAGAGGTGGGATCAGGTGCCATGGAGGAGTGAGCATCCCCTGCCGACCGGTCACACCCGCCGTGTGCTCCTTGTCATGATCGGGAAATAACGGGAAAATCCGTCGACAATTCAGTGTGTAAATAATGGCCTAACAATTAGTATGAAAAACGTCAGTCAGCATTTGACTCAATGATAAATTGTATTTGCTGACAAGGTCATTGTATCGACCATAGAACTTACGAAATGATGACTTTAAACGAGACAGCTGATATTCTTGTTTCATCAACTTATTTGTCAATAATTTACCTCGTTTTAGAAATTGTACATACGTAGAGCATGCTCTTGCGTATCGAATCAACTGAGAGATATATACCCCGTATGCAGGTGATGAAGGTATATTGCTGCATAAGTAAGGGGAAGTTGACGACTGAAAAGTTAAAGTCATCACGTTTATCATAAAGCTTGGTTGTTAGATTACCATTAACGTCTTTTTCAAGTAAAATATCCAAATATGAAACAGATGTGTCAGACTCTGTGGTATCTTTTATCTCAAGTTCACCAGGATATATCGTATCGACATAAGAATGAAAATAGCCATTGTTTATTGACAATACGTCGTCGATATATCTAAATGTCGAGTTGAACGCCACAGCAAGTGTTTTCTTCTTTTCACGTACAAGATTTTGGACAAATTCTGCTTCATATGAATACAAAAAAAGGTCTGCTAATAACGGGGCGCAATCTCTCATTATGTTCACCAAGCTAAAGCCCCTGATGTCAACAATTTTAATATGTACAAATATTTGAGCACATGGATCAGTGGTCATAGGTATTTGGCCAGTAACCCAAGGTCACTGGTTCAAGCTCTGCTTTGGGCACCCAGCTGTAATGGGTACCGGCTTATGCTGGAAGTTAATCTGTAATGGACTCCCATCCAGGGAGAATCAATGACTCGACCACTTAGTACCACAGATACTGGATATAAACATTGAGCTCATGAGCCTCCTGAAGCCGGATTTGACTTTTTTCAATACATTGAGAGGATGTTGACTAGTCTTATTATATATATCTTTATTAAAGCACGGTCTCAGAAACTAAGAAGTAGCCACATTTAACAAACTATTTACCCAGAAATATACAGATGTCAACAAAAATGACAAAGAATTTATTACACATGCCTGTAAGAAAAGCTCACTTAAGTCTCTGGCTCATTTGAGCTAATGGAAAGGGTGAAGGTTAATACAGTATATGTATTACTACTCAAAGGCATTTAGAAAATTCTTTCTAGATTCACAAAGTAGAGTGGCATGTAATTCTGTAACTAAATTAAAAAAATTTGACAACAATATAGTAGGAATTATGAAATTGTTAATAAATATTATCCATTCAAACACTTCTTTCAGCTAATGTTGATTTCTTCCATGGTGGATCCATGTTCTCCTATTCTGCTGTGGTGGTTACAGACCCAGAAACACAGATTGGAATTGCTGTGACACAAAATGGACTATATCCAATATCCTTGGAAAGGGATCTCTATCCCCTCGCTTACTACCTGAAGGACATCCTTCAAGGTCAAATCCCATGGCTGAATAAATCCACCATTTGTTCCTATCCTGAACCCTGGCAGAGGTCCTATCCGATCCAACTACCAACACAAAATGTAAAGGAAAGATATGTGGGAGATTCAGAGGAATTTGTGGGCACCTTTGGTCATACTTTGTTTGGTGAGGTTAAGGTAACAGACAACAACGGTTCCTTGGATTTGCAGTGGGGGAATATAATCAAAGGAACACTTTACGATTTTGTGAAAAAAAAATTGAATTTCAAACTGAGATTGCAAGATGAGACCTATCAAGTAATTGGGTATGAATTAGGCTCGATAGATATTCTATTTCAAGAGAAATCCTCAGGTAAATACACAAAAGTGGAAATTAAATTCTCAAAAGTAATGGAGATTTATGATTTTAGCCGACAGATTTCATTCTTTTCTCCTTCAACATCCTCATCAACAGTCAAATTGTGTTTCCATAAAACTAAAACATCTCTGTTGTACACCCTTTTCCTTATCCTTATTAATGTTTTTAGCTCATTATAAAATACTTTACAATAGACATAATTGTGCAGTTTACAAATCATCATTTAATATTTTCAAGTGCCCATTAAGAAGTTAGCCTGTGTATGAACACATATACAGGATATCATGTGTCCTTCATTACACTGGCCCATTTCTCTGATGAAGGCTCTGTAGGTGTCACTAAGTGGGTGGGGACACGACTCCCCCCTGGTGCGTTCTCTGGTACAATAAATCTATCCCAGTCTTGTCTGTCAAAATAAAAGGTTTTATATAAATATAACCAGAACAAGTAGCCTAAGGATCACGGCTCTACTTTACCATTTTTTCTTACTTGTTAGTCAGACAAGTGACTGTGAATTTTACTTGTCCAACCTTTATTTTTACTTGTCCATTTTTTTTTCAATAAAGAATAGACACCTTGAAAAATTTTGTAAATAAAATACAGTGTATTATATTCTCACTGAGTCTGATTTTCTTTACAAATAATGGAAGAAATGTCTGTCCTGTTTAATTTGCTTGATTAAAAGGAGAAATAAAATAGAAATAATATCACATGCTTTAGGTTTTATATCAAACCATTATTTGCTTTTTTAAAAACTCTTTTTATTGCCCTTGTTTTCTCTTGCCTATTATTGAAAACTCAAACTTAAAAAAAAAAAAAATGCCTCCATAGTGCATTACCATCTTGATGATGACCGGAAATGAAATTCACTATTTCAATCAGGATCAACGCTGAATATTTATGAATAGCATGCTTTTGATTTGCACTTCCAACAAAAAGTTCAGTTGACAGCAACTTTTTATTGTTTTTTTTCTTTTTCTTTTTTTTTTTTTTTGAACTTATGAAAGAAATAAAATTTTCAAAGAAAAATCACTTGTCCAATTGGACAGAGTCCAGCAATATTCACTTGTCTGTGAAAAATTTTCTTTGGTACCGGACAAGCGGACAAACGTTAATGCTGTGCCCTGAGGATCTTTAATCTACTGAATATTAAAATTTTACTTCAAACCTCTCAAATAATTAAGTCTTTTTTATATGAATATTATATCATTATTCTTTTTTTTATACATGTATGTTATACCAATATTTTCATGATACTCAAAAATATCACTTGAATTCTGATTCGTGTATTCTGTATAGCTATAAATACTTGTATCAGGCTTGTGAATTTGTGACATAATAGTCTTCTTACCTTATTTGAATGAAGGACTCATAACTGTAATTAGCCTGATCATAAAACTGATAAAATGGCAACATTGCTTCTCCCTCAGAGAAATTTTCTGTAAAATATTAACAATACATGGAAAATCAAAATACATTTAAGTATTAATATTCCGCTTGATGCAGGGATGTTAGATAAAACATTTATTTATTTATTTATGTGATTTTTTTTTTTAAAATTTTGTTTGATGCTATTTTAATATATTTTATATGTTCATCTACATATACAGATATACATACAAAATTGCAAATATTTTTGTAAGTGCAATATTACTTATCATCTTAAATTTTCTCATTGGTTTTTAAAAAGAACACCAATACAAGTTGAATTATATATCTTCTATGAATATACGCAATTAATTTGATTGAATCAGAATTTTGATAAATAAAATGAAAGAAAATCTTTTACTGATTTTTATATACCAATAAACCTGTAAGAAAATATACAATATTCTTGTTCTTACATTACTACATAAGGCAGTAATAAAAACTCTGTAATTATCTTCAATATTTTGCTTTTTGGTAGTGTATTTCAACAGTCTGATTAAAATCAAACCTTCACTAGCTCCTTTTTATTTTGATTGTCACGTCAAAATAAAAAGGAGCTAGTGGAGGTTTGATTTTAATCAGAGTGGTATTTCAATCAAACAAAAGCATTTATAATATGACCAGCAGCATTCAGTGAATGTAAACTTCATACTAACACAGTCTTAATATTTTAACTTCAAAACTGTGCTTGAAGACAGAGCTCAAGGTGTACATTGATCTTTACATGTACAGTCAAACCTCATTATCTGGAACTCAATGGGACCAAGAAAAAAGTTCAGAATAACCGAGTATTTAAGATATCAGGTCAAAATACTTAAAAATAAGTAATTGTGACATCCAATCCACTTCAGCATATCCATGGTATCCAAATTATTGGTGTTTGAGATACCAACGTTCAACTGTACATTAACAAAGTGACAGTGAAAGATGACGCTTTGGATCTTCTGTGAAAGGTAATTCATGTATTACTAATCCCAAAAGACTCATTAAAAGTAGAAAAATGGGAAAATTATCAGAAAGTTCATCTTTGCCTAATTAATAAGAGAACTTTACAAAATTACCCCCATAGCCTTCATCTGAATGACATACAGAATCATACAGATATCAATATTTGTGTTAGTACCTGCTGAAACAGAACTGACCCCAACAGAACATAACTTACCAGATTTCCCAAACATGATTTCCTGTAATTTTTTACTCTCTCTCTCCTTCTGCAGTCTCTGTACTTTCTCCTGTTGTTCTCTCTCTTTCTCCTTCGTCTCTTCATGTTCCGTTTCTAACATGACCTTTATAAAAGAAACATTTAAGCCATAAAATGGACATTTCATAACAAGAACAGAGGAAGTCTAGGTAAACTTTAAATGTTAATAATATCCCACCTGCAGAGCTTTTTCCTCTGCTAAGTAAATCTCCTTCTGTTTCTTCATGGTATTAAACTGTTCATCCATAACCTCTTTAAACTTCTCATCACTTGCAGGGTTTGCATGAACACCTATAAGAAGAAAAACAAGGGAAAAGCTGTCAATGTGACAGCAAACCTGGTTTTCTTTTGCGTGAACAGTACTAGTGTTCCTCACATAAATTATAAAATCTTCCTGTTCAGATAACTATAGGGGGTGACATCAGAAAACTATAGGAGCTGTGACATCCGAACAATACCAATGTACCCTATGAACATTTTGCATAAAAAATGACTAAATTCAACAACTGGTATTTTTCTCATAAATTATCAAAACTCAAAATCCAAGTCCAATGCACATCTCTTATATAAAAGTTAGTCAAAGAATAATTGGCCTGCAAAATAAAAACTTCTATCTTGAAAACTGTAGGAGGAGCTATCCAAACAAATGATGTACCCCACATGCGATATTTTGCATAGAAATGACAAAGTTCAACTGCATGTCACCGCATATTGATATCTGAATTTCTTTAAGTCTATCGCTGCATTATGATGTCTGACCTTGTTGTTTAAGTCTATCACTGCGTAGTTTCCTCAGCTTTTGGATTCCTTTCAATAAGTCCAAGGTTTTTGTTACATCACTTATTTTCTTCCGGACTTCATTCAGAATGGCATCTGCTGACTTTTTCAGTTCCTTGGCCTTAAATCATAACAAATATCATTTACATGTATATGATATAGATTTCAACAGAATTTGAGAGAAGTTTCTATAAATATCCTGTAAATTCATGTTCTTCCTAGTTCCACCTGGGCCCTTGTAACCCTTAATTGTGAATGGAAAACATAAGTATGACACAGAAGTTGCTTTTGATCCATACTGTTGTAGAGTATGGTAACCTATATAATTCTTCTCTAAACAATGAAGAATATAGAAACATACTTATTGTGGACACAGAGGTTACTAATAAATCTTCCTGCATTAGAGTGCTGTTCGATGAACATGGTACAGCTAAAACAATGAATCATGGGACAATATCTAACAATATTTCACTGCCTTCTTTGTTCTGCTATTAATGGGACATAATGGTTGCAACACTACAGAAAAAATACATACATTATCTATTGTCTTCAAAATAATGCAATATGTATTGTTTATAGATTTACTGTATTGTTAAACACCTGGTAAATGTACATGTATATACTAAATTCACAGAAACTACATTTAACTGTTTAATTACATTTGATGCTATTCAATTTTTGCATGGTTTAGTTTATCTTCAATTTGCATAATAAGTAAAGCTATACAAAGAAAGATAAGCACTGTTTCACCTCTCTTTCCTCATTTGCTTTCTTCCTTAATTTCTCCTGCCATCCATCAATCTCAGCATGTAAATTATTTCTCTTTTCTTCTTCTCTTTGCTTTTCTTCCCATTGTTCTTGTCTTCTTCTTTTGAGTCTCTCCTACAAAAATAGATATTATGTTATAGAAGGTAAATATATCAACAAATAAATACAGAGGGTTTATATTTCTTTAAAACTGGATGTATTTGTGCTACTTCAAGTCTCTGGTAATGGCTATCCACTTCTTTGTAAACATATTGAATTCCTATCACCAAAAACTTGTGTATAAGTTATAAATCGTTGAATTTTAGATACAGGTGTGAGGGTATGTGTGTGAGGGTGTGTGTGGAGAAATTCTTTTTATGTATGATAGCTATATCATTAATTTTCTTATCATTTTTTGCTAACTCTTAAACAGAGAAAATTTATTCTTTTTTTTTTCTT